>NW_021680357.1:1644079-1676897 GCF_001412515.2 Diachasma alloeum
GGGGGTGAAGTTTTTGGCGAAAATGCAGGATAGGTAGGAAATTTGAAGTGCCAAAAAAAATTCATTATTGATAATCTTTTAACGAATTTTTTAGCTTTGATGAGGGGGAAATTAGTCCGGCAAATTTTGTGATAGTTATTTTCTTTAGGAATGTCTCGTTTGACTAGAGGGTTACATTATTCCGGAAATTTCTACTCTGAAATTCAATTATTCACGCGAATAGATAAAGTAAAATAAATTTTACAGGAAATTTTTATGTAGTGTTTGTAAATTTAATGAAGGGGTCATTGAATCGAATTTAGGGAACAAATGGTTATGAAATTTGAAGTTTAAAGTAGAATTCACGGAAATTCATGAATTTTCAGTGGAACATGAATATTCATAAACAAAATGACATGAATTTTCAATTTTTCTCTGAATTTTCATGATTTTTCTGAATTGTCACAGAATAATTGAACTGAAAAATCAAGTATTTTGTTGGATTCCAGGTGATTTGAACAGAAAATCAATGGAATATTTGATTTTTCAATGACAAGATTTCCTGAAATTTCAGTGAAACTTGAACGCGATAAAAATTTCCGGAATTCCGCACGGAAAATTCAGACGGAAAATTTTAACAGTCTATTTTGTCGTTGAAAAATTAGTTGAATTCTGGAGAATTCAATGAGATTGCTATTTTCAAGTTCACATGATAATGAAAATTATTAAATAATTTGAAAATTGAAACCATTTCCCATGAATTTTCAATCCACTGAAAATTCAGTTGATGTGATATTCAATTTTAGCATCGTTTTATTCTATTGTGCATCATTTATCGTTTTATGCACTGAGAAAAAAATATAGTTCTGCCAGACAATTTTTTTTCTTTCTGCTGGAAATTTGCATGGAAACTACGAGCATTTGTTTTCCTCCAAAGAATTTTATCAGAAGAACTATTTTTTTCTCAGTTGATTGAAAATTATTTTGTTCCATTGAATTATATTTCTTCTTCAATCAATTGTATTTAGTTTCTTCTTGAAATTTTTGTATGAATGGAATGAGAACTGATATATGTACATGAATTAAGTTTTATAACGCAATCCAAAACTCCAATTTAGATGATTACAAACCTTCGATTTGGAAACAAAAACGAAAATTCTGTTGAATAGGAGTGCTTAAGACAGTGGCACTTAATTCGATTTAGGGGAAAAAAATTAGAAATTTCAAATTTCGCTGAAAACTCAAAGAAATTATGAATTTTCGAACAACAGCGAGATAAGAATTCTCCAGCTTCCTTGAATTTTCAACGAAAACAGCATCAAATTGAGCTGAATATTCTACGAATTTGCAATTCAAGAACATATTTACTATCATTTCTTCTGAATTCTATTAATTCCATCGATTTTCCCTTAAAGGTTGAAATATTTAATGACAAAATCCTTTGAAATTTCAGTGGAACTAGAATATGATAAGCATTTCCAAGAAGTGTACCGGAAATTTCAGCCAAAAATTTTCAAGAATTCAGATATTATTTCCATTTTCTTTGAATCCCATTTGAACTTGAATGTTTTGAAAATGTTATCAAATAATAGAAAAAAACGATTGATGAAAATTTTTTTTTTCATCAATGGAGAAATGAAAGAATTCATGAAAAATCAAAAATCCTTTCAATCATCGTAAATAATACTCCGAATATTGTAATTATTTGGTATTGAAAACATCAAAAATATTGTTACTAATATTCGCAATGGATATCATTCTCACTCCAATAAAAAACTTCCTCTCCATAATTCGAATAATTGACTGATGACTCTTTAGGAAAAATCTTGGATCTGCTAAGATCATCGCACTGAATGTGCAATTAACGTTTTCCACTGGAGACCATAATTACCGTACAATGGAGTGACGACAGACAGCAGTGTCACACATGTGTTATTTTTTCACACATCGTCACGATCATTGGCTGGTGTCTAGCACTCCTTATGTAAGGGGACTATCTAACGTTACTTCCAATAAAACTTCAGAATCGAAATTATCGTTGAAGCGACACAAGTGATTTAAAAAATATTTTTCATATTTGAAAATTTGAAGAACCAAAAATCGAACCTCTTTAAATAGAAAATGAATAAAAATTCGTTTTGCCCCGCAATGAATTATTATAAAGAGAATGAATTAATTAACATCAAATCATTAATTAATCATACATTTATTCATATCCTGTAATCAAAATAGTTGATTAAATTAATTTTCAATAAAAATATTGTTGAAGTAAATTTAAAAAATTTTAAATCAAGAATTTTATTTGAAATAGAACTTCATAATCAAAATTATCGCTGAATCCACAAAAGTGTTTTCAATAATATTTTTTACATTAAAAAACTTTTTAAATCCAAAATTTGAATCTTTTTCAATAGAACAAGAATAAAAATTTTTCGTCAAATTAAAAAATAATCTGTTTTGCCCCGCATAAGTTAATGTGAAGAAAACGAATCAATTAATATTTAATAATTCGTCATTTGGATTGCATAGTTTATTAATTTCGTGTAATTAAAACATTGTCATTGTTTTAAATATGTGATTAAATTGATTGTCAATGATAAAATTGTTGAAATGAATTGAAAAATTTCAAATCAAGAGCTTCATTCGGAGTTGAACTTCACCAGAAAAATTATTCCTCAATTAACGAAAATGCTTATGAAATATTATGGAAATATTAAAAATTATGAAAATATTTTTCATGAGCAAATGTTTGAAGAAACAAAAAATTCAACTTCTTTCCATAGAAACAAAAAGAAAAGAAATCTGTACCTAAAATTTAAAAAATCAGTCTGTTCTGCCCCGTAATAAATTATTGCGAAAAAACCAATTAATTAACAGCTAATAATCCTTCATTTGGATCGCATAATTTATTAATTTCGTATAATTAAAAAATTTTCATTAAAGAAAACATGATTTAATCAATTTTCAAGACGAAAATTCGTTGAGATCAATTAAAAAAATTAATTTCAGCAATTTATTTTCTTGAAAATAAATTAAATTGTATGTTTATTTTACTGAAAACACTTTAATTACGCGAAATAAATAAATTATGGGATCCAAATAAAGAATTATTAAGTGTAAATAAATTCTTTATTTTTCGAAATAATTTAATAATTTATTAAATAATTTATTAATTTATTAAATTATTAAATTTAATAAATTGAGAGATTTATTCGGAATTTCCATCAGACAATTCAACATTCTGATGCAAATAATCCCCTCAATCACTCCACAAAGTATCCAATCCCCTCAACAATCACCGAACAACAAATCCATTTGATGTTTGTCGTAAATAATCATTGTGTTAATGAGTACCATTAATGACGCGCGCATGGACTTGACTTGGGTATGAAGTTTCCTGGGGAACATTTTTTCCCCAACAAGGTGAGACGTCATAGTGTGCCTATTAATAGGCTCACGTTACACTGCATCACTGCGTTTAAATGGTAATTTTTTAATTTAAATGATTATTTGTTTTATGTTATGAGATTACCGCAGCTGTGACACAGCACTATGGGTTGAAATCACAGGGGCTCCCGGTGGAATAACGATTAATCCGTGATTTTTTTCCTACGTTAGATCTTTCCTCCTATGTTAGTCAGACGGGAATCAGGGAAAATTCCTCGTGAAAAATTGAGTGGATATTGTCATTTTTTTCCAGGGGTTCTGCTGGATCTTCCGGGAACTGTGAGTCCTGACGTCTCTTTCAATTGTTTCAATTTTTTTTCCGTGGAGAGATCGCAGCAAAAAAGAATGGCTGAATTTCACGCACCTTTTGTAGACTTTTTTCAAACACTAAAAATGGAATGCAATGAAAATTTGTCTGAATTTCAGACAAACAAGTGCCTAAATGACTTAATTCACGTTTGAAATTCGACGAATTTTCATTTTATTCAGACGTTTTTTAGTGTCTGAAAAATGTCTACAAAAGGCGTGGCAAATTCAGACATTCACTTTTTTCTGTAATGCAATATTAGTTAAATTTTCTGCCAGTGCCATACGAATGATTGTTGGAATATTATAATTATTTTTTCAAGTGAATGTTGAGGAAAAATATTTTATCGAAAAACTGAAAAAAAAAAATTTATTTTTGTACACGAAAAAAATTTTTATTCAAAAATATTCATTCAGTATTCAATACTGTTGACTTATAGTAGAAATAAATTAATTTTTTACTTCTCGAAATCAAAATTAAATAAAGTATTGTTTACTTTATTTGATTGCTTCAATGAAGTTGTCAAATATTTCATAAATTTTGCCATTTTCATTCATTTTTTATTACGTACTGAATATTGTTATAAAATTTGTTCAAATAATATTTTATCAAAAAATTTGAGATTTTTTAAAATGTAAATGAAAAAAAAATGATGCAATATATATTCAAAAATATTCATTCATTATTCAATACGCTTGACTTACAGTAGAAATAAATTAATTTTTTATTTCTCGAAATAAAAACTGAAAACAGTATTGTTTATTTTATTTGATTGCTTCAAAGAAGTTGTCAAATATCTAATAAACTTTCTCAGTTTCATTCATTTTGTTAGTTAAATCTAGAATATTATTATGAAATTAATTAATTACTCCCTAAGATCCTCAATTATTCATCAAATACTGTAGAAATTGAAAAATCCTCATCCATAAAAAACAAAAAAATCTCTAAATAATGAAATAAAAAATTTTCAAGAGATTCTGATCAATGACTCACCTCCCTCACCAATGCAAATGATATTCTATGAATTCTTTCACTCGAAAAACCTCTACCAATGTCATTATTAATTATAACACCGTAATGAGCCGATTCATCACTCGACCGTTTAATCACTGGCGCCAATATATTGTTTAAAATCATTTGCAATGTCTTCGATCTCCCCCGATGAGCTGTAATCTCAGCGACATTGCGTCATGGGGCCACTCGCACGTGAGGTTTTTTAGTCCGCGAATAGGTAAGCAGTGCAGTCACTCCGATTTTCTAGGTAGCCACGAGACAATTGCAACTAATCTCAAGATTTTTTCTTTTGTCCCTGGGATTCTAGGGAATGTCATTACCCCCGAGTGTGTTTTTTGTTTTATGGATTTTCGGAAGAAGAAAAATGTATATTTTGAAAAATATATAAAAAAATATTTTAAATTGGCCCAAATTATATTTGAAAAAATATAAAATAAACAGTTTATATATATTCTTTATAAATTTGAAAAATATCTGGAATTGGCCCAATTTATATAAATTTTTTATATATTTTTCGATGGGAGTATCTAATCGACTCAATTTTTGGCCGAGTTTTCGAGGAATATCTCCAAATCTACGGGAGATAGCGAAATTTTTGTCATAACCTTTTTTATAGTTCTCAATTTTCCCCACAAAAAATGTTTTAACAAAAATTTTTGTATCTGCCTTAGATTCCCAGATATTCTTTGAAAACGCACCAATGGTCAAAATTGACTTGAACGGTACGCATCGAAAAAAAATGAATTTCCGGAGAAAAAAACCCGCAAGTCTCCAGTAAAATTCATTAGTTGATAATAGATGAACTTTTCCATTAGTTAATGTTTGTTTCACGTCCAGATTTATTCACTTGAATGACAAATGGTCATGAGATAATGGACAATAAACTACAGCCGCGACAAAATAGACAATTAACGAATCGATCGAGTAAATTTGTTGAATGAACGATAGATTAATGATCACAAAATAACGATAAAATAATTTCCAGAAGTAATAGAAAACAATTATTCCCGTCGCAAGGCATTTATTTTGAAATGTCTTTCACCGATGTTTTGACGCATGCGATGACGCGTGGATAATTTCATCAATGGGTTACGCCACTCGACGCAATGATATTTGAAAAAAAAACCCAGTGCGTGTTGAAATATTTCAAATATTTGGAGAGTGGTTTTTTTTCTTATCTAATGTTCAATTCCACTCGACTGAGGTTAATCAAGGCTGGTGGAATGTACCAAAACAAGAAATAATCGATCGAAATAGCAGTTATCGGTGGAATCGCTGAAATGCAGGTGTTCTGCAGAAAAAAATTGAGGAATTTTCAAAACTTTCGTGCGATTGAATTCAATCACGTGTGATTTTAAGACACTTTAACTTCAAGTCTGGGGTCTTAAATTAAGAGGCTGTTAAGACGCTCTTAAATTGACACTTTAGGGTGTTTTGAATGTAGTCTGTGACTGAAGATAATTGTGGATTTAATGAAAACAAGATTTGTCTTTTTCTTTTGATATTTGTTTTCACTAATTCGAGCTATTTCAAGTGTTTCAAATTAAGACACTCGATGAATTTAAGACTTTTGAAATTGGAGATATTTGCAGACATCAAATATGCCTGAGTTCAAACACTTCAACATGTAATTCTTGCAATTTTAGGTACTAATACATTTGTTCATTTGACGGATTAAATTAAGACGGTTTAAGACAGTGTCAAATTGGCATTTCGGGAGTTCTTTCGTGAGCCGAATGGTCCATTTAAAGAGCTTTTTTCACGGACCACTTTCGGTGTCTCTCTACATTACTCATATTACCGAATTTAAGCCTTTTCCAGTGTCTTAAATTAAGACACTCGATAAAATTAAGAATTTTTTTTATTGGAAATATTTCTAGTCACGAGAAATGTCTGATTTTTGGACCTGTGGGATTTCAATCTTTGACATTTCAGCCATGTGCTCATACGAGGACTTGAATTAAGACGTTTTAAGACACCACGGAACTGAAATTTTGAGACATTTTTATGCAACAATTGATTATGAGAAAAGGTTAATCGCATAGGGACATTATTTATTCCCATTTTTTGAAGCGCCGTACAGGAAAAGAGGATGTCTTAAATTAAGACACTTACGTCCAATTTCTCAAAACTTTTGTCCAAAAAAGTCTTAAAGAAGAAAATACAAGTGTCTCAATTTACGTCTTTGCGTCCTGATTTAACACAAAAATTTGCCGTGTGCATGCACTTGAATTTAAGCCATCCCCGGTGTCTTAAATCATGACCCCGAAAAATTTAAGTCATTTCTGGTGTCTTAAATCATAATCCCGACAAATTTAAGCGATCTCCGATGTCTTAAATCATAATCCCGCCAAATTTATGCCATCCTCGGTGTCTTAAAACATAATCCCGACAAATTTAAGCCATCCTCGGTGTTTTAAACCTCGACAGCGAGAAATTTGAACTTTCCCGGTACCTTAAAACATAACCCCGACAAATTTATTCCATCCTCGGTGTCTTAAAACATAATCCCGACAAATTTAAGACATCCTCGGTGTCTTAAACCTCGACAGCGAGAAATTTGAACTTTCCCGGTGTCTTAAAACATAACTCCGCCAAATTTATTCCATCCTCAGTGTCTTAAAACATAATCCCGACAAATTTAAGCCATCCTCGGTGTCTTAAACCTCGACAGCGAGAAATTTTAACTTTCCCGGTGTCTTAAAACATAACTTCGCCAAATTTATTCCATCCTCGGTGTCTTAAAACATAATCCCGACAAATTTAAGCCATCCTCGGTGTTTTAAACCTCGACAGCGAGAAATTTGAACTTTCCCGGTACCTTAAAACATAACCCCGACAAATTTATTCCATCCTCGGTGTCTTAAAACATAATCCCGACAAATTTAAGACATCCTCGGTGTCTTAAACCTCGACAGCGAGAAATTTGAACTTTCCCGGTGTCTTAAAACATAACTCCGCCAAATTTATTCCATCCTCAGTGTCTTAAAACATAATCCCGACAAATTTAAGCCATCCTCGGTGTCTTAAACCTCGACAGCGAGAAATTTTAACTTTCCCGGTGTCTTAAAACATAACTTCGCCAAATTTATTCCATCCTCGGTGTCTTAAAACATAATCCCGACAAATTTAAGCCATCCTCGGTGTCTTAAACCTCGACACCGAGAAATTTGAACTTTCCCGGTGTCTGAAGTCATGACCTCGACAAATTAGAGTCATTCTCAATGAGAAATATTTTCATGCCTAGAGATTTCGCCGCCTTTTGCATAAGGGAGAGTCCCAAAAACCTTTCGAATGCCCCCTCCCAACGCGGGGACTGCCCCACTCGGTTACCCATCATTACAGAATTCATGCGAAAAACATTGCAACGTTATTTCCCAACTGCAAATGGTAGCAAACTCTATAATCCTTGTTGATCACCAGTTGTCGTTGAGGTATCAGTCCCCGTCACTGGCTTTTGGAATCCCTTGTGATGGACTTCCACACCTGCACCCTTCTAATCCGAGTGGCTCCTGCCCGGGGGCCCTATCGTCACCGAGCACGACCGCTTAATCCGATCAGTTCTGGGGCCGCTCGGCTACTCTCCGCCGGGATTAAATATTTACCTCTGGCTTTCACAATGCGGGTGAGAAAAATTTTCGGACGTTTTCACTTTTAATTACCTGTTAGCTGGGGGATTCTAGCACCAGGTTATGACGGAAAATGGGGTCCGTCGCCACAGGTAAAATGGATTAAAAGTGACGGAAAAACAATATCAGCTTGGGCAGGATGCTTTGTTCAAGGAAATTGCGGTAAAGTAGATTAAGTTTTGTCTGAGAGGTTTATTGAGTAAAGTTAAGTGTCAGAGGCTTCAAGTTGATATTTTTATTGCTGTTCTGTTTAAATTCATGGGATTATTATTGTTCTCTTTGGGGGCAGACGTTTGCGTCTTAATGCCGATGTGATTTAGGGCATCGGAGCGAAGAAATTCTTAACGGTTAAGATTTGGATAATTGCAGGGAGAGAAAAGTTGGATAAAAATTACCTAGAAAATCATGGCAAATTTTACTGGACAAGAGGTAATCGTGGAACGTAATGTTATTCAGTAGCGAAGTGGCCAAACGGTTTAAGTCAATTTAGTCTTTAGTTGACGTTTCCAGAAATATTTCCGAATTGGAGGGAGATAGCGAAATTTTCATAATAACCTTTTTTGTAAAGCGAATTGAGTGCTACTAAAAAGGTTATGAGAAAAATTTTGTTATCTCCGTTAGATTTCAAGATATTTATTGAAAACTGACTGAAAATCGACTTAAACCGTTTGACCACTTCGCTACTGATTTATTGTAATTTGAAAATTTAAGAGCTGATTAGTTGGGATATCAGAGCAATTATAACCAATCCCATTAAAAAAAATCGGTCATGACTATTTCATAATCCCGTCAAATATCATTCCAGCCTCATTAGCCTTCAGATTAAATCACAGACATTGTTTTGATTTCGGGGATACTAATCTATTCCCCTTGTAAACAAGTAATAGAGCCTCGTTAAAGTCAAGTTTATTTTGTCTCACGTGTTGACACTGTGTTTGTTTACACTCAAAAGTGTGTGTGAGGAGGTCTCTGATAGCGATAAACTCGTGGGAAGGTTGAGGCAATTTTTTAATATGCGAATGTTAGTGCGATAAGTCCAACTTCGTCGCGCAACGATTCATCAGGTTTGTGGGTATTGGTGGGATCGTACGAGGAAGTTATGGGTAGAAAATGTGATCCACGGTGTTATCAATGAATCAGCGGAGTTGTGTTACGAGGTATTCTGTTTATTTGTGTAGGTCAAATTCAACGTTAGACATCGCGGTACCATTTTGGAGCATTGAACTGCGGTTTTATCGATAGGAAACGCTAGATTTTTTAATGCAGCCAGTTAGAAGTATGTGGACTCAAATTAAGACATTTTTAAGACATTTATATGGGAAAATTTAAAGAAATTTATATGGGATGTTTTTTTATGGGGAAATCGAATAGTGTGGGATTTTTTCATGAGGACGATCCCAGCCGCGGCGATTTTGAAAAGTGAAAATTTTTTTTGGTTTGAGTCTTAAATTAAGACGTTTTTAAGACGTTCATGTGATCTAGGTAAATTATGAATGACTTAAAAATACTGGAGATTCAAGTCTTGACGGTTTCGGGACGAAAAAAGTTCATTTTGGCGGACGTCTTAAATTAAGACATTTTTAAGACATTTATATGGGAAAATTTAAAGAGATTTATATGGGAATTTTTTTTTATGGGGAAATTGAATAGTGTGGGATTTTTTCATGAGGAGGTTCCCAGCCTTGGCGATTTTGAAAAGTGAGAATTTTTTTTGTCTGCTTCTTAAATGAAGACGTTTTTAAGACATTCATGTGATCTAGGTAAATTATAAATGACTTAAAAATACTGGAGTTTCAAGTCTTGACGTTTTCGGGAAGAAAAAAGTTCATTTTATCGGACGCCTTAAATTAAGACCTTTTTAAGATACTGATATGGAAAAATTTTAAGAGATTTATATGGGAAGTTTTTTTTATGGGGAAATTTAATAGTGTGGGATTTTTTCATGAGGAGGTTCCCAGCTGTGGCGATTTTGAAAAGTAAGAATTTTTTTTGGTTTGAGTCTTAAATTAAGACGTTTTTAAGACGTTCATGTGATCTAGGTAAATTATAAATGACTTCGAAATACTGGAGATTCAAGTCTTCACGTTTTCGGGAAGAAAAAAATTCATTTTGTCGGACGTCTTAAATTAAGACATTCTTAAGACATTCATAAAAAGTGATTGAAATTAATTTGAAATATTTCGGATAGCAAATGTTCTGAAACACCAAAAACGGCCGCAATCTTCAAGATTTTAGGCAGTGAGACATCCGTGCCTGTAACGTCTTAAATTAAGATCGTTTGAGACACTCTTAGGCAGACATTTTCAAGCGTTTTTAATATAGAAATTGATTGTATAGGACAGTATCTTGAAAGGAGATGCCACGCATACCTCCGAATTTAGGCCACTGACAAAATCTTAACTTAAGACGATTTAAGACGCCATCACATGTATCTTTTCCAGAATTCTTAGCTATAGGAAATTCAATAGTATGGGATTTTTAATCATGAGGATCCAACTAATGGCGATTTTGAAAAGTGTGAAATGTTTTTGTTCTGCCTCTTACATTAAGACATTTTTAAGACGTCCATATTATCAAGTTGAATAGCAAATGGCTTCTAAATACTAGATTTTTGATATAGTAATTAATTGGATGCGACATTCTCTTGAAATGCCACGCATGCCCCCGAATTTAGGCCATTGACAAAATTTTAAATTAGGACGATTTAAGCCACTATCCTATGCATCTTTTCCAGGATCCTTAACCTATGGGAGACGAAATTTTGACTAGAAACACTCCCGTCACCTCTTAAGACACTCGCACTCCAAAATTTAAGCAATCTCCATTGTCTTAAATTATGACAGTCCATAAATTTAAGACATCGTCGAAACGTCTTATTTTCAGACATGACAAATGTTTAGTCTTAGACTTAAGATTTTAGTCATTACAATTTAAGACACTAGGGCATTCGTTAAGGCGACATTAAGACACCACTTTTTTTTCTTTAATTATTATTTTTTTCATAAATAAAAAGAAATGAGTTAATCCTGGTGACTATTCAACTACCGCCCTGTGCCATTGAACCACCCAGATTAATCAAGGTCTTCTGTATAAATTTATCACGTGTTTAATCCATCAAAAATGCAACAACTACGTGACTTCCACTCGCTCTGATTTCAGTAAATCCACTTCTCTGGAAATAATCGTACCGATGTGCAGGGAAAAATGACAACAGAATTAACGATAAACGGAGTAACTCCGAATTATTGGAATTGATAACACCGGCTGTGGGTATACGGAGCATGATAATGCATGATTTTAAGTGGTGACTAGGTTTATACGTAGAACGAGTCGTTTACCCGCCACTCGCGTGGCCGAGCGAAAAAAAAACAGAGAGCACGCGTAGGGTCACAACTCAACTCATCTAATTAGTGAGTCAACGGTGATGATCGCTTCGCGGGAAATGCTCGGCTTTTCGGGGTAATCGTGGGGAAAGACCGAGGCCAGCAAAAATCGTCAGCTGGCATCACTTTACCTAACAAATCGACTATTTAACGAAGATTACTTCAATTCGTGTGACGCATAGGAAAATTGTCAGGCGGAAAATCTTGAACATTTCTGGTTGATGCGAGAGGGGCAGCAGCTCATTGAGTGATACCATGACTTCGTAAATTATTCTATCAAAGAGTTAATTTCGAAGCGTGAATTCTGATGTTCATTTCTGTGTGAGAAAATATTGTTGATATGAATAAAATAAGGAGAGTTTTATTTCATTGAATTGCATTTCGCTCTACGACTACCCCCATCAAAAAATTTATTTAAAAAATATATAATGTGGGCCAATTTAAAATATTTTTCAATATATTTTTCAGAATATAAATTTTTCCGTGTGGACACCTCTCGTCCTCTAAAATTCGCCATAATTTCCTAGGTAATTTTTATTCAACTTTTCTCTCCGTGAACATGAAAACAAGTGGAAAATTGCTATTTTTGCTAATAAATTAGCAATATGCTTCCGAATGGTAATTTTGCACATAATTCCTTTCTATCATGTATAATTTATGGTTTATTTCATTTGATTAAATTGAATAAGATTTCTGTTTAACTAATTTTGTCAGATTTTCAACTTAGGTGAATGTCATTATCATTATTCTTATTATCCCTTTCTTCTAAATAACCGATTGTATTTTTGCGGTTCTATCTCCCCCCTCAGCCTTTCGATAAAATGTTAACAGAGAAATTCTATTTACACATACTTGAATGCATTTGAAAAATCACACGTGAAAAAATCATGAGAAAGCTCACTATCAGGGAAATACATGAAAAATTCGAAATTTTCAACAATCAGCATAAAACTCAAAACAACAAATGGAGCTATCGTAATCATCTTTTAACTTTAATTTAATGGCATTAAAACAAACAGTTTAAGCTATGATTGAATTCATTTGAAGCATGATATTCAAAGATATCCCCGAAATTCTGATTTTCAAAAAACACAAATTTATGCAAATTTTCAAATAAATCAAAATAACGATTATTGCTGTCGCCTTCATCTTCGAACTCAGTCAAAAGGACACCCAACCAAAGTTTTTAAGCCATCATTCAATCAATTCAGAACATTTTTTTTGTTATCGCGGGACAACTGATTTTCGAAAAAATTCGAAAATTAAAAAAAAATAATCGAGGAATTAAGTTTTACTTAATGGCAATCGATCAACAATACCAACATTAAAAAAAAATCCAAAACTTAAATTTGAACGATTACAAAGCTTCCATTGGTAAGCAAAAACAAGATCTAACGGTAAATGTCAGGTTTCTCACAATTAATTTTGTTCACGACTCGATTGACAATCTTTTTGCACATGAGTAACGCGCGCATTGAATATTGCACGTCTGACTAAAGTTTATACCCTGGGTGGTCCATTTCCAACTCGAAAATGTTAAGTAGAGAAGACGAAAGGAATCGCGGATACACTTGGGTATGTTTTATTAGTCTCTTTGTCTCTTAACCGCGTGCCTTTCTGTCCGGAGGGCCGGAATGTGGCCCGATGTCTCTATCCGCTTCTTGTGTCGTGGGCATCCACGTTGTGGTCCTCGTGGGGACCACACCAATCGATAATTACCACCGAAAATTGCTCCCGCGTTTTCCAACTTTTGCCGGTTAAACGGCGTTTTTATGGTTATTCTCTCTGTCTCTTGCTATCTTCAGTCCTTGTGATTTTTTTGCCACCGGTTGAATCGATAATAGGAAATATATGGAATCAGATTGGGTACAGTGAACCCAATGTGAATTTTTGACATTTTTTCTCACCATCTCGCGACTTTATTCAATATTTTAATGGATTAATTGAAATATTCGAGAGCATTTGATATTTTTAAGTTATCAAAGGGGATGAGAATAGTATTGAAATTTATTTTATTCTGGAGAATACGGGCACGAAAAAATTTCAGAGAAATCTGGGGAATTTGTAAAAAATTCTATTGAACTTCTATTGAAGAATTCCGCAGATTTACTGCGCGTTTTTATTTTATGGCAGATGTTCAATAAAAACTATTTTATAGAAAAATTTATAGAATTTCGTTTTGGCGCACAAATTTTTCTATTGAGATATTTTCGATTAGAATTCCTCGCAAATTCAATTTCTATAAAAAATATCTCAATAAAAAAAGTTTTATAGAAACGAAAATTCTGTAGTTTTAATATACTATAGTTTTGTCTATCGAATATTTTCCATTTGATGATTAACAATTATTTGGTATAACTTTTCTGATGAATACACACACGAAAAAAAATTATAGAAGAGCCTAGGGAATTCGTTTCAAAATTCTATTGCATTCCTATTGAAAATTCTATTAGTTTTTGTTGATTCTACTGAAGAATTCTGCGACTTTACTGGACGTTTTTTAAGGGGAAATGTCCAATCGAAACTCTTTTACAGAAAAAAACAGTAGAATTTTATCCTTCTATACAACTTTTTCAATTGAGACATCTTCTGTAGGAATTCCTAGACATAAATTTTCCAAATTTTCCCCACTATATTTTTCTCATCTTTTCATTGAAGAGATTGACCAAAAAAATTGAAAATTCAAGGCGAGAAATTTCTATAGAAAATATCTCAATAGATGAAATTGTGCAGAAATTTCAAATTCTATAAATCATTTCTATAGAAATATTTCCATTGAAAATCTGTGTTGAAAAAACAACGCACAGATAATCTGCGAAATTTTGCTATAGAATCGGCTAAAACTGATGGAAAATTCAATAGCAATCCGATAGAATTCAACAGTTGACGGGAACGCCTTAAAATATTTTGAATTCGCCTTTTGAAAAGCTTTACGAAGCCATTAATTTTCATTTCAAATACACTATTCCTCCGAATGCTTCCCTCAGCCGTCTCATCAACATGATCACACTGAGAAAAAAAATGAGCTCTGCGAAAAAACTATACGTTCCACGTGAGAATATTTGATAGAGTGAAACATATTTACTTGAGGGAAATTAACCAATTTGACAGAAGAAAATTTAATCTTTCCCGAAAATTAAATTTTCATCACGCTGTGCGGAAAAGTGATTTTTCAGGCACGTTCCGCGTGCCTAAAAGTCCCTTTCCCACGCATTGTGATGAATCATTGTGATGATCGTGCTATAAACCCCCCACGAGCCAAAAAACACTTTTCCGCACTTGTATCGAAATATACTATTTTGTCGTGATCATCAGAAATATCCCTAGAATAATTCGAACTGTTGGCAGGAAAAAATATAATCTATTGTACGACAATCATTTGATCTGAGAGAACTCCATAGGTTTATACCATAGAAAGAATACATTGACGAGGAAAGAATATTTTTTTCCCAAAGAAGAAAATTGTCCCCTCGAAATCATTTAGTTTTGTCAATAACACAGTTATCGGCAAGAAAATTGTAGTTTCCTCTTGAAATTATCATTTGTTCCATGGAAATTATAAGTGTTTATTGGGCAAAGATATACACTACTCAATAACATTCACTTGATAAAACCAGAGCCTCATATAATTCTCTGTAGAACGAATGTATTTCCCCGAAAGACATATAAATGTCTCACGAGAACAAATACAACTACGAAAATTATCATGTATCGGTGGAAACTTTTTTGTTGTCCACAAGTAAATTGATTCAACACGACAAAAGATCTCTTCAAGGGAACATAATTTTTCAGAAGAACTCATTTTTTCTCCCAGTGTAGGGTCGTTTTGCTCGTCTCTGCCGTTTGATCCTCAAGACCGTTTGACCCTTAACGATGTTTATCCAAAATCGCAAGTTTAAGAAAAAAAATTTTTTTTTTAACTGAGAGATGAAGACATTCCCTTCACTTTGATACAGNTTTTTTGTATATGCGGCACATAACATTATAGTAACTTCACAAGCGTAATTTTTGCAAATCAAAATGCAGTTAAACTAACCAAAGTTCAAAAGTAACCACGACAAATCTATCGTGAGGAGAACTATAAAATAGTTGCAATGACTACATTCCATTGTAGTAATTACTTCTCCGGCCATAGTTACCGTAACCCATGAAAAACTGTTGAGGACTTTTTGACTTTAATTCGATGGTGATGGAATATAGTCAGAAGAATTATATTTTTCTCTCAGTGTATGTGATAGAATCATTCAAATATTTCCTCTTTTTGCCCGGGTAATCCGATTTTTCTGTGGCCAATGGATTCAGTATGATTTTACACATCACCTCCTATTTTTATTTCTATTTTTAGTCTTCTAGTAGGTGAATTATCAATTTGAACATAAACTTGATAAGAACAATTTTTCGGCAGAACTAATTTCTCTCTCACTGTACACGCGACCCATTGAAAAACAATGCAATATATCAACGCTTACCGTGGAGATGAAGAAACATAGAGGCGGCGGCGGTAATACCGTCCGAATAATCCCGCTCCGAGTGTAACTTTTCATTTATGACTACTCAAGTTCAGCTCGCGATAGTAAACACGAGAAATTCGTCGGGTTATTCATCCGATCAACATCAACGCTGGAAATAATCGTCCGTCCGAGTCCCCCGTGGAACCCCCGACGATCAACTGCACATTTCACTGGAAATTTATCCTCCATTCACCGGATTCCGGCCATTGACTGAATTGTAATCGATTTTTTCAAGGTTTGATATCCTAAAACGCGTACACATGACACTAACAGTTGACGCGTGGGTCTTCCTGTCACGTGAGTCGGGGAATTGATCATTTTTTATCGATTTTTCTTTTGTTTTTTCGATCGAAATGGGAATGGAATTCCGGGGAGACTCAGGGAAATTCCTTTTTGAGATGATTTTCTGATTTCAGACGGGAGAACTTGAATTTAGAACGGACTGCGCACATTTCATCAACACTTTCCCTGGAATTTTTTCACTTATTTCGCTCCATTTGTGGAAATTGCTCTGGTTTTAGAGTAATTCTGTTCGTTTGATTTGAATTTCACTCTGTCTTCGAACAAAAACGAACTATTACTGAAGGGATTTCGATATTCTCGGGCTTGAGAGACTAGTCGAGGTTGTATTCGTGTTTTGGGAGAGACTAATCACATGTTTGTGGTGAGGAATTGGTCTCAACTGTATAGATTTCATTGCTTCTGGGAGACGCACACGCGGAGAATTCTTCGGTGATGAGTAGTGTTTATTTACTACTCGATTGTGGTATCAGATTCATTGGATTCGATGGGAGTGGGAATAATGGGAGGTATGAGGTTCAGTGGGTTTGATAGCACGAGGTAATTGCGAGGAAACAAAATATTTTGGCAGTGTCTATTCACACGCTCCAGGGTAACTTTGACCGTGGATATACGGGACGTTTTCCAGTGGATTCAAGGTAATTTCTACCCTCAACTTTTACTTCTCAAATTAAATCTAGACAATAAACTAGACACATCGAATCAATTGATAAGTGATATGGAGATAGAAGACTAGTAAACAATTTTCTCGAATACGAATATCAGTATAGATTAACGCAAATAAAAAATGAAATAAATAATTGACTAAACGCAAATAAAAGATTAAATGAATAGTACAAGATGTGAGTGAGAATTTACCGTGAATCCATGGTAAAATTTACCGTAGAGCGTGCGAATAGACTGCCAAATATTTTATTACGGGAAAGGGGATTTTTCATTTTTGGGAGTCGTGAGTTTTGTTGAGAAGTTTTTAGTCATGAATGTGATACTTGGCGATTTGAGGTGTACGAGTCGCATATAGTGCTGTTATTTTTGGACTAGAGTACTCGGGATCTTGAATGGTTGCAAGTCAATTCGTGATGTTTGACGGTATATTTAGATTTTGTACGGGAAAAATTCCGGCGCGTGGGGGTAGATTCGAAGCGAACGACCGAGTTAATTTTTTTTTTTTTCAATTAAGCACGAGAAGAATTGCAATGCTGGCACTAGAAAATTTCTGGACTTGCCCATTTGGTCGTTGATTCCAAGGAAAATTATTCGGACCAATTCAGTAGCGAAGCGGAAAACCGGGTTAAGTCGATTTTAAGGAATGGCCAGTTTTTTAAGAATATCCCGGAATCTACAAGAGATGAAAAATTTTTGTTGGAACCTTTTTTGTAGAGCCAATTAGGAGCTATAAAAAAGGCTTTGACAAAAATTTTGCTATCTCTCTTAGATTCCGAAATATTCGTCAAAAACTGGCCAAAAGTCAAAATCGACTTGACCCGGTTTACCGCTTCGCTACTGAATTCTTGAATCTTGGAAGCAAATAAAATTTTATTGTGCATTCGGCGAATTGTTTTAGTGCGGCTCCACAATTTAAGAAATCGCTGTGCCGGGAAACTGACCGAGAGTATTTCTGGTTGTGGTGAGCCGCTGCGCCACCGCGCGGTGGCGTCTCTGTACTTAGGAAGGGGGCGCGCATGATTGGCTAGTGATTTATACATATCATTTTTTATCAATAGGTATTCATTTATTTATTAAGAAGGGCATTAATGTCCGCTTTCATTATGATTCGATTTGAGAAAAAAATTGAAACGATCTTCAAAAATTTGAACGAAAATTTTTAAATGATCTTCAAAAATTTACGCGATGAAAAATTCACGTTGTAAGGGTTAAGAAATTAGATGCATCTAAGAGTGAAATCGATCTCATTTTCCAAGTGTGGAAATGAAAAACTTCGGAATAAACTGGCCACTGTCGAAATTCACAATTTTTGACGTGGATACGTCCATGGTTTTAATAGGGGGGGGGTCATTTTGGGAAACCGTCCTTATGTGCAGCACCATCTATCGGAATTCTAGAAAATTCTAGACATTGCGAGGTAATTTAAGAAGTTTCTTGAAAGTGCAAAAAAATTCAAGGAGTTTCTAGAAATTTCGAGGACATTCAGGGAGTTTCGAGAAAAGTCGAGAGAATTCTCGGAGTTTCGAGAAAATTCGAGAGAGAAGATACAGCCGACCGCAATTTTTGTTTTGTTTTGTGATAATCAATGACTATTGTTTTCAGTTTACCAATTAAACTCCATCAATAATATGAAATAATTTTGTGGCGTGCCAATAAAAGGGATTTGTTTGATATTTACAATCCCCGGTGAAATGAAATTGAAGAACATATAGTCATGGGCTTGGGAGAGACTAGCACAACAAATCATATTCTGAACGTATTCTGTCACCTCCACACCCTCTCCTCCAGAATGCTCTCATCATTCTGGCATGTTCATGTACGACGCATTTTACCCGATGTTTTTTTTTCACCCATTGGTCGGGAAGAGTACGCATAGAATATTCATACACGACCTATACCTTCACATACCGTGGGGATTTCTTATCATGACACTTTTGTATTTGCGTTCAGCGAAAGTGATACATTGCATTTCTCTCATGTTTCTATTGATTGCGCGAGAATAATAATAGTAATTATTATGATTTTCTGTTTTCCGTGGATATTTCCTGTTGATGTTGCTTCAATTGCGGGAGTATTCACGATGATTTCAACTAATTAATTAATTGATTCCATTTTTATACGCACCAGAAATTCATTTCGTACTCAATCCCGAATGCGACAATTCGATGAGTTGAAAATGTGAGGAGATGGGGAGATGTAAATATTATTGTTAAATAAGTCAGGGAATTTTATGCACAACTGGAAAAAATACCGTAGTATTATTAAATTAATCTAGTCTATTATCCTCAAAAAATCGAATTTCCCGTATTTTCGTCTCCAAGTACAGAGACGCCACCGCAAGGTGGCGCAGCAGCTCACCTTAACCGGAAATACTCTTCATTTTTCTGCCAGCACTATTATTTCTCCAATTTCGGAGCAGGAGTAGAAAAAATTCCCAACAACACAATAAAATTTCTTGCGTTTTCTACAATGAGCCCCAACAATGTTATGATTTTCAGCTTCCAGTGGATATTATTTGTTGATGTTGCTTCAATTGCGCGAGTATTCACGATGATTTCACCTTAATTGATTCCATTTTTATACGCATCAGAAATTTATTCCGTACTCAATCCCGAATACGACAATTCGTTGAATTGAAAATATGAGATGGGGGATGTATATATTATTATTGTTGAATAGGTCAGAAAGTTTCATACACAATTGGAAAAAATACTGTTATCAATTAGTAATTGATAATTCAGTCTAGTATTATGTAAATTAATCTAATCTATTATCCTCAAAAAAATTATTTTCCCGCATTTTAGTCTCAAAGTACAGAGACGCCACCGCAAGGTGGTGCAACAGCTCACCATAACCAGAAATACTCTTCATTGTCTCATGTTCTGAAGCAGCTCAATGCCGAATAAGACAATTCGTTGAGTTGAAAATGTGAGGAGATGAGGAGTGATAAATATTATTATTGAATAGGTCAGGGAATTTTATGCACAATTAGAAAAAATGCTGTTATCCATTAGTGATTGCTAATTCTGTGTAGCATTATGTAAATTAATCTAGTCTATTATTCTCAAAAAATTGAATTTCCCGCGAATTTTTCGTCTCCATGTACAGAGACGCCACCGCAAGGTGGCACAACAGCTCACCACCACCAAAAATACTCATTGTTCTGCCAGCACCAGAAATTCTTAAATTCAGAAGTAGGAGTAGAAAAATTTCCCGATCGCACAATAAAATTTCTTTTGTTCTCAACAATGAGCGCCAACAATTATTCCGACAATCATCAAAAGATGCACAGGCCCAGAAATTGTCTAGTGCCAGCACTAGAATGTTTCTTGCACCTCACATAATTGTTCAGAATGAGACAGTTTTCCCTTCATACATTAAAGTACAAATATTAATGTTTCACCGACAATCATCACTTCTTTATGCGAGGCCAAGGTACGCGTACGTTAATGACCTTGCGATAATTGGTGATCATACGTACCTCTTCGTACCGGTTAGTAGCCAACAACAAATCACGGCGATGACAAATTATTAATTAATACTGGGGTGAACGGGGAGGAGTTGGAAAAAATACTTGCGAAGTGAATCTGCATGTGTTTTCCACCATTCGGCGCTTTTTATCGGCTATCGCCTGGTGGACACGTACGGCTAAAGCTCTTCTCGCACTTGTCATGAGACTGACTCATCTGCGATTTATTTACCGCAATCAGCGCGTTTGTTACAAAATCCGAGAAATCAGAGGTATCGCAAGGTCTCGATATTTATGTGTTTTTGTTTATAATTTTAATCAAATTTCAACTCCGGGAAAGATTGGAGTATCGGAGCTGGCGATTTCAGGAAAATCGGAGAGGCCTAGTTCTCGGGTGGTTTCTCAGCATGCGATACTATTACAAATACAGTAGAGGATTCGTATAAGATACCTCTCTATAAGATACCTCGCGCTCCGAGCACTCGAGGCCTACCCCCACTCTCGGCACTTTTATCACCTCCCGCATGTTTATGTTCCGTGGGCTTCTTATAAGATACCTATGGCCCCGGTCATTTTTCAACGGGAAGAGAGTTAAGGGTCAAACGGGAGGGACGAACGAAGTGATCGTGAGGGTCTAATGACCTTAAGGGGAGGGGGTCACATCACTTTTTTCAAGTAATGGAAATATACATCGATTTTTTTTTCACTTTTCCCATCGAAAAATTGTAATTTTTCGTCTGTGATTATTCTCGAGACCACCAACAATCCCCCAACATCAGCTGCCATTCTATCACGCGGGGTTATGTTTAGAGAGAAAAGGGAACGCGGGCGATACAAATTCAACACATTAAACACATATAAATTGATTACTCATCGATATTCCCTCAGTAAAAATGAAAATTTCGTTGAATTCGGGCGCAACGAGCGAGGTATCTTATTTGAAACGCGCTGATCCCTATTTTTCTCCTCTCTATGGGCGCGCGTAGTGGGGGCATAGGGGTTCTCGGAATTCCACTCTCCTACTGTCCCTAAGAAGTATCTTATACGAAGCCTCTACTGTAGTGTAATAATTATTCAATGCTCATTGGTTTAGATTACTACCTACCTTTGATTTATTTCCACTTTTAACCCTTAAGTGGTCGCAGTATTTTACGATTTGGAGAGAAAAAAATTGAAGTAAAAAAATTTATTCCACGTGCTCAGATAATTTTGAACTTTCAATGAATAGGAAATGGGGGTATGGAAGCGAAATAGTTGTCAAATAATCCAAGAACTCGATTTGAAAAAGTGCAAAAGTATGAAATTTTGATGTTAAACATGGGGATTTTCAGCGACTGGAATTTTCAGATTTTAATAATTCATTGGTGTAAGTCTGGAACGAAAAAAAAGATGTTGATGTGTTCTATATATTTGAAAGTAGAAATACATAGTTTTATGGATCTGTCATTTATGAAGTTTTTGTGTGAAAAGAAAGAATCAAAAAACGGCGGAGATTCCCTCATCATGCGACCACTTAGGGGTTAAAAGTGAGATGAAATAGTACTGGCTGTTTTATTTGACTGTTCCCATCAAGTTATCAAATAATTCATAATTTTTTATCTCGTGGCAGTTATTTTGTTGTTCATGATTTTTTTATAAATACCTTTGTCACAGAACGATTATTGCAAATATTGAAAAGGCAAATATTTTGAGAGCTTTTTCACTTGAAATTTCAAGGGTAATTTTATAACAGTATACAATTGTTAAATATTTTTTTTGATCATTAGTAATGCAGTTTTGTAAAATGAGTCATTAATTAACTTCCCGACCCGAAGGGAGGAAGTTATTGTAATGACCCCGAAAATCGAATGTGGAAATTTAAGCATTTCTCCACGTTTCATGACCTTTGGAACCACTTCTGACCCTTTTCAGGTACCTGTCTGTATGTGTGTATGTGTGTGCGTACGCCTGTGACAAAAATTTTGTGCCACGATTCCTCCTGAACAAACGATGCGATTTGACTTTTTTTTTTTTAATCGCTGTATTTTCATGTGACTTGAACCTGATTAGATTATGGAGACGATCGTCTCAGCGTTTCTCCAGTTTTTTCCAAAAAACATTTGGAAAAAAGTCGAAAATTAGCGTTTTTTTGTAAACGAGACCATTTCTCCGTGCATAACGATGCGATTTCAAGTTTTTTTTGTTAGAAACGATGAATCTTGATATAACGCACAAATCATGGAATACTGGAAGACATTTAATCAGCAGTTCACTAGCTTTTTTCGAAATCGATATACATTCAAGAAACAATTTTACTTTTCTGATAAATTACATCTTTTCTCGATGCGGAATACGGCGATGTGTGTGCATGGGAGTGTGTGTGAGTGCGAGCACGCGCACGGATTTTCTTGTCTTCTATGGGTATTTCCTCGGAGAAATGTGAGAAAAAGATTGAATAAATACATAATAAAAAAATTAATGAAAGAAAAAACAAATGGTCGGGAAGTTATTGGTGCGACCCGTAATGGGTCACATCCAATTCCACCAACCCCTACCGGTCATACCCTAAAGAGGGAGCGCGCGAAGCGCGCGACCGGCCCTGATTTTTTTCTTTTTAACTCATATTTTTTTCGTTAATATATTTTGTGTGTAAAAACCAAAATTCAAGTCAATCCATTAAAAATGTTGGTGAGGGGAGTATTTTAAAGATTTTATGCCTGTACAGTCACATTTAGTCATTGAAAAAAAATTGAAACTTTTTTGTCTAATTTTTTGAGTTAAAAAAAATCCTGCAAGAAAAATGTTAATGTCTTTATAAACCAAAATTTTTCTGACTTCTAAATCACAACCTAGTGACAAATATGCCTAGATATTTAAATAAGTAATGGTAACAGTATTTAATCCAAATCATGATGAATCATTGATAAAGTTTTTTCCTTCCCCTTTTCAATGTTTATTTTATTTTCATAGAATTGGTTTGTATTGCGGAAATGTTTTTCCGCAGCACTTGTCGGAATAGTCTGACGATCATCCGGACCCCGGAAAGGGACGGGATTACGGTCTAGGGATTCACACATACGTGAATATACTTCAATGAAGTGTCTTACCTTAGCTAATGCGACTCCGGCGCTGTCCCCAGTCCTGTAACAAAAAAAAATCCAAATTAAAGACAATGACAATGTAAATACGCGATGAAATCATATTGAACAGTCGAGTTCGTTCTGCTGCAGCTCTCACTTCAGGAAATTCTCGGCATTCCACGGGAGACAACTTTTGTGAATAAGTGCATGGCGACCTTCACCCATTCGAACCTAAATGGCAGACTCTCTCCGAAGCTGAATATCGTTGCGTAAAAAAATGAAAACAATGGAGAGAAGGGAAAACCAACCGTCATGACTTGTAGTAAAAAATTGTGTTTTTAATTGAGGGAGTTTTGCCACTCATGAAATCGCTGAGTGACTCGGGTTTAAAGTCACATGAACTCAGTCGAAGTCGAATGAAATCGGTGAAGTCACGGGATTCAAACGATTTCCAACGTTCTAAAGGATGTTCAGTCAGTGTCGATAAATTATCGACAAATATTTTTTTTTCATGGTCATGGAAAATTCTGTAATTTTTTCGGCTGACAGCAGAACATATCAGTAGTGAAGTGGTAAAACGGTTTAAGTCGACTCATCTCCCAGTTGAGTTTTTGAGGAATATTTCCGAATCTAAAGGAGATGCCGAAATTTTCGTAATAACATTTGTTGTAGCTCTCAAACGGCTCTACAAAAAATGTTTCAACAAAAATTTTACTATCTCCTTTAGATTCCGAGATATTCATTGGAAACTGGTCAATAGCCAAAAGGACTTGTACCGTTTTACCACTTCGCTACTGATGTAAAATTAACTTTTCTAACGTTAAAAAAAATAATCGTGATAGTCCCGGCAGAAATGAATAAACTTATTTTTCCTTATACATGGGCTCTTCTGAAGTTTATGTTCAAATTGATAATTCACCCACTGGAAGACTCTAAAAATAGAAACAGAAATAGAAGGTAATGTGTACACTGAGAAAAAAAATTTCTAAGAAATAGAAATTCTATGATTGATCCAAATCGTTCATCGATTGAATAGTCGCAAAAGAAAATGCTATTGTAAGACACAAATATCGATTTGAACTAAACCAAAATTGGATTGTATGAAATCGATTTTGTTATAGTATAGTATATTTTGTTTATTCTATCGAATTTAGAAAATACTTGTTTTTGCGACAAAATCGATTTCATACAATTCAATTTTGGTTTAGTTCAAACGCTTCGGATTTGGCGCAAATAATTTTTTTTTCACAATTGCAATGGAAAAATAATCAGTTCAAATGATGAAGAATTGCGTTTGTCGTAAACAAGAAACTGCGCTTCGCGAAAGTCTCGCATCAATGAGTATCCAACAATATGTTTCTCATAGGCCAAATGAATATTTTATTGCATCTATGAATTCTGCTTTCAATCGAACAGATATTCTTTTGCGGGATATCGTGACGCTGATAAATTGGATAACTATATGCTTTATTCGAAGAAGATATCTGATAATACAGACATTGCTTTGTATGTACTGAAAAGTAGATAGCAACAAAAAAAAAGTTTAGACAACTGATCTCATTCTTTTTCAATCGAAAACATTAAAATTAAATCGATATTTGTTTCTTACAATAGCATTTTTTTTTGCGACTATTCAATCGATGAACGATTTGGATCAATCATAGAATTTCTATTTCTTAGAAAATTTTTTTTCTCAGTGTACAGTCATACTGAATCCAATGGCTAGAAAAAAATCTGGAGTACCCGGGCAAAAAGAGGAAATATTTGAATGATTCTATCTCATAGAAGCGCATGTTAGCGCACGCATTTGGTGCATTTTGTCTATTTCATATCTAAATAATGAATATGGGTTGGTGGATTGAAGTTTGTATCAAGGTGAAGAGAATATCTTTCTCTCGGTTAAAAAAAAAAAATTTTTTTCTTAAACTTGCGATTTTGGATAAACATCCTTAAGGGTCAAACGGTCTTGAGGATCGAACGGCAGAGACGAGCAAAACGACCGTACACTGAGAAAAAAAATTTGTTCTACCGAAAAATTATGTTTCTCTGAAAAGATCTTTCACCGTGTTGAATTAATTTACTTGTAGACAAAAAGAAAGTTTCCACCAAAACATGATAATTTTCGTAGTAGTAATTGTTCTCGTGAGACATTTATATGTCTTTCGGGTAAATACATTCGTTCTACAGAGAATTATATGAGGCTACGGTTTTATCAAGTGAATGTTATTGAGCAGTGTATATCTTTGTCCAATAAACACTTGTAATTTCCATGGAACAAATGATAATTTCAAGAGGAAACTACAATTTTCTTGCCGAAAATTGTGTTATTGGTAAAACTAAATAATTCCGAGGGGACAATTTTTTTTGGGAAAAAAATATTATTTCCTCGTCAATGTATTCTTTCTATGGTATAAACCGATGGAGTTCTCTCAGATCAAATGATTATCGTACAATAGATTATATTTTTTCCTGCCAACAGTTCGAATTCTTCTAGGGATATGTCTAATCACGACAAAAATTTAATTTTTGTGAAAGATGTTAAATTTCCTTCTATCAAGTTGATTAATTTCCCTCAAGTAAATCTGTTCCACTCCATAAAATATTCTGACGTGGAACATATAGTAGTGTACAGGGAGGAGACTTCAGTGACAAAAGAATGACCAAAGTGTTTTGATATCCTCAAGCCATTGGCATTAGCTGCATTCCAACTTCTCCGAAAACGCATGTTGCAGATTATCACAGGTCAATCCATCTCGAGTATCCAGTCTGCGATAAGGTGTGGCCACCAACTCATAACTGCCTCCGTAACTCATCAAGTTACATTGTAACATATTCCAGTAGCAAATCTCAGTAAACAAAAGGTGAAATGAAAGCCGTTGGGATAGGGTTGCGAATCAATCGCCCACTCATGCCACCTAACCTCTACTATATCCGGAGCGATAAGGGAGTGTCGATGCTACGATCGTGGGTACACCTGAGACCGTCTGAATGAATATGAATGGAAGGTTCACGATGTACTGAACGGAGCTGAGAAGAAATATTATTTACATTGATGATCCTGAATTTTTGGATTAAAGCGCACAAAAATTCTAGCGCCAACTGTAGAAAATTCCCGGGCCTGTGGAATTTGATGATGATTACGGGAAAAATTGTTAGGAGTTCATTGCCAAATGTTGAAAATAAATAAAAATTTCTGGTGCTGTCAGGGAATTTTCCTAGTGCGGCTTCAAAATTTGATAAATTGCAGTGCTGAGAGGGTCATGAAGATTATTTCTGGTTGTGGTCAGCTACTGCGCCAGCTTGCGGTGGCGTCCCTGTACTTACAGCCTAAACTACCGGAAATGCGATTTTTTTAAAATAAAACGCGACGAAAATTCTAGTGTTGGCAATAAAAAATTTGTGGGCTTGCGCAATTGTGATGTGTGAATTAAAGACACTATTCGTCGTTGCCCTTTTAGGTTAGAATAACTCAAATATAATTCCGCAACAGAAGCGCTAGGAAGTCCCATAAAAATCACATGAATACCTTAATTTCACAATCCCTATTCGCAATGGACTAAATTAATTCAAATGACACTAAAAGAATTCAATCAATAATTAATAAAAAAATTCTATTCACGTGGAGTACTCCCCAGTTCCCGGAACAGTCAGAATGAGCATGAATGAGAGCTCCACGATACGCACATTGGACCCACCAGTTGTCTTAGAAATTTATCTTATCGTCCATTGTCAGAATAAATAAGAATGTGGTTTGGAATGTGTGGCGCGATGCCAGGGAATCGAGGTCCACAGGTGGCACAATAAGCGATGAGTTGGGGTAATGCGATACCGTGCGATTATTCCAGTGAAGCTCCAAAGGGAAAGAGGAGTTTTCAGTCCCCAGGACCTAATATGATTCATCCCAAAGGAAGTTACCGGCAAGTACGTGTCGGTGGGGGACTATTGAGGATGTCACTGTGGGTCTCATGTATATCGTGTTCTTCTCGGCACAGGTGGCTAAAGATTCTTCCCGGTACCCCGCGTCAGTATCTCTGAAGTCATAGGTATTATGAGAAAGTTTGGATTTGAAATTCTGCACATTTTCGTTATTCCCGGGGGTGATGCAACGCCAGGGGAATTACCCGTGATTTCTTTTTTTGTTCACTACGCGCATGACTTTATGGACACTAATCAACAAAACATTCTCACTAATTCATTCGTGATTAGCATGCTTTCATTACTAATCCGTGACTTGCACATCCATAGAAATGACGCATTTGAACAAAATAAAAATTTCAATTCCGTATTCGTATTCGTTTCTGTTTGTTTCAACAATATTTTCATTGGAAATTCATGAACTTTTTTTTATGGAAATTTTTTATGGGATTAAAATCAAATATGCGTGTTCTTCGACGGAGAAATAATTATTTCATTGAATGGCAGCAATTGAAGATACTAGTCTTAAAAATGTCTTAATTAAGACTTCGATCCCAATGTCAAATATTTTTCTTTTAGATACTAAAAAGTTACTCGAAATCAACTCCATGCAAGTCTTAAAAGGGAGGGACTACATGACATCAATTTAAGACACTCGTCTTAAAAACGTCCTAATTAAGACTTCAACCCCAATGTTGTACTTTTTACTTGAAAACATTGAAAATTATTTCAACATGTCTTTATGAATGTCTTGAACATGGGGATTAAATGACATCAATTTAAGACACTCGTCTTGAAAACGTCTTAATTAAGGCTTCAACCACATTGTCAATTTTTTTACTTCAAAACACTGAAAACTGCTTGAAATCAACTCCATGCAATTCTTAAAAGGGAGGGACTAAATGACATCAATTTAAGACACTTATCTTAAAAACGTCTTAATTAAGGCTTCAACCACAATGTTAAATTTTTTACTTGAAAACACTAAAAGTTATTTGAATACGTCTTTATGAATGTTTTCAACATGGGGATTAAATGGCATCAATTTAAGACACTCGTCTTAAAAACGCCTTAATTAAGACTTCGACCCCAATCTTAAATATTTTACTCTAACCCACCAAAAACCATTTGACATTGACTTTTGGAATTTTTTTTAAGGAGGATTAAATGGCATAAATTTAAGACACAGATCTTAAAAATTACCTAATTAAAACTTCGCGCTCAATAAGAAGTATTTTACTTTGAGATACTAAAAATCATTTGACATCGACTTCGTGAATTGCCTAACAATGGGGACTAAATTGCATAAATTTAGGACTCTGTTCTTAAAAAAATCTCAATTACGACTTGGACCATAATTTTAAGTATTGCGCGGCAACACAATAACGACCACTTGACATCGACTATATTGTTTTTTTTTAAATTCAACAAAGGCCTAAAGCAATCTTAATTTAAGACTAGCATATCGGGAGAAATGACACTGGTAAATTTAACAAAATATTTATTTATTTTTTCATGTTGAAGATGATTAAATGTCCGGAAATTTAAAGTCAAATGGAGGTGAAAGCCAGCTCAGATGTTCGACTAAAAGTAGAAAAGCATTTCACTGGAGAAAAAATAGCCAAAGTACTTGGACATCCTCAAGCGACAGAAAAAAAATTACTCGTCTCAAAAAAATATCTTTCAGATATTAGGATTTTTCGCTGATTCTACTCAATAAGATTGCACTAACGCTTCCTCACCCAAGCGCGACAAAATATCACTAGTGAATAGTTCACGTCCGGGTTTTTCCCGTGCGTCATTGCATGAAAGGTGTTTTTCTGTCAAAGAAAAATCATTTTTCAGGGTTGAAATTAGAACCATTCACTTGACTTCCTCACGCGCCGAGTGAAATCGATCTGGTCTCTGGTGCGGATGATTTAGTTTGTCTGTTGGATAAGTATTTTTGGGCGAGTGCACCCAGTTAGGGTTGGAGGGGGAGGGGGATCCATGTGGGCCGTGTGTGCGCGAGTCCAGTCGGTGATTCAGACGTCCTCAGAGGCCTCACACTCCTAGTATTATTCTCGGAAATCCGTTTCATTCATCCGGCAGCCGATGCCTGGACACGCGACAACGGACTATGCCGGATCGGAATTTTTTTTAGCCCGTGATTTTCGGTCGGATAGTGATGCTTGGTGTGGGTAGACTGGGGTCTTAAAAATGTCTTAAATGAAGACATTGATGATCTAGAAAGTCTTAATTTGAGACTTGGAAAATGGTTAGAATTCGGAGAAATTGAGATGCAAGTGTCTCAAATTAAGACTTTAATCCTACTGTTAGGTGTCCTAATTTAAGATACTTATAAAATTGTCTTAATTAAGACTTCGATTGCCGTGCCGGGAATTTTAATACGAGACGCAGGAAATGACTCAACATCGAGAATAGGAGTTTCTTAAATGTGGGAATTAAATGACGTCAGTTTCAGACACATGTCTTAAAAATGTCGTAATTAAGACTTTGATTCCAATTATAAATATTTTGCTTCAAGACACTACGAATGATTTGCCATCGATTTTGTGGATGTCTTAAAAGTGAGGACTAAATTACATAAATTTAAAACACTGGTCTTAAAAAAACGTAATTAAGACTTCGATCCTCGTGGTGAATACCCCACTGTAAAACAAAAACCACGTGACATTGACTATGAATTTCTTGAAAAAGTGGCCTAAATGACATAAATTTAAGATATTGGTCTTAAAAATGTCGTAATTAAGACTTTGATCCTCGTTTTGAATATCTCAGTGTAAGACAGTATAAACCACTTCACATCGATTACACGAATGTCTTAAAATTTCAATAAATGTTTGAAGCAGTCTCAATTTAAGACCCAATTTCTCTGTCAATTCAACACCCTGATGTCTTAAAAACGTCTTAATTCATGTCATCAGTTCTTCTATCAGCTCGCTGAATGACGCAACGCCTTTTCCAACGAGACCCACCGAATTTTTCAGAATCCTACGACATGACCTCGTTCCGATTGAGTCTCCCTAGCCTCACAAAAATCATCACACACCAGTTTCCTGGTGGCCCAACACCAATCTCAAAGAGACCTCACGTATTCAATCCTTTCAACACACAACAAATACCCGATAGAACAACGGATAGGCGGAAGTACACGGTTACACACAACATTTTTCTCACTTTATGATGTTTTTGGCAGCCAATATCCGTTGAATGTATCGAAGCAGTGGATTTAGTCATCGGTGTTGGAACGCAGCCCGAGAGTCCCGTTAGCGGAACCAGAAACACGTGTTCTCCATGTCGTGTGGTGCAGAGTATGCAATCGTTGGTCATCATTTCTTCCGACTCATTCATTCGAGAAATCTTTTTTTTTCGTATTGAAGGAATTTGTGGTACGAGCACTTTTGGGTGAAAGTTCCGGACAGCATCCGGATGACTTGCACGTCATCACTTATGAATCGGCGTCAGACGTCCAGCAGGCGTTAATTACGTCATGACTTTCGTTCATATTAACTTGTTCAAATTTTCATAACCTCGTAGTAACATGAGGTAGATGATTGAAGAGAGGTATTGGAGGTTGTTATTGACTGCTGCGCCACCTTGCGGTGGCGTCCCTGTACTTAGATTATCATAACCTTCCTGATTCACAGCTGATGACCAGCGAATAGTCAATTGAAGTTAATATGAACTCGAAAGGAATTCACGGAAGAAAAAATTTAATAGGAAAACCTAGCGAATTCGTCGGGAAATTCTAATGAATTTCTACCAAACTTTTTAGTAGTTCTTATACCGATTCGAAATTAATTGCTGACATAGAATTAGTCAATATTATAACTTGAATCGGTTCAACATCTCAGCAATAGTCAACAACCATTTGGTTGTTATTAGCTACTACGCCACCTTGCGGTGGCGTCGCTGTACCCAGGTTGTCATAACCTTTCTGATTCACAGCTGATGACCAGGGAATAGTCAATTGAAGTTGATATTAACTAGTGCGAAGGGAATTCCTGGAGGGAAGAATTTCTTAGGAAAACCTAGTGAATTCGCCGGGAAAGTCTCATGAATTTTTGACAAACTTTTTAGTAGTTGTTTTGCCGATTTGGAATTAATTGCGGAAATGGAATTAATTAATATTATAACTTGAATCGGTTATAACAACATCTTAGCAATAGTCAACCACTATTTCGTTATTGGCTGCTGCGCCACCTTGCGGTGGCGTCGCTGTACCCAGATTGTCATAGCCTTCCTGATTCACAACTGAAATTTGGTAGGAAATTCTAAGGAATTTCTATCAAACTTTTTAAAAGTTTTTTAGCTGATTCGGAATTAATTAAATCAGCGAATAGTCGATTGAAGTTATGATGAACTCGTGTGTGAAAGATATTCACGGAACAAAAAATGTCATAGAAAAACCTAGCGAATTCACCGGGAAATTTTAAGGAATTTCCATCAAACTTTTTAATAGTTATTTAGCCGAGTCGGGATTAATTGCCCAAATGGCATTAATTAATATTATAACTTGAATCGGTTCAATCTTTCAGCAATAGTCAACCCCATTAGAAAACGTAATAAGTTCAGAACCTTCATAATGTATCGCCTCAGACTTCGAGTCCGAACTATAATAGCTTCTATATTTCGTCTCTATTCCTGTTCATACACGCTCAATGTCATCTGAATGGGCTCCTTCCGCTCCCTCTCCGCACAAAGACCGTCAACTGTTCATTCATCCTCAAAAATCTGGATTTTTATCCTCTCCTTATTCAAATTTTCCACAATTTCTCTCGCGTCGGCATTCTAAATCCATCACCCATAATTACAGGCTATTGTCTGTGTGCGAGAAGGTGCGCAACATCGGCAAGCCCAACACGCACCGCGGCGACAAGAGACACTCGGGTAAATCCCCGGCCTTGTCGGTTTAACATTTTATCTTACGGCTTTAGCCTTCTCTACTGCTCTTCACTGCCCATTAACGCACACGAGGATGAAAATGTATTGGAAGTGGTGGCGACGACGCGCGTGCGCACGAGGACACTGAGACCCCTTGAATAATACGATGTTCGATCTATGGGCGCGTAAGGCAGGCTTTATTACGTTGTAATACGACAGAGTGACGTCATGTTGAGAGAGAGAGAGAGAGAG
>NW_021680357.1:1676954-1687739 GCF_001412515.2 Diachasma alloeum
AGAGAGAGAGAGAGAGAGAGAGAGAGAGAGAGAGAGAGAGAGAGAGAGAGAGAGAGGACGAGGGAGAGACGGGGAGTATCGCGGTACTGACCTGCTTTGCTAACATTTATTTGCATTTGGACGTTGGCAGAAAAAATTGTCATTTCACGAAACAAATTTCTTTAGTCGAATATATTTTCATCACTTGTGCGTAAAAAAAATCCCACTTTCAACACATTGTGATTGAAAATAGGGTTTGACACTCGTGGGAAAAGTGTTCTTTGACACTTGGGAGGGTACCACTGCGCTACACACCTCCCAGGGGTCAAAAACACTTTTTCGTCACTAGGCCCGAAAACCGCGATTTAACTGAGCGAAGCGAGCGATTTTCGGGCCTAATGACAAAAAATATTGTTCGACACACGGCCGTGGGAACTTTTCTACCTTATATGATTACAAAACTCGCCTTCGGCTCGTCCTGTAACCTCATATTCGCCAGAAAAGTTCCTCACCGCCTAGTGTCGAAATGTACTAATTTCATCACTTGTACGTAAAGTGAAATTTTACGCACGGTTCTCGTGCGCAAAATCCCACTTCCCATGCATTGTGATGAAAAATAGTGGTCGATACTCGTGGGAAAAGTATTCTTTGACCCTTGCGAGAGTACACATCCTGCAGGTCAAAAACACTTTTACGCACTCATATCGAAATATACTATTTCGTAACTCCTGTCTGAAAAATTCAATTTTCCGGGCGATTTAGCGTACGTAAAGTGTTTGTTTTTTTGCGCAGAGTGCGTGAAACGAGACTTCACGAACTGAGTGATAAAATAGTAGTATAAATAGTAGTATTTATTTATTTTTAACGGAATTTGTCACAAGAAGCTTGTGAATGGCCATCGCCCGAGCAGCCTCTAAGATGTAATATCCTTCTTCAGCCTCGTATTTACATATGATATATAATGTTTTGATTATTGAACACAGAAAGAAAATGAAAAAAAAGAAACAAAAGAATAGTAAATAGTAGTATTTCAATACGAGTGCGTAAAATTCAGTAGTGAAGTGGTAAAACGGTTTAAATCGACTCATCTCCCAGTTGAGTTTTTGAGGAATATTTTCGAATCTAAGGGAGATAGCGAAATTTTCATGATTACATTTCTTGTAGCACTCAATCGGCTCTACAAAAAAGGTTATAAAAATATTTTGCAATCTCCTTCAGATTCCAAGATATTCATTGAAAACTGGTCAATAGTCAAAATTGACTTGTATCGTTTTACCACTTCGCTACTGAATTTCACTTTACGCACCTGTAAAACAATGTACTATTTTCTTTAAACAATCGTGTTAGGTTTTTTGGGAAATATCGACAGATACATCATACTCTCTAAGTGTCGCGGCAAAAAAAAATATAAAAATGCGAAAATATAAAGAAAATAATATTAAAAGGTAATAATCAGTAAAATAGTATTTTATGGTGTTGTATTTTGCCCCGTGGTGTTATTCTTGACCAATCGGCATGAAAATTACTCAACTACTCAATGATGATTCACACGGCCAAGTGTAACGACCGTCCTGTGACGTCTCAGACTATTGCACAACTCGCGTGCAACACACGCTGATCAATTCGCAGCTGTAGGCTCTCGCTCGCATTTTCATTTTCTCGATTAAGAATGCTGATTTGGGGAATTGAGAGCGCACTGCATCCGTTTACCAGCGACGCACGTGCGGCGAAAATCTACATCAACAGCGCGCAGAGAAAGTCCTCAATACATTTTCGATATGGGAGATTTTTTTTTAGGGGAATTTAAATCAAGTGATGATTTGGGGAATAATTCAAGTGATTGGAGACTTTGGCATATATTTGGCAGGAATTTAAGGGATTGTACAATTTATATGGTTGCACAAAAATTTTCCGCTAAAATTTCCGGCAAAAGTCTTAGAAACTGCTAACAAAGTAACATTTGCACTAAAATTTTTAAGAATTTTGTCATTGAAAATTCATAATTTCATGGAGAAATCCTTGAGACTGTGAATTTCAGCTCAATTATTCTGGAGAAATTGATGAAAAATCAGGAAAACTCAGAGAAGTCTTCAGATTCCTCTGAATTTTCAGGGAATTCCTTCAAAAATTTCTGGAATTCCAAGAATTATAACGGAATTGCTTGAAAATTCAAAAGAATTTCACAATGTATATTTATTTTCATTTAAAAATTCATGCAAATTATCTTCCTGTCGCTAAAAATATGAGACTTCACTTGGATTTTCAGAAACACTTGAAATTCCGCAGACTTTTCCCCTTAAATTGAATTCAAGGTTTATTTCCGGAAAATTCAACCAAATTTATGAAATTCAGGGTTCCTCCAATTAATGTTGGGAATCTCTAGAAATTAGGGGTAGAAATCACTCAGAATTAGAGCCAGATCTATGAAAATTGAGAATGAATTTCTAAAAATCATACGAAAATATTTCCTAATTTTTGTTTCTGTGTAGAAGTAATTGAGACCGATGAGGTATTTGCCGGGTATGTAAATGCAGGAAACACTTGTATTCTCTCGAGATTTTCCTCAGGACGATGAGTTGTATCGCGGAAAAATCAATTGACGTCAAATGAATTTGTTCCGGGTGAATTTTTTAACCATTGCGGATACTGCTGGAATGAAAGCGGAAAAAGGGTAGTGAAAGTGAAGGAGGAAATAAGGCCGATATCTTTTCTGAGTCATTTGTATTTGTGGGAGGAGTTTTACAGTGTTTTTTAAATTTTTTGGTCATTGTTCTACCAGGAACACATCAATTTTCAATTTCAGAAAATTCTTTTCAATATATTTTTTTGAATTCGGGTGTGATTTCATGAAATGTATTATTCTTTTCTTTATTTTTATTGAAATTTCTTGTCTGTTAAAAATGAAATGAAAAAATTATGCAATCTATATATTATCTTGAAATTTTGATGAAATTGTATTAGAAAAACTTTTTTCATGCATAATTGAATGAATTTGGAGCATCATTTGAAGAGAAACCCTCGAAAAATTAACTTTCAGGAGAATTGAAAAAAAACAACTTTTTGAAAAATATTTTATGTCCTGACGCAAAAAATTATAAATTTCGGATTTGGCCATACTGTTAGAAAATTACTGCTGAAATTTCAAGTAAAAAATGTTGAAATTTTTAGCAATCACTCATTCACACAAAATTTTCATTAATTTTGGTATGGAAAAATCAGTTGAATTCTGGATTATTCAATGGAATTGCAATTTTCAGGTCCACAATAATGAAAATTGTTAAACAATTTGAAAATTCTAGATGTCATTGAAATATCAGTGGTAATTCAACATGGAAAACCCAATTATCTTGAATTTCTAAGCTGAATGTGAGATTCTACGAACGATTTGATCTCAAATTGAATTCAAATTCATAACATTGAGAATTCAAGTGCACACGGAGAGAAATGTTCAGTAAAAATTACGGAACTCACTGTTCGCTCACCGATTACGGAATCGACTCAGAAAATTTAAGTGACGGTATCGTAATTTTTCACAGGAGATTCAGGTAAAAATTACGGAACGCGCTGGAAAAATGCCGTGATTTTAAGTCAAAATTACGTGACGGTTCCGGGAAATTTTGTACAGCCACATTTCGCTCCGGAATTACAGAAAAAATACGTAATTTTCATTGAATATTTCTTACCGTGCAACTACTGCTTAATTTTCAAACAATTTCTAACAGTGCAACACAGAGTTTCCATTCAGAAGGAAAAATCTAAAACACAAGTTTAAACGATCGCGAATTTTCCACTCGGAAGGAAAAAGAGAAAATTTGTTTCCTCTGGGTATCTGAATGATTTGTGTCAATGATCACGCCGCATGTAACAGGAAATTTGCGGTAGTGACGATGCTTGTGTGGATCTACACGTGACCTTGGCCTCCTGACCATGGTCAAGACTGTGTCATTGATTCTAGACCAGATGCTAATTGAAATATTTAGGAGTGTTCGTCATTTCAACGGCAAGAAACGTGACTAATGAAATAGTATTGAATAGTTTTACTGGAATCAGTGGTTGTCGAAATTAATAGTTGACGAAAATCTCAGAAAAACAAAATTATTTGTCTTTCATTATTTGGAAGTTTTCTAAAAAAAAATTCAATGTCGCTCTCCAAAAAATTATGACTGGACTGTCCATGAAAATCCAATTTCTTCTGACAATGAAGAATGGAATAATAAATACCCATTCGTCGTGGAAAATAATGAGCTTGGAATAAGGATTTCAAATCGGATTTCTATTTTCGTAAAAATACAGTCAAAACATCACATAGTTCATTCGAATAAAATAAAAATCTTCGAAGAAATTTCTTTAATATATGAAAAATCTTTATTTATTATAAATGAAAAATTTATTTTGGATGAAACAAAGATTTCTTAATAATAAAAAACGTTTATTTGAGATAACAAAACCTTAAATGAAGGAACATTTGTAATTTGAATAAAATCGTTATTTTATACTATTTAAAAAACTTATTCGATTCAAATAAAAATCTTTATTTGAAATTTCCTATTTGTTTAAAAAAAGAATCTAATGGTATCAAATAAACAATTGATTGATTTTGAATAAAATTTTTGTTGAATTCAAGAAAACAATTTATTTATTCTAAATAAATCATTCATTAAAATCAAATGAACAGTTTATTCATTTCAAATGAAGAGTTTTCTTATTTTTTAAAAATCAAATGTTACTATAATTTGTGAAAGAAGGAGCGATAATAAATTATTAGTGTCAAATAAATCGTCATTGAGTTAAAAAAAAATGTATTAAATTCAAATAGAAAATTTTCTTAATATAAGAAAAATCTTTATTCAATATTAGAAAAAATTTAAAAAAAAATAAAAAAATGAAAAAACATTAGAAAAAATTTAATTGGAACAAATAAAGATTGATTAATAATTAAAAAAACATTTATTCGATTCGAATGGAATATTTTTGTGGAAGCAGTCACAATGAGCTTCGACAGTTGTTCCCTCCAATTAATGTATTACGCTCATGTCAATTAGAGTTACACCATCTTGCGTCACTGGTCGATTCATCCAGGGAATTCCTAGACGGCTAGGAAAGGTCCAGGAGTAAACGGAATTGTACGACCGACTGAGTGAGGAAAATAATGCCCCTCATGACGTACATCACCGCTGATTGATTCAAGATTCAGATCACTCGCGACGAGTGAAGAAATTTGAAACATGGCGGGGCGTGACTCACGTCTCGTAAGCCCGTGCGAGGTGGAATTCAAGTTAGTCATGAGAAAATTTTCAAGTGGAATTCGTGAAAACGTGGAGTTTGGCGCACGGTCGTGGATTCTTTGGCCTCAATTCGAGAAAACAATTTTTTAAATGAGTTTAGAGGACATGGACAAATATGAAGTGCTTTAGGTGTCTTAATTAAGACACTAAGATGTCAATTAAGACACCTGTGTTTCATTCATTAAGACTTTTCTATAGAAATGTATCATTAAAACGCGGATGAAAGTGTCAATTTGAGGCTAGAGAAATTATCTATCAGTAATTTTTCAGAAGAATTTTATTTTATATTTCTTTTTAATTTGAGAAATTTTTTTTTTCATAAATGTAAAGAAGTAAACTCGTCATAAATGAACGAGATCAGTCTAGTAGTTTATAGAGAATATAAACAAATGTATCCTTTACCCAAAAAAAGATATTATTAATTAACGAATTCATTAATATATTTAATTAGATTTCCATAAAGAAAACATTATTGAGATGAATGAAAATGGATTCGAAAAAGACATTCATGAATTATTTACAAATTTTTTTCACGCAATATAATTGATGAATTTGATGACTGAAAATAGTTGACTCGACAGTCTGAACTATACCAAACTGTAACAGATACTTGATTATTTTTCCCATTCGGATTTCGACCAATCAGATCGCAGTATTTGAGGCTAGCCGACAGTTTTATTTCGGATATTTCCTTTTTAACCTGCAAAACTTGTCACCCTCATTTGTTTGCAACAAAGCTATCGGGAAATACCCGATAATTTTGAAGCTCGGGATAAGTTTTGCACAAAAAAAACATTGGATAACAGTCGGGATAAGTTTTGCAAAAAATCCCTCGCGCTGCGCGCTCGGGATTTTAATCTGCAAAACTTCTCCCTCTCGTTGCTACACAACAAAACAATCGGGAAATATCCAATAATTCTGGAGGTCTCGTGCTATTACTACTGAATATTCTCAATTTCATCTGCTCATCAGTCGCCTTGTCCCGCCCTCGCACATCCCATGTTGTTCCTTTGATTACCACCCGAAACGTACCGTAAAAATTGTCGCATTTCCGCATTAGTTCCTTCCATTCACATCCGCAACAATATTTTCGTTTGAACTTCACCGCCCATTCGAATCAATAGATGACCATTTCTCACTCGACAATTTTTGGTCCCATTGTCGTGAAAAAAAAAAGAAATTGTCGCCATCATCTGGTGACTCCGGACCCAACACGAAGGTGTCGGTCGGGTATTTACGCTTTCAAAGTGCTTTTTTTTCGGGCAGAGTTGGCCGTACGACACGAGTGAAGCAACAATGCCCGGGCCAGGTGATTCCTGGCAAGCTGCACGTGCCCGATGAACATAACAACCCACGATTTTAACATCTCGATGGAAAAGTCGTCGGGAGCCCCTACCGATCAGTCCCCTTTTATTTCTATTAGTCGGAGAAGTTGGAGCTCAACTCAATGAAGATAACTTCGGTGAGAGACTCGGTCGCGCCCTCCGACAATTGTCAGTGGGGAAATTATTTTTTATTCTTTCCTGTCCACTGCGAAATATTTCTCTCTTTTTTTTCGTTCGTTTTACGGGTTTACGAGTCACGTTTAAACCTGCCGTAACGGGCGAGAGAAACAGGCCCCCGTTCACACGACATTAGCCCCGTTGACCGTTGGGTCAATGTAATACTCGAGTACCTGACTGTTTCTTCATTTTTTTATGGGCTTTTTTCAAGTGCTCGGGAAGTTTTTGGATTTCTTTCGGGGTTATTTAACACTTCGTTTGGTATTTTCAGTCATTTCGAGGATGTTTTCATTATTAAGGATATTCAAGTATCTTTTAGTGTTTAGTACGGAGCACTCTGTAGATTCAACCATTTCCAATCATCAAATTTTTCAATTAAATTGTGTGAGAAAAATTTGAAAAAAAGTCATGAATATTCAGCACTGCTCGTTGTTTATAAATAAATACTTGTATTTTTTGGGCATGAAATAGATTTCTGGTATAATTCTGAATGAATAAATTTTGTTGCGATTCCGAACAAATAATTTGGAAGATGAAAAATTATTTATAAATCATTTATAGAAAATGTTCGTAATTTTAAAAAAATGCACTTTTCAAATTATTTCATCAATCTTCCTCCAAAAATAAACTTTCTAATTTTTTTCGGCTTTGTAAAATGTTTTCTTAGGGTTCAATATCGAGGTTCAAATTCAGACCTGCGAAGTTTAAATAATAAAATCATATCTGGAGACTTAGGGTCAAAAATAGAAAAGCATTTCACTAGAGAAAATATAGCCAAAGTACTTGGATATCCTTAACGGAATGACGGTGTTAGAGACATCTGTAGGGCTCGGGATCAACTGGTTTGCCCGCCCACGTGGAGAAATTATGACGCTTATGTCACGGCCAGAGTGTTGGGGATACACAGGCATTAGCATAAATAACTATTTGTGAGGGCCAGGGGGGGCTCTGATGAGTTGAGTGCGAATGACTTTACCGATTGGACGCGGTCTGCGATACCGACGGATTGATGAAATAAAGTAGAATACTTGTTTTCGAATGAGGTGATTTGATTCAAGTCGGGGAGATACTTGATTTTGAAAATGTAAATTCTAGTGATACAGGTATACTTAACAAAACTAGTGTAAATTCTAGTGATACAGGTATACTTAAGAAAACTAGTGTTTCATAAGGGTTAAGTATTCCTTGACTTGAATTAATAAGGATCAGATGAACTTGAAACAAGTCGTAGAATCTACTTGAATCTACCTAAATCAAGTAGCTAGGTAATTTTTTCTCTTTATCTGTGTTTATAAGATTAAATTGCAATTCAAGTACTATACAAAAAAAAATTATGATTCAAGTCCTTCCAGGCTTGATTCAACTCGACATATACTGGATTCTCATCGAATTTATGCTTGATTCAAGTCGAGGAGGTACTTGATTGAAAAAAAATGTAAAAAATGTAATTTTGGTAAATTTCAGTTCATTTTAGATACACGTACACTTGAAAAGACTAGTGTTTTGTAAGGGTTAAGCATTCCCCGACATGAATCAAGTATCAATTCGATTTGAATCAAGTTGTAGAATGTACTTGAAATCTACCGAAATTAAGTACCTGGGTAATTTTTTTATCCCTGTTTATAAAACTAAATTGCAATTGAATGAGTGTACTAAAAAAAAATATGATTCAAGTCGTTCCAGGCTTGATTTAAGACGACATACTTGATTTTAAAAAATGTAAATTTTAGTGATACAGGCACACATGAGAAGACTAGCGTTTGATAAGGGGTAAATATCCCCCAACTTGAATCAAATATCAATTCGACTTGAATCAAGTCACAAAATCTACTCGAATCAAGGAGTAGAATCTAATTGAATCTACCTAGAGTAGCAAGGTAATTTTTTTCTTTATCCCTGTTTATAAGATTAAGTTGCAATTCAATTACTGCACCAAAAAAAATCATCAGAAGGGTTAAGTATTCCTCGACTCGAATCAAGTATCAATTCGACTTGAATCAAATCGCAGAATCAACTTGAATGGTCACCTCATCACCTACATTCCGAAAAATCTCCGTTTTAGGTAGTATGTAACGACTGCATTCAAGTCGAAAAATGCTTGATTTAAATCGAATTGATACTTGATTCATGTGGCGAGATACTTAATATAAAAAATTATCAAATCCCCTTGAATCAAGTCGCATAATCTACTTGACTTAAGCCGCTCCAGGTCTGAATTTATTCGCTATTCACATTTTTTAGTGCGACTTCATTTTAGTCGTCGTTATTGCTATGAGACAAGGTGATTTTCCACTTGACTCCTAAATTTTTTGCTACCTAATTGAATTATTTATTACTTAATTTACAAGTTGTGAGTGATAAACTTCAAAAAGACAACTTATTTCAAAAATATTTTTGTTGAAAATTAATAAATTAATTCATTTACCGGAATGAAATATTCCAATCGCATCAAATAAATAATTCATCTTCATACTTCCAATACATTTTCTATTATCATGAAAAAAGCATTATAAATTACAAATAGCAATGTCTGTGTTTATGGGTTCACATACCTACATGCGATATAAATGCGATAATCACTCATAACTCCAAACGTTCAAACACCTACTCACAATTTTTTATATTGACCCAATGCGAAAAACAGAGAAAACGACACGAATTCCTCTTTCGTGTTCACTGCGCCATTAGCGATTGCTATCTGTGCAATAAAGTCCTCCCAACGTTTCAGTGTATGTGCTCAGACGTATCGATCCTTGTTTCGGCGCCGCGAGTCTACAATCGTAGTCAAGTCCTTTTGGAATTCCAGAAAAAAGGGAAAAAGTATTGGAGAACATTTTTTCTCTTGACATTGCATTGAATAAAATCGACGCGCAATTCTCGAGAATTTTTTGTTTATTCTTCTTATCAGGTGTGAATGTCTCAATTTATATTGATTGGCAGGAATGTAGAGTCAATATTGCCCTAGTCTATCACAGTGATGAAGGTAATAACTTTTTTTTGTAAAAAATTATGAGTTCGCAAATAAATTTTAAATTATGAAAGCCTGAATGAAAAAATTTCAAAGAAATTTAAATTTCAATTTTGTGCACAAAATTACTATTTTAAAAAATGATAAAATATAAAAGGTACTTGATATCTTTAATAGAATTCGACGAAAGAGTATCTAATGAAGAATAGAAAACCCAATGGAAAAAGAATACTATTCTTGATTGGTGTTTTATCAAGAATATTCTATCAGCACGCATTTTAAGCAATGAAAATACTTCATTGAACAACAATATCTCGTTATCCGAATCATCAGGGCGTGCAAAGGTCACTTCACCTTCTACTTCACTAATTCAGGAAGACCGAAAGTAAAACTTAGAAAGTTGAATAGAACAGATAAACGACCGATCTCTCCTATTGATAGAATCGCTAAAAATCAATGAAGACTGAGGAAAATACTAGAACCAGCCGTACTTGGTACTGTGCTCTGTCTCAACCTCAAACTATCCAGGTCACCTTTAACGAGGGAGAGAGTTCACTTGATCTTCGTTTAAGGGGTTATACTGCAACTACTGAAGGCTTAAAAAAGTCTTAATTCACGATGTTGACTATGACAAATTTTTGAGTGGAATTTGGAAGGTATTTAAATCATGACTTGAATTTTTAGAGGTCCTAAATTTAAGACACTTAATTATTGTCTTAAAACCTAATGTCTTACGTTAAGACATCAACGACAACTTAAATTAAAACACTAAATTACGCTCTCAAGACACAATATCTTAATTTAAGACATCAACGAAGACTCAAATTAAGACATTAAATTATTGACTCAAAACACAATGACTTCTTAGTTTTGAGGCTTTCGCGGCCATTATTAATGACTTGGTTGGCTTCCGGATGGATGCCGCGTTGAGTTTCAGCATTGCGCCGACGTTTCGCAAACATTGCAGTCTGCATCTTCAGGGCTATGAGCTCCGATTCTGAGCTCCGATGTGTGGGGGCAGTCCTTATATACCTTCCCTTGTGGTGGTGGG
>NW_021680357.1:1688952-1735328 GCF_001412515.2 Diachasma alloeum
CCCACCACCACAAGGGAAGGTATATAAGGACTGCCCCCACACATCGGAGCTCAGAATCGGAGCTCATAGCCCTGAAGATGCAGACTGCAATGTTTGCGAAACGTCGGCGCAATGCTGAAACTCAACGCGGCATCCATCCGGAAGCCAACCAAGTCAACACAATGACTTAATGTAAGACATCAACGGCGGCTTAAATTAAGACATTAAATTATTGTCTCAAAACACAGTTTCTTAATTTAAGATATCAACGATGAATTCGTATCCATGAATATTTTAAAAGTGAAGATCACAATGTCGTAAGCTAGAGCTTTCTCAATGGGCTTAAATTTAAGCCGGACCTGTAGCGCCTCAAATTTCTTTAACTTCACTTTAAGGCCTTTAGTACGACTTAATTGATGATTTAGAAATGTTTGGAAAGTCTTAATTTAAGCCACTACATTATTATCTTAAAACATGATGGACTAATTTAAGACACAAACATTGAATTCAAGTACGCGAATATCTTAAAAAAAATGGTAAAAATGTCCTAAACTACACCTTTCGTAATGGGCTTGCAATTAGCCTGGGCCTACAGTGTCTTGAATGTCTCTCGCATTTCACTTTAAGCCCCTTGACATGACCTAACACAACGTATATAATTGTTCAATGGCTTAATTTAAGACAGTGAATTTAGATATTCTTTACAGGTCTTAAAATTAATCCGCATCAGAATTATTTAAATCAATTTAAGCCACTGAAGTCTATTTAATTTGCGACGTACATGAATGTCTTAAAAATACGTTAAGATAACATTGTCTGAATTTAAGACATTCAATTTAGATGAATTCTTTAAGCTAATCGAACATCACTCATTCAATAAAAATCGACGATGCAAATCATTCAGGCGTATCGCGTGGAATCAAACGAGGAAGAGCCGCTGTTATTAGCGGCCACCACTCAAGGCCACGCCTCTTACGTAACGTTATGTAGTCTCTCGACTGACTCACAATCAGTGAAGAGAGTGTCCAAGATCCTAAACAATAATCCTATTCTAACAATGTGTTAACGATAAGACAAATTCATGCGACGATTCCGCCGGAAATACCGTCTTAAATGTGTCTTAATCCAAGATTTAATGCCTTGAAATGAAAAACCAAAAATTAAAGCCGTCGACTCCAAACTCAAAAAATCCCAATTTAAGACCCTAAAAGCAAGGAATGAACGTTTTAAAAAGGTCTTGAATTCATTTTTCAAAAATTCACAAAAAATGTCGGAAATTTATTTTTGGACATAAAATGTGGCAGAATGTCTACGGCTTAAACTGGATTAAACAAGTGTCTTAAAAATGTGTCGAAAACGCGAAATAGCCATATGGACGTGGCTTAAACTCGACTAAATGTCTTAAAAATGTCTTAAATTAAGACAATTTTTTTAAATTGACAAAAGTCTCATCTAAAAAGAAATACGGCAGAATGCATGCGACAATTGCCACTAACAATAAAAAACTCTCCTAATTACCGTTTATTCACAGCTAGTGATGCAAGAAGATACGGCTCTCTGGATCGCCAATAGCCACCGAAACAATTTTCCCTGGACACAATCACTCTACTCACCCAAACACAATACTTCCAATAGTCCTCAGGTAAACGACACAATGACCTACTGATATGAACTCGGTTTTTTTATTTCTCGTTTTTTAAAAAAACTTCGCGGCAGCGAGTCTTTGGAGCGGTTATAACGCGTGGATGCCTAGTGTGCACACGCGGTGGTGACCGCGTCGCTATGCGAATAGATTCCAATACTATGTGGTGGGGCGCGTGCGCCTCGCCGCGACCTTTATTTACATGAGAAACCGCGTCATGTGTGTAAGTGAAAGATACCGAGAGAGCTCTGTGTTGGGAATAGGTGCGATGTGTTTGTAAATATGAGCACGTTTTTTGAGATATTCGAAAGGTAATTTAGTTATTGGTGACATGCGGAGGCGGAGTGGAGGTATTTGTATGGTGATGACCATGAACGATAAAGGAGAGGAAAAATTTCAAAAATGGATGATAATGACTTCAGAATGAAATATGCTTGGAGGCATTATTCCAAGTTCATTATTTTGTTCGAATGAAAATAAATGCTTGTCAAATTCAAGTTGTCCTATTTCTTCACTTTTTTCCTCGAAATTTTCTTATAAGAGATCAATCAAATTGCATGAATTTTTTCATAAATATAGGCTTTAATAACCTCTATTCATTGACACCAATTAAAATTCAATTTTTCATAAAGAAACAAAAAAATTGATATTTGTACAAAAATCGATTTTTCAACGATCACTCAAAAAATTGGGATCGAAATGGAATTAGTCATGGCTCAAAAAATTGATAACAATCCCCTCTTGATTGTATCAGAATATGATAGGGTTCGCGCAATTCGTTGTTGAGTTACAGCACATTGTTTATGCGATTTGAAAGAGAAAATCGGGTTTTTCATGATTACTGAAAGAATCATCAGTGATAGCAATTAAATCAAGGCTTGAAAAGTATATTTCAATGCCTTCTTAATCGAATTGAAAAGTGGTGAGAACAGCATCATTGCTTATCAAGTTACACAATACCGTCATGAGCTTTTTATATCAAAAAATCTCTATCTCTATTAAACTCAGGTACCAGGTACCATGGTCCCGACTAACTTCTGACAGAACGTGGGTTAAACTCTGGCTAAATCCTGAATAAACCCTGATTAAATCCCGGCTATACACTGATTAAACCTCGATTGAACCTTGATTAAACCCGGACTGAAAACGAATTCGAGTGTTGAGAGGGTCTGAATGTAGAAGACAGAACGAAATAATACGCAAAATTTTGATGACATTTCAATTGATGATAGTACTAGGACATGAAAAAATCGAAAAGGAGAATTGTGAAATAAGAATTTCAAAAAAGAGCACACATTTGAAAGCAAATTGCTAATTAATTATCAAAAATTACTATATACTCATTTTTTTTAATGCCATTGTCTACTTGTTTTCATATTTAATTTTATCAAAATGATAAATGAAATACTATGGACTATTTCATTTTGTTGTTTCGATGGAGTCGTCAAATAATTGAATATTTTCTCTCGTCTGAAATATTTATAATACTCTTTTAGTGAACGTAACCCGAATGGACGAAATCTACCTTCCAATGGTTCTTTATCGCTGCAGACATTCATGTAATTACTCGGTTACCATTGAAACAGTACCTCAGACACTCCCACAATATTTTTTGTTCCTCTCGGACGTGAATTGTCGGCGAACGGTGAACAACGGGTTTGCCTGTACAATGAGTGATTATTTACGCGTCATGAATTTTTATTAATAATGAAAGGAGATTATTGTCGGCCGGTGGGATCACTGCAAAACCTGATGTCTGAGTTGCATAGACTTTTGAGGATTGAGATAACCGAAGAAAAATCATGAGTCATGCAGAGAATTCACTTATTTTCTGCTCGTTTCTGCTTGAATCAAGTAGTTGATGACTTGAGATCTTTCTCCTTCAAATAATCAAATTTCCTAGTCAAGCGAGTCTGGAATCCGGATTGATTCAGTAACAGTCACTCCGTTTGAATCAAGCAGAATACACTGAGAGAAAAATCTGAAGTCCGATTTACAATAAGAAAATAGTTGAGGCAGTTTTAGTGAACGATACGATTTTTTTTTGTATGCGGCACATAATACTATAGTAACTTGACGAGCGTAATTTTTGCAAATTAAAATGCAGTTAAACTAACCAAAGTTCAAAAGTAACCACGACAAATCTATCGTGAGTAGAACTATAAAATAGTAGCAATGACTACATTCCATTGTAATAATCACTTCTCCGGCCATAGTTACCGTAACCCATGAGAAATTGTTGAGAACTTTTTGACTATAGTTCGATGGTGATGGAATATAGTCAGAAGAATCATATTTTTCTCTCAGTGTATAAGTAGAATCCACACTGAGAGAAAAACGACAAAATTCTCAAACAAGTCTTACGTATGCCAAGAAAATAGTTTTTTGAAAATTATCAAAAAAGGATTTTTTGTGCCAAAAATGCAGGGAGTGGGCTAAAATGAAACATTTTTGTCGCAAAAATAGATTTAGGAGGGTAAACTGCCCAGTAGATGGACGTTTGTTTGTTAGCAATTGAAAAAAAATTGATCGAAAAAGAATCGTCACTCAGGGGTTAAGAATTACAACAGTTATTGAAAATTCAAAGCAACAATTCACATTTCAGTATTTTTCTGCGTAATTTCCTATCCAAAAGTAGCTCGTCCATATGTAGGGCAGTGTCCATCTACTGGGTAGCTTACCCTAGTTAAAAAAAATTGTATTCTCTGTACACGCAAGAAATGTCATCTCTAGCACTACTCCTTCGTTATTCGATACTCCCATACGTATTTTGCTCCCGAAAAATCTTCGTTTTATGCGAAACAAGGGATAATAGTTTTGTCTAGTAATCACAGACAAGAAATGACCCTTAAATGAAACAATAATAATGATATGATAGCAATCTTGTAAATTAGGGATAAAATATTTGACGATAAATTTTCCTCTAAATGAGATATTTTCATCCTGAAAATGTACCGTCTGGTGTGAATTATCCGCCTCTTGAGCCAAATACTTCGTTGCTGTCGCAGAACAGCATGTTTCTGGCAGAATTCATGTTTGAGACTTTCAAATTCGAACCAAACAAATTCTTTTTTGGACATTTTCAACTAGGGATTTTGTTGGCCCAAACAAGACTTGTTTGACAACATGTTTGTTGTTCTCTCAGTGCAGGTATTAGTTTCTGCTGTGATGTCCATTGTGGATGAATAATGATTCGATAGACGGGTGCAAATATCAAGAAGTGATATCCGGTTGTGATGGGTACTTGAGTGCGGAAGCACCTAAAATTGTTTCGGGTGGGCTTTTTCATTTAAACATCCTCCTGTTGGGGTTATTTTAGGCAGCTCGTTTCACGCACTCGCGGCGTGGACGTGAGTAGCCACTGTACCTATTATTGGTCAGTTAAATGCTACTGCAATCATTGGGAACCGGATATGTGATTCTCCGGGGATCAATGCTGAAACTCATGTCTTAAAGTCGACTTAATTTAAGATTGAATGATTAAAAACGCTCGTGTGGAAAATCAATCTTTCCAGTGCCTGAAATCGAGAACTTTCGAGGGAAAAACAATTTTGGATGCCTTGAAAATTTAAATCACCGCTAACAAAGGGCTTAATTTCGGCTTAATTCAAGCTTGAGATTCCTAGTGTCTTAAAATCATAGAAAAAAATATGGGTGAATGGAAAAAGTAAGGCGGTTTTCATGAGTGCAATCTTCTCGCGTCGTATTTTCATGAAGTCCGCCTAACAAACAAAAGATAATTGAATACCATTCTATGAAACACGAATAAACGAATCATAATTATCCAAATCATTTAGGTCAGAGGAAAATAGAATAATTCTACTTTCTTAACATTGCGTTTACTACACTCTAAAAAAAAGTTACTACTCACCAGTACTGAATTCTACTTGGGAGAAGTTTTCTTGTGAAAAGTTGGGAAACTACTTGTCCCAAGTACTTTTCATGTCCTTGGGTGAAGTACAATATTTGCTAAGCAAGTAGGAAAAGTACTAGGAGGAAGTACTTTTATTACTTCCTGTCAGCATTTTTCTTACTTCTCACAAGTACTTTTAATGCTTGGAGCAAGTAATTTTTCTACTTCTCGCGAGTACTTTTATGACTTGATTCCAGTACTTTTGGTTGGTTATTTTGTTGGGGAATTTCATATCATTAATTATCATTCTCATTATCGTTCTCATTATCATTATCATTATCATTCTCAGATGACAATGACCAAATTTCATCGAGGGGAGGTTACGATGAGTTTAAAAATCGCGAGATATTGCAGTAAGATTTATCACACATTGATGATTGATTATTTATATATGTTGAAAGACGAAGAATAAGTGGGAAAAAAAACGATTATTTATTGTTTATTTGCCCCCAAGACCTTGAAAATGAAGAAAAATAGCACAGTGTACTCAATTTTTGAGCTACAGGGGTTTCCTTTTGTAAATTTTTCAAAAGATGTCTAGAATAACGGTTACGAGCTACTTTTTTTCAAAATTCGACTTCTAAATAGGCAATTTCATTCTTTGTCGCATAATGAAATTGCAATTTTCACACAAGATAGCTCAAAAGATTAATACTTCAATTTTTGTGTTCAATAGAAAATATAACAATTATTTTGAGAATCATTTTGCTGGCTATTTCGCATGAATATTACCTTTTTTGTTATTAAAAAAAAGGACTATTTGGAAATTAAATTTGGAAAACTTAATTGGTAATTGTTATTCTACACATCTTTTGAAAAATTTTGAAAAAAAAATCTCTGTAGCTCGAGAATTTATTACACTGGACTGTAGTCCAGTACATTTCAATTTTCAAGCATTTGAGGGGCAAACGAACAATAAACAATAATTTTATTTGCATTAATTCTTCGTTTTTCAACGATCTCCATTGTATGATGAATCTTACTGTAATATTCCGCGAAAATCCATTGGTACTGGATTTGAGTACTATTACTACTTGTCTCAAGTATTTTTTCTACTTTTGAGAAGTACAGCTCGGTACTCAGTACAAGTACTTTCAGTACTGATGATGAGTACAGTTGGTACTTGTCACCAGTGCTAATTGTACTTGGAGCATAAAACTTGTATTCAGTCGATTTTCGACTTGGACCAAGTAAAAAAATTAGCTTTTCTCCAGAAACGCCTCGGTACTGAATACAAGTAGTTTTCCTACTTATCAAAAGTAATCTTTTTTTAGAGTGTAAGGTTTTTTTTGAACAATGTTGATTAGAATTAACAGCTAGAATTATGAAATTATCTCATATTTTTGACGTTAAGGATAGGAGAATCTGAATGCAATTTAGTGAAAATGATGATCGATTTTTTCACTTTGAACAAATAATATTAATATCCAAATACAAAATTTCTGATATGTATAAAAAGAAGCTGTAACTCAATATTCCAAATGAAGTTTTAATTTTTAATTTGGTGCTGAAAACACGAGATTACAATATTCTAAGCACGGAATTATATTGATGAGATGAACAACAGATTAATTGAATTACCGTGTGAACTAACTAAAAATTGGTAACAGTGTGGGCAGGCACTTTTACCAGAGTATCAGCAAACATTGAATTCCAGAAATTCACACTCTGTGTGTTCTAGAAGGAATTAAATTGTAATTATGATTAAAATCTTATTCAGTGAGCATAGAAATTAAAATATGAGCAAACCATTTATTGTAATATGAAAATTTAACAGCTGACGAATTGGGACGTATGATTCTCATCGCTCGTATTGCTTTTTGCAATGAGAATGATTATAAACCATTAATTGAAAACAGGAATATCGAATGTTTCAGAGAATAATTCACAATTATAAAGATGAACCGGAGTGTCTTAACTTGAGACATCAGGAATGTCAACAAAAGAAAAAATATATTTTAATGTTCGAAAATGAGATACGTATCCTAGGAATTCCCGGGAAAATCATCCAGCTTTTTTTATTCATCGGACGTGTTGTCTTATCGCGCTGACGTCAGACTCCGATATTCCTGATGATTAGCTGCGGAATTACTAGTCACTGTTCGGAATTGATTTTTGTAAATTTCCATGCAACGAGTTTTTCCCCTACGGCTCTGCCGTAATATTTGACCTAGGTTAGTGCTTCCCCCAGAAACATTTTACTTCCCCTCGTGAACTTTCCCTTATCGATCAGGTTGTGAGGTTTCCACGAATTATGTGGACATGTGAGTTCGAGGAAATGAACTCAATGAATTTTTCACACATCCAAACACCAATCCAATTTGGTTTATTATTTCTCCTAAACCAAATTGATTCAACACGACAAAAGATCTCTTCAGGAGAAAAAGTAATTTTTCGACAAAACTAATTTTTTCTCTCAGTGCAATCCCTCTAGTCTCATACTCGCAGCAGAAAAGCAAAACATCTCATTCTTTCAAATGCCTAAAAACCCGAGGAATTGTTCCCCCTGAACCGCAAATTGCCTCGAAACATCATGATTAAAACGGTAAAAATTTGTCAAACAATTTTCACAAAAATGCAGCCCCAGCCGACAAGGAAAACCAGGAAATGCCTACCTGAAATCACTGAAGAGGCTCATAATCGCGTGTTTTCCATGTTCCCCTCGTTAATAGGAATTGCACGACTCTCAGCCGATGATCGCATTCCCTCCTAATACTTCAGTGAATACCGCGATGTGGTCACGTATGTCATAGAGCCGCCTGTGGAACATACAACCGGGACCATTGCTTGCAGGTGAACACTTGTCATTCTTCATCTCTTCTGTTTTTCCGTTTCTATCACTTCCGGTCGGCGATGTGAAATGACGATATGTTTCAAACATGAATTTTTAGATAGTATTTCTTCCCTTTGAAAAAAATTCATCTTCAGTATGATCTTGTGAGTGAAAAATTATGATTCCTCTAATTATCCAGTGAAAATTGATGAATGATCGAAGATATAGTGAGTCTTACTTCCACCATTTTCTAATATTTAATTGAGTATTCACTTATTTGGGGGACAAATGCATGGATAATAGCGACCTTCGGTCATTTTCAAAATCTCTTCTACCGAAAGAATTAATAATCACCGAACTACGGCGGAAGACAATCTCTACTTGGCGTGAAAATTCTTGTCATTTTATTGACAATTTTTGTTGAAAATTTCACATTAAAAAAAATTAAGTGTTTACGTAATTGACAATTGAAAAAAAAAATGCTTTCAAACATATTTTTTTTTTAAATTCAGTTTTAATGCAAAAAAAAACTTCAGTATGGTTTTTTGAGCAAAAAATTATGATTTCTCTAATTATTCAGAAGAAATAGATGAATGATCGAAGATATAATGACTTTAACCTTCACCATTTGCTAATAATTAATTGAATATTCACTTATTTGGGGGATAATTGCATGAATAATAGTGACTTTCGGTCATTTTCAATACCTCTCTCACCGAAAAAAATTATAATCACCGAACTACGGCGGAAGACAACCTGTACATGGCGCGAAAATTCTTGTCATTTTACTGACAATTTTTGGTGAAAATTTCAAATTGAAAAAATTAAGTGTTTAGGTAATTAAAAATTTCCAAACTAATCTACCGTATGACGTCCCTCTCCTCTACTTCCACTTAGCCAACAATCCCAAAGCCCATCCCATCAATATCCAATCGTCGACTTCATGCATAGACAAGAAGGACTCGGTTCATCAATTGTCTTCGTAGTAGCCTGACATCTCCAAGCGCTAATAACAGTGATCAATCGATGTGGGTCAACGATTCGTCATCAGGTGCACATGCGCGAGAGGAAACATCCTAGAATTTTTCGATGCTTCCTCCAATCAATGGAAGAGTGGGCGGCGGTGCAACAAAAGGAGGTGGCCGCATTGGCAAAAGTCAATCAGTAGCCCGAGAGGAACAATTACTCGGCCGAGTGAACGTAGCTGATGATCCGATGTTGGTAGTTGTGACTGGCCGTTGGATCTAGCGTCGGCTGAGGACGAGCAGAAGCTTTACGAGCCGCAAGATGACAGGGCGCTACATCACCATCTCCACCACTTCCGGCTATTCTGCCTTTGGCTTCTCCTCATTTAGCTTTCAACCTTTTTATCTAGTTCATTTGACGTTACAAAAGTGCATAACGCTTGATGCTTCGCATCTTATTCTGTTCAGGGCGATCGCTTCTGCTTGCGAAAGAGTTGATTTAGTGAAGATTCACACGCTTGAAGACTTGGATAAAGTTGGATAAAAATTACATAGGAAAATTCACTATTCGTCTCGCACTTTTTGCTCCGATAAAGCGTGCAAAAGACCTATAAATATTCCTATAATACTCGATCCGCTCCGCGATTACTTGACTTGTTTGGTAATTTTTCTCCAACTTTTTCTCTCCGTTTAGAGGAGGAGATGAGACAATGCCGTAGGTGTCACAATAGTTTCTCCGACGGTGCACATTTTGATTGAGTCAAGAAACTCTTCAGGTATGCTTGAATATGTGATGAATGGGTTGGAATGCCTGTGAGGACCGACGGCGGGACGACATGCGATATTTTGGCACACGTGGAGAACAAGAGTTGAATGTTTAGGACAGCTATGTTCATCTGTCTGTTCAGTGTCTTGAAGACATGTTGATTCAAGGCATGGAATCATAACACTTGTTTGATGACTAATTAATTTGTTGAAACATGGAGAAACACACGAGACATCGATGCATGTCTGAATGTCTCAATTTAAAGATCTAAAAATGACTCAAATTTGGGGCCTCAAATGTCTTGAACAGGCACAAAAATGTGTCTCAATGGCCAACTTCGTGATGACTGAAACTTCCAATGTCTTAAAATAAGACATTTTTCCGTTCAATCGTGGGTTTAAAACACAGACTCGATTAAGACACCTGAAATGTCTTGATGTCTTAATTTGAGACACTGAAAATTACTTGAATTCGGAGGGACAAGTGTCTCAATAAGAACTGCCATAATCTGTAATGCAAATTCATCAACACTCTGCTATTAATACAACAGATCCGCCGACAAAGCATATTAATGAGACAAGGTGCCGACATAATCCGGGACATCTTCGTCAGCTCATCGACATCCGGGGGGGAACAGGCCGTCTCACTCATATTAATTGCCGCCACTTGTCTCATGCCAATGAATGGCAAGCCAATTAAAAACCGAGAAAAAATTTAAAATCCGAACAATTTTCAATTTTCATGACTATTATATCAATTAGCCGGACATCATTAGGATAACCAGCAAGAAAGCTGTGGACACACACGTGTTGCAAGCCATCATTCCGCGAGATGCAGAAAAAGCGTATAGATATGTCATAAAAAGATGATGGAAGAAGTTGTTGCGATGGGGGCGGGGGGAGGGAGCAAGACGGGAGAGTCGTTAGTTCAGGCAAGCCGAAGATTTTTGCTTTGGTATCTCTGCTGCGGAGACAAATTACCGACAACTTGTAACAGCACGATTTTATAAGGCGGAAAAGAGGCTTGACTTTTACATTTCAACTGGACTCCAACGTTGCTCGAATTCTTTTGAGATTTATCGCGGGGGAATTGAGCAGATCGCGTTGAGGTGGAGCGTATTTTTGGCTATAATATGATTACAGCGAGAGAAAAAATGGCGTTCAATTATCACAAAATTAATTTCTTCAGTCGAATGTATATCATCTCTTCAGGACGAATGGTTTGAGACAAGAATTCCAAGCAGTGAGACATAAATAGAAAAATTTCGGGATGAAGTGAGAATTTTTTGGCTCAAGAAATCGTTTTGTTAGCAGAAGATTATATTGCTCGGAAAGAATAAAAGTTTCATGAATAGATGATTAGTTATTTTCAAGACAGTGACATTGAGAATATCCACGTACTTTCGCAATTTTTTGTGCAGTGAACTGCTTTTATACTCTTGGAGTCAAACATCGGAGCTCTCATTTGAACCCCACTTGACTCTATGTTTCCGGACATTTTACAATTATTTTATTATTTGAACTTGGCAGGTCTGAATTTGAATCTCGATATTGAACTGTTAGAAAACATTTTAAAAATGTGGAAAAATTGGAAAGTTTTCTTCTGGAGGAGAATTGACGAAATAATTAAAAAATTGCGATTTTTGAAAATTCCGAACGTTTTTTATAAATAATTTATAAACATCGATTTTAAGCTGGAAAAATGAGGCTTCCGAAAGTTAAACAATTTTAATTATTAATGTATAATTTATTAATTTATATAAATTTTCAAATTGTTGTCACGAAATTTAATTGATAAATTTGATGATTGAAAATGGTTGAATCTGAAATTAAACGATGTTTGGATATCGTCAAATGCGATTTAGAAACAAAAATGATAGAATTTTGAATTTAAATGAAAATTTAATGAAATTCCAGATTTTTGAGCCACTTTAACAAGAAATTTCCTCAACGTATTAGAATTTTCTACGGAAATATGAATATTCAGTGCCAAATTATGCTAAATTCTGAATCAATTGAAAATTCAAGAAGATCTTTATCGCAATTTTCGAGATTTTTATTAACTTTCATGGAATAATTATCCAGAAATGTCCAGTTCTCGTTGATTTTTCCATGAAATTTTTACAGAAACGTAACATCTGATGAAAAAATGGACCAGAAATTTCAGCGAAAATTTTTGAGCAGTGCAAAATACGAAAAAATGCAAAAAAAAATCGACTCAATGAATCACGTACACGGAGAGAAATATTCAATAAAAATTACGTATCTTTTCCATAATTCCGGCGCGAAACGTGGTTGTAGGAAATTTTACGGAACTGTGACATAATTTTTACCTAAAATCACAGAATTTTTCCACAGCGTTCCGTAATTTTTACCTGAATCTCCTGAGAAAAATGACGATACCGTCACTTACATTTTCTGAGTCGATTCCGTAATCGGTGAGCGAACTGTGAGTTCTGTAATTTTTACTGAACATTGTGATGGACGAATCAGGGGTTTTCGTATTGAATAAATACAGAAGTCACGCAAAGAAAATTCTCCAGAAATTTCCTGAAATATGACCGTCGCTTGAGAATATTTTCTTCTTTCGATTGAAAAAACTAATTTTTCATTCAGTATTGCACTGTTTAAAGCCGAAGAGCATCGATTTCTTGTCTGAAATAAATAGAGGATTTATCGAATATTCAATTTTCTCAGCTATTTTTTCAGCTCCCGAAGTTATTCTCGCGACATTCGATTTCTCTCTCGCCGCGTAAAAATTCAAACACGAAACGCCCAAAGTATTTTTCCTCACCCACTCAGATCTCGAAACCTTCAGCCAGAGTGATGAATGGAGCCATGAATGGTGCAGTTCTCACCGAGAGTTTCACTCGAAAACAATTGACTCGGAAAACTTCCAGTATTTTCCCCTCCTTTCAAGAACAAATGCTATTGTCCTTCTGGCGCCGTGAAGATCGTCCCACGAATTTCCGCCTGAGAAAAACTTGAATCGAGCCCGTGAAAAATTTCCCCCCAAAACCTCCGAAAACCCCTGACCATTCAGAATGATTTACCTGTACACACAGTTAGAAAAAAATGAAGTTTCATGGATAGTTGAGTAGTCATTTTCGGGACAGTGCCACTGGGTGCGATTTAAGGAGATAAAAATGATGAAATTCTATTTGATGTTTAATTTTCATAATGAGATTAAATAGTCAAGCTTTCATTCAAATATCAATGATCGCTGAACATGGAAAACCCAATTTTTTAAAATTTTGGAGATGAATGAGAAGTGCTATGAACATTTTAATTTTAAATTAAATTCAAACTCTTAACATTGAGAATTCAGATGAAGCTGTGACCGAAATTTCAAGAAATTTCCAATAGTATAAGGTGAAAAAGTACCGAGAATCGAGTTCGCGCCATAATTACTCCACTTATTTGGCAATTTTTCTCAAACTTTTTTCTCTGTGCACACAGAGGGGAAAATTCAATCAATTACCAGAAAAAAAACGCAAAAATTACGTTTCGAAACATTCGCGAGCGAAGTAACATTCACTGAAAAGTGTGAGTGGGAACTGAAATTGTACGAATCGCCATGTAAATTCTACGATTTGTTCCGTAAAAATTAACCACCCGTTTGATGACTCACAGCTGTGGGGACATCAAGTCGTTCCGTAATTTTTCCCCAACGATTGAGAAATTTTACGGAACGGAACGTAGAAATAACTTGCCAGCTTCATAAAAATTGTTGGACGTTCAAGAATTTTTGATTTTGGAGGCACAATAAGTCGGCAATTTTCTGTAAGATTTTATTTCTTCGGGAAAAATTACGTGACAATTTCGTACTTTGTTCGGTGATGAACCTGAAAATTCACTGAACCTTTCAGATTTCTTCTCGTCCATTCCTATAAAAATTGCCGGAAAACAATTCCCCATTACGGATTACGTGAATTGTTCCGTAATTTTACGAAACAATTTTTTGGAATTTTACGGAATATTTCTCTCCGTGCAGTGCAATATTCTATGGGAATGCGGGCATTTACAGTGTTGGAAATTTCTCGAAATTTCAGTCACAATGTCGTCTGAATTTTCAATGTTGTGAGTTTGACTTCAATTTAAAATGAAAACGTTCACTAAATTTTTCGTTCATTTTGAAAATTCAAGAAAATTTGGTTTTTCATGTTACAGAATCATTGATTTTTCAAGGAAAGCTGGAATTTAGAAACTCATCCTGAAATTCAATTTTCAATAGATTAAAAATTCAGAGAAGTTATTGCCTGAATTTTCAAAATTTTCAGGGTTTTTCGGTGCCGTCTGGCCCTGAAAATCGAGAATTACTTGAATATTCAAGAAATAAACTGCACGGAGAGACAGTTTGAATAAAAATTACGGAACTCACAATTCAGTCACACGATCACGGAATCGACACAGAAAATTTAAGTGACGGTATCGTAATTTTTCACAGGAGATTCAGGTAAAAATCACAAAACGCTCTGGATTAATTATATTGAATAATAAAATAATTTGAATTGAATTTAAATAATTCAGTTAAAAATTAATTGAATTAATAAATATAATTATAATTATAATTATTGTTATTAATTCAATTAATAATAATAATAATAATAATAATAATAATAATAATAATAATAATAATAATAACAATAATATTTTTTATTGAATATATTTCAATTGAATTTTTCCAGAGCGTTCCATAATTTTTACTAATTTGTAAATGTATTGGGTAACATTTTTCTCCCTGTGATTCGTCAATGAAGAATTCTCCAAACATTTCATGTGTCTTTGTCGTTGTTAAAAATTTCAAGCTTTTTCACTTGAAATTCCAAGAGTAATTTTCTAACATCGTATTTGTCAAACAAATTCAATTGGCAGAATCATATGAACTTTTTTTTAGTACAGGCCCCGCATCAGTGCCCGACACTTTGAGAGCATTTAATCGCTCATTGGCCTGCAATATTGAAATTCATGATGGCGGAGTTGTTCGCTATTGGTCGGGGACTCTTTTTACTCCGAGAATCTAGGGGGCGGAGATCTTCTCGGCGGGGGCCTGAGAAGTGGAAGGGAGAAAGGTAACGCCGGGAGAGGAAGGAGGTCGCAATGAACAATGACAAAAAGTCATGTATTCAGTACATAAAATAATATAAAATACATATGCGTGAGGAATCGAACGAAATCGGGGGTAGGGCGGTGTCGGTGGCTATGAGAAACATATCATTAGCCGGTAACTTGTTAGACGCACGATTTGTAGATAATCGCTGGCATTACAACACGCGACCATTATTAACCCCTTCTCGTTCTGTTCTGGTGCTGTACCTCCCAGTTTTCGCGATCCAAGACATAAATCATTATTCATAATAAGCCGACGGGGGGCGACAAAAAATTGCGGGATCAAGGCGGCGTGTGTGTCGCCGCGTGGTCTCGGGTGGTTCATGTGTAAGGGCATTTGTAATTTCTTACCTCCACGGAAACCGAAAAATTCACTGGGAATCCGGGGTGACCGGATATCGTAATAGGCGAGGATGCGCGATTTTTCGTCTGCTTCGACCGCAATTCCTCGGTTGGAATTGTGGATCTATTTGATTGGGCGCACGCACTGAGAGAAAAATCTGAAGTTCGATTTACAATAAGAAAATAGTTGAGGCATTTTGGTGAACGATACGATTTTTTTTGTATGCGGCACATAACATTATAGTAACTTCACAAGCGTAATTATTGCAAATCAAAATGCAGTTAAACTAACCCAAGTTCAAAAGTAATCACGACAAATCTATCGTGAGGAGAACTATAAAATAGTTGCAATGACTACATTCCATTGTAGTAATTACTTCTCCGGCCATAGTTACCGTACACTGATAGAATGATTCATTTATTCCAAACGAGATTCGTTAACTATTAACGAATGGTAGAGTTGAATATGACCAAATGAATATTCGTTAATAGTTAACGAATGGTTCACTTGAATGGCGAAAGTCAAGTCAAACAAGGCTCCTCAAATGTACATTCGTTAACTATTAACGAATGAACATTTGGTGGAACCGAATAGACCCTCACCTCCAACCAAAATCCATTCGTTAACAATAACTAATCCGTTCTATCAGTGTAACCCATGAAAAATTGTTGAGGACTTTTTGGCTATAATTCGATGGTGATTGAATATAGTCAGAAGAATTATATTTTTCTCTCAGTGCGGCAAAAACCAATGTCTGAATTCCACGCACCTTTTGGAGACATTTTTCAGACACTAAAAAGCGTTTGGATAAAATGAAAATTCGTCTGAATTTCGAAACATGAATTGAGATGTTTAGGCACCTGTTCTTCTGGAATTCAGACAAATTGTCATTTTATTCAGACGTTTTTTATTGTCTGAATAATGTCTACAAAAGATGTGTGAAATTTAGACATTCGTTTTTCCTGTGTATTCTTGTTCGGATTTTTCAGACACTAAAAAACGTCTGAATAAAATTAAAAATCGTCTAAATTTAACGCTCTGAAATCGCTAATGACATCACACAGACGGTCGAGTGCTGGACCAATCACAGAATGCCATAAATCCGCAAACGACACGAGGAACACGTCTTCATCGCCCTCCTCCCTCACCATTCAAAAGCCTTCTCCATCGATTCCCCCAGGGGGCCTATTCTCGAGTCTGAGGTGAACAGATTTGTGAACGGAAGTGGCTCCGTTCATACATTCCGGTGGGGAATGAACGTTTCCGTGAACGAATACTAGAATCTAGAACTTCATACGTCGTGATACTTTGCATTTGGAGTACATCATAATAGATGTATCTCCGCAAATTACCAATTTTTCAACTTATTGTAAAACAAAGAATTGAACTATAATAAATAAATTTAAACAATTAATGTTTAATGTTTCGTTCCCCAGACGAGGTTAACTGTATCCTTATACGAGTATCTACACTGATATAATGATTCATTTATTCCAAACGAGATTCGTTAACTATTAACGAATGGTAGAGTTGAATATGACTAAATGAATATACGTTAATCGTTAACGAATGGTTCACTTGAATGGTGAAAATCAAGTCAAACAAGGCTCCTCAAATATACATTCGTTAACTATTAACAAATGAGCATTTGTTGAGACCGAATAGACCGGAACCTCCAACCAAAATCCATTCGTTAACAATAACTAATCCGTTCTATCAGTGTATCCTCATGTGTGAATCGAAAACGACATCCGTCAACGAAATTGATTCACATGTGGATCTAGGATTCGTTTACGAAAACTCTCGTTCCCCAACGCGATAGGGGAGGGTGTGCCTGTACCGCTCAGCGGGTAATACCGCTCACCCGATTTTCTCCACAACCATCAACTTGAAAATTTCTTTTTGTTCCTGATCATGAAGAATTTGATGATAGGATGTGATTCTCGGAAAAATTTCACTTCATTTACCTCTTTAAATATGAAAAAACACGTAACGAAGTTTTGAGGTCTTTACAGTGCAAAATTTGTGGACTTGTAATTAAGGTTTTTGATAGTTTCAAACGCTGAATTTTCAATTAAGCTGTGGTTATTCAATTCGTGGTACTTTCACGCGTAATTTGAGACCAATTCGAACTCAAAACTCCACTCATGTCAATAATTATCAACAATTTTGTTGACGCCGAGCGGAGCGGGTAATACCGCTCATAGGATCGGCCACGTAGTTGCTCGACAGTACTCGAGTACANAATTTTGTGGATTCTAAGGAGAATTAGGCGTCTACACTTCGAGAATAACGAGTTCAATAGTTAAAGAAGTCTCACAAATACGTTTTTTATACTCAAGTTGAAATATAAAATATAAAACTGGCATTTCCCCTTAGGTGGGCGGTACAGGCACAGCCTCCCCTACGTGAACGGAGCCACTTCCGTTCACAAATCTGTTCACTTCAAACTCGAGAATAGGCGCCCAGCTCCCACCACCCGCCCGGGAATCGACGTCCCGGTAGATCCCCTAGCCTCCAGCGTGCTGGCCGTCGTGTGGGTCCAAGCGTGCCGGACATAACACCGCGTTCCTCCGATAGTTGGTTTTGCTGCCAACAACTCGCTACGACCTGCTGGCTTTTTCGTCCTCCTCCTCTGGCGGCACAAGTGGCCTGTCCACTGTGCATTACACGCAATTAGATGCCAGGGTGGCCCCAAGGTATGTCCGACAAACGGGCCCTCTCAACTGGTAGTGAGGGCACTCGTGCTCCTGTACCACCGCTGTCTCTTCCCAGTCAACCTCCCGTGGATATCTTCGATCCTTCGAGGACTTGGTCTTTCGCCTCGTCCTCTCCGTCACTCCATGGCCAGTACCTCATTCTCTCCCTGTTGGATCCTCTCCGGCTCCCCTTTTTGTTTCTTTTTTTTTGCGACGATACCTTTTCCCTCAAGTTGACATTCATCTTTCGACTTCTTTCAATCTGCCCCACCGGGTGATGCTCCCTATACCTCTTTGTCGCGCCATGCAACTGCCTTCTTCGGTGCAAATGTCACTCGTGTATATTTCACTCTCTCTCTCTGTCTCTCTGTGGTACTTGCCGCTACAATTACCATTGGGAGGAGGCCTGCTTTGTCGACGTGTGCGGGCTTACAATGTAATGGCGAGGTTTTTCTCCTTTTGGGGATTATGTGTTGTCGGATGAGCGAGGATCATTGGCGGCGATTATGTAAGGAGTACACGGAGAGAAAAAAGCAATAAAAATTACGAGAAAAAAACGCAAAAATTACGTTTCGAAACGTAATCCGCGAGCGAAGTAAAATTCAATAAAATTGTGAATCGGAACTGAAATTGTACGAATCACCACGTGAATTCTACGATTTGTTCCGTAAAAATGAACTACCCGTCTGATGACTCACCGCTGTGGGGACAACAAGTCGTTTCGTAATTTTTCCCCAACGATTGAGAAATTTTACGGAACGGAACGTGAAGATAACTCACCAGCTTCATAAAAATTGTTGAACGTTCAAGAATTTTTGATTTTGGAGGCACAATAAGTCGGCAAGTTTCTGTAAGATTTTACTTCTTCGGGAAAAATTACGTGACAATTTCGTACTTTGTTCGGTGATGAACCTGAGAATTCACTGAACGTTTCAGATTTCTTCTCTTCCATTCATATAAAAATTGTCGGAAAGCGATTCCCCATTGTGGATTACGTGAATTGTTCCGTAATTTTTACTGAATATTTCTCTCCGTCCAAGGAGCTAGGGGCTAGGAACTTTGGAAATCACGGTCCCACTTGAAGGTGTAATCATTTGAAAATCACGGGGAAATCAGGGAAATCGCCAACCTTTGGAAATCACTGACAACTAAAGATAAATTCAGTAGCGAAGTGGTAAAACGGTTCAAGTCAATTTTGACTATTGGCCAGTTTTCAATGAATATTTCGGAATCTAAGCCAGATAGCAGAATTTTTGGTTAAGGCCCGGGTGTACTATCTTTCGAACGTTATGTCGATGTTGTTTTTCATCTTTCGTCATCTGAAATTGTCAATTAAGTCCTGCATCATGCCGAAGTTTTGAAAAATTATGAATGAATAATCAAAAAAAAGTAGAAGAAATTCTTAATTTTTTCAAAGAGCATTTTCAGTTTATGTTCAGAATAAGTCGAATAACAAGAAATTGAAGAATGTATCTGATTTACGGTGACAAATGGCGGCCTGTCACCCAATATCATGCAGGGGAAAGACTGATTTGGTAAATCTTTTCCCACACTGCACAGAGACATTTATTACGAAAAACGCTATTTGAAAAAAGTTGTAATATTTTAGAGAATTTTTTAATCACGCTTTTATCACATAAAAATAGCAGATGACTACATACCACTGTTTTGAAAATTGAGATACCGAGCTGTCACTTCCCATGAGGAGTTAGTGTTTTGTTATCCACCATGGAAAATGACAGCTAATAGTTAATTTCCCACAGCGAATCCAATATTTGTAATTTCCACTTTTTTCAACTCATTCTGAATCTCAATTAAAAACGCTATTTGAAAAAAGTTGTAATATTTTAGAGAATTTTTTAATCACGCTTTTATCACATAAAAATAGCAGATGACTACATACCACTGTTTTGAAAATTGAGATACCGAGCTGTCACTTCCCATGAGGAGTTAGTGTTTTGTTATCCACCATGGAAAATGACAGCTAATAGTTAATTTCCCACAGCGAATCCAATATTTGTAATTTCCACTTTTTTCAACTCATTCTGAATCTCAATTAAAAACGCTCTTTGAAAAATTTCAGAATTTTTTCTATTTTTTTTGTTATTCTCTCATAATGTTTTGGAATTTCTACATGTTGTACCACTCAATTGACAATTTTGGATTACGAAAGATGGAAAAAAATCAGATAACATTTGAAAAATAGTACACCCGGGCCTTGAACCTTTTTTGCAGCACGCAATTCGTTCTACAAAAAAAGTTATTACAAAAATTGTTTCATGTTTGAATAAATTATAGTGCAATTGTAGTGCAATTGAATTAGTCAATTTGTAATGAATTATTGCTGCTGACCTGAATATAGCCCACATGAATTCCAACAATTCCATAGGAACAAAACAAAAGTTTTGTGTCGTATTGTCATCGGATACACGTTAAGGAAAAACTTCAAGTTGAATTCCGCAAGTCTTGACCCATTCAAAAGGCTTAAAGCGAAATCTCAAAGTCCCCAACTGAGACTTTCGAAACTCTCCGCATAACAATTTCAGGTTTCAAATTAATCCTTTTAGAAAATCTCATTTGAAGACCTCTCAAATCCCAAAATAATGTGCTATTTTTTCGGGTGTTGTTTTAGGCATTGATGTAAATGTAATTGATGTAATGTAATTGTTAACATCACTCTTAAAATTTTTTGAGTACTTAAAGTAGCTCTACCCTTACGGTAAATTAAAAAATTATTGAAAACTGCAAAAAAATTGCAGAAAACTCGATTAGATTCGGAATTCTAATTTATTTATCAATTTAATTATCGTCTTGGTTTTTCAAAGAAGAAATGTTTAAAAATCAGGATTTAACCCACTGTCTTATGTGAAAATCAACATTTCCATTGTAATCAAAGATTAAAATCTGATTTTTTTTTCATTAAATGTGAAAAAAATAAGAATTTTTTTGACACCTCATAAAAAATAATCCACCCTTTCGCAAACAAGTTTTATTATTTATTTATAAGAGGGAATTTTTTTTTTTTTTTTTTTATGCTTATTTTATATCGCTTCGAGTCTGATGAGACTATATGGCGATTGATCAAGACTTTAAAAATGGCTAGATCTCACCATTCTCCCCGGCCAGGAATCGAACCTGGAACCTGTCCGTTGTGAGGCAACGACCTTAACCACTACGCCAGGCCACCGGGCTAAATAAGAGGGAAATGTTAAAAAAAAATATCAATATATAATACTGACTGGGTATGAATTTTTTTAAATTTTTTCCATGCAATTTAGTTGAAAAATTAAAAAACTGAAAATATCCAAAAGTGCAGCGTAGCCCGGCCGAAGGGTAGAGCTACTTTAAGTATAATCAATTCAAATATTCAAATTTTTAACTATTTTATCAATCAATAATTGAGATAGGAAGATTGATGATTATTTGTGTAATGTGTAATCGAAATCCCCTTTTCAGAAATTGGAATTATTCATTCAGCAGTAAATTTACAGTTTCATATTAAAAAATTTTAAGTCCATCATTATTCGAAAAAAATCAGATTATTAATACTATATTATTAGAAAAATTGGATCAACATGTTTTAAACCTTCAATAATGCAAGGGTCAAATTCTCGTAATATTACAGAAATTTAATATTGATGGGGATCCCTGAACGTAATTGTGATTTCACGCACAATTCTGCCATGTTGAAGAATCTTTCAACAAGTTTTCCGCAGGGATAAACTCCACTCGGTGGCACCATTTAAACCGCAAATACGTGCCGACGCGTTGTTAAAGTGTAATTAGTAATTTCAATCATTATCTCCGTTGGCAATTAAATACAAACGATGAAAAATCAAGACGAGATTAATTTCCCCAACGTCTTGTTACATTCATCTCATACCATTTTTCTTTTGGCACTGATGGGAACGTGGTAACATTTTTAACCGCTCTCTGTTACTCTTCCCCCTGCCCTCCCGCCTCCTGTGAAACATCACTCGGCCAATTGTTGTCATGTCCGTGGGGTTTTGAAGTTTCAATTTTTACGGGCCCAGGGCGTGGAAGCAGCTCTTAAATATTTTACAACTGCGTTGAGACTTTAAGGCCGGAGAAAAACCAATTTCACGCAGCGCCATTTTTACATTTTCATTTCTTAACATTTGTATGGGGTAGTGCCACCGCTGTGACGGACCACTTTATGCTCTCGTGCCGCTCTCGAAGAGGGAGAATATCTTAGGGGAGACCACACCGAGACTGGCAGGTGCACATCTCTGCACTTTTCACATTTTTTTCTCCGCGCTCTGTATTCCCTTGGGGTGCTCTCATTGTTCTTAACTCATTGTTGGGGGGAGAACTCAAGGACTTTGAGGGAAAATTGGAGGTTAATGGCTGGAAGTCGTGATACGGCATTCATGATCCGAGGAAATTTTTTTTGGCCACAGTATCTTGAGGTTAAAGGGCAAAACATGATGATCATGGTCTTGCGCCCTTTTGATCCTACAATGCGAATGTTTATTCATTTATAGAAAATTGCAATTTTATAATTACATTAATTAAGTAAACTTTATATTTTTTATCAGATTTTTTAAATGTTTTCTAACGGTTCATTATCGAGATTAAATTCAGACCTGCAAAGTGTAAATAATAAAATCATTGTAAATTTCCGGAAACTCAGGATCAAATGAAGCTCCAATAAAAGCTCTGATATTCGATTGTAAAAGTAGAAGAACATTTCAGTGGAGAACAAGTGGGAAATTGCTATAGTAATTTTTGGTAATAAATTAACAATATGCTTCCCAATGTTTTTTTGCACATCGTTTATTATTAATAACAATAATGATTATTATTATTATTATTATTATTATTATTATTATTATTATTATTATTATTATTATTATTATTATTATTATTATTATTATTATTATTATTATTATTATTATTATTATTATTATTATTATTATTATTATTATTATTATTATTATTATTATTATTATTATTATTATTATTATTATTATTATTATTATTATTATTATTATTATTATTATTATTATTATTATTATTATTATTATTATTATTATTATTATTATTATTATTATTATTATTATTATTATTATTATTATTATTATTATTATTATTATTATTATTATTATTATTATTATTATTATTATTATTATTATTATTATTATTATTATTATTATTATTATTATTATTATTATTATTATTATTATTATTATTATTATTATTATTATTATTATTATTATTATTATTGTTATTATAATCATAATATTATACAGAACGAAAATGACATGAATTTTCAAATTTTCCCTGATTTTTCAGAATTTTCACGAAATAATAGAATTGAAAAATCAAGTAACATAAAATAAAAATAAAAGAATTGAAAAAAAAACTCTAAGAGAATTAGAATTTAGAGAGACGCGGCTAAGTATTCTATTGATTTTCAGATTATCCGAACATAAAATCAATGGAATATTGATTTTTCCATGACAAGATTTCCTGAAATGACATAATACAAAAACAATAAAAATTTCCGGAATATGATTCGGAAAATCTTGAGATATTCCAAATTTCAGTCATCCCCGAGTTACCCGTTATGACGGATTACCGTCCGCTGACACCTCCAAACCCCTACTTTCCGCACAGCCCAAAACTGCCCTTCCCCCACCGGGAAAATTCCGCAATCGCTTCAGAAGTCAGTTCTCCCACCCGGTCCCAATTACCAGCCCGACCATTCCGATGGATCATGAAGCACCCCGTGTGCCTAGTGCAATTGCCCTGTCCCCGGGATCGCCACATAAATTTCTCAGTACTTCACTCGGGGACTCAAGTAACTGTGCGGACTTTCTTGCGACGATGAGCCAAAGAGAGCGCCTTCTCAAAAGGGCATTAAACGCTTTCCTTGTAGGCTAACTCATGATTGCACCTGAGACAGTTACTATCTGGAAACCAGCGAATGTGCTGGACAAATATACAGTTAACTAATGCTTGGTAACAGTCTCGTATTAGGACGAATCCCCGGCAATCCTTTGAGTTTTTCCCCTCTCGAGAATTTTTTCCATCCACGGCTTATCATTAGGGTTTATTTATACCTTTTCGATGGAACCATATTTTTTTCCAGAAGCAGGAGACTGGAAATAATCAGAGAAATGAGAGTATTTCGTACATTTTTTTATGCAAAAAGAAATGACATTAAAGTAGATCGTTTAGATTCAAAAAAAAATGTGCGAAGAATTCCGTAATTTTATTATTTCTTTCATTTATGAAATAAGAAAGTAATGAAGAACTGTGAAGTCACTCACAGTCACGTGAGATCTTTTTTGAATTATTATTTTTCAATTGAAAAAAATCAGAAAACATTTTGGTAAATTTTACTTCGCATTTCCCTTCGCCATATTTTTTTCCATCCACGGGTTATCATTAGGATTTATTTATACCTTTTCGACGGAACCATATTTTTTTCCAGAAGCAGGAGACTGGAAATAATCAGAGAAATGAGAGTATTTCGTACATTTTTTTATGCAAAAAGAAATGACATTAAAGTAGATCGTTTAGATTAAAAAAAAAATGTGCGAAGAATTCCGTAATTTTATTATTTCTTTTATTTATGAAATCAGAAGTTAATGAAGAACTGTGAAGTCACTCAGAGTCACGTAAGATCTTTTTTGAATTATTTTTATTTTTTTATTGCTAATTTAAAATAATCAGAACACTTTTTGGTAAATTTTACATCGAATTTCCCTTCTCCAGATTTTTTTCTATCGACGGGTTATCATTAGGGTTTATTTAAACCTTTTCGATGGAATTCTTGTTTTCAGAAGCTGGAGACTGGAAATAATCAGGAAAATAAGAAAATTTCATTCTTTTTTTTATGGAAAGAATAAAAAATTCAAGTAGATCGTTAAGATTTTAAAAAATGTGCGAAAAATTCCGGTTTTATAATTTTTTATTTACGAAATAAAAAAATGAATGAAGACGTGTAAAGTCATTCTTTGAAATTATTATTTTTTAATTTAAAAAAATGAGGAAAAACTTTTTTAAAACTTTTACTTCGAATTTTTCTTCTCCAGAATTTTTTCCATCTACGGCTTATCATTAGTATTTATTTATACCTTTGTGATGGAATCATTTTTATTTCAGAACCAGTAGACCGGAATAATAAGGGAACTGAAAATATTTCATACATTTTTTAAATGAAAACAAAGAAAAAATAAAGTAGATCGTTTGGATTTTAATAAATGTGCGAAAAATTCCGCAATTTTATTAACTATTTGATAATTATGAAATAAAAAATGAATGAAGAGCTGTAATGTTATTCAAGATAACGTGAGCTCTTTAAAACTATAATTTATCAATTTAAAAAAGAAACAAAAAAAATTGTTGGCACGTGTTACCTCGAATTCCAACTTGAGTCAACAAATTGGAAAAAGAAAAAAAATCGTGAAATATCCGTATTGTCATTGATGTGGGTGTCACCAGAACTGGATCGCCGCCAGATATTCACTCAGACTGTCTAATTCCTTGGACCGTCGTCAGCATGACGGGAAAGTTTGGAGAGTGATGAGGCTTTTTAGACGATATTTACATCAGTTTGCGATCAGCGTGACCTGTGATTAGTGTTTGTGATCCCCTCATTGTGGTCATTAACGTTTGGAATACGACACAGACGACCCATTCTGATCAACAGTGAAATAATATTTTTAGTGCACTTTAAATTGTGACTTTTAGGCTGTTATCTACTGCAAGTGACTACTTTATTCAAGGCAACGATTGTATCGCATTAGATATAATGATCTCACATCTGGTGAATATCAAATTATGCGAAAAATTACGATATGTTAATGTTTAAAATTTTCAATTGCTAATTTCTCATTTGTTTTCATTCTTTTTTATTTAAGGAGCCTTCAACAGTCGATATCGTAGTTTGCGATGCCTCCGTCGATAAAAGAACTCCCTGTCATACCAGGAATAGAGATCCACCGCCATCTGTTAGGAGACTGTTCAGAATAAGTAATTAATTAAAATCAAAATTAATTAAAAATGAAAAAAAAAATTTAAAAAACGTAAATAAAAATAAAATAATAAGAAAATAATGAATATAAATAAAAATTGAAATAAACAAAATCAATTGAAATCGAAATAAATTCGAAAATATGAATGCGACGATTGATTTTGATTTTAGGCTGGTGGAAACAGAAGATAATGAACTCTCAGGAGAAGGGCCGCGACTCCAGGAGGAAAGCAGAACCCGCACACCGTAAGTCATTCTCTATATTGCCTACAGCTGGACAATCCGATTTTTTTCCCAAGAAGTCGATGACTTATCGACTGTGGGTAATAAAATAAACGCGCTGAATTGCAAAAATAATATTCCGAGACTCGTGATGCGCATCAGGACGAATAGAATGTTCCTGTTACCGTTGAGAGACCGCAAGGTGATAATAATAAATATAGGAAAACGTTATACATGTACAGAACGTTTGGAATAGTGATTCCGATTGGATTCACAGCTAGAATCAAACGCGTTAAACTCGCATCAGCCGATTGCACTTTCAATATTAGTTCTAGGCCATTTCTCCCTTCCATCCTCTTTCGCTGCATTTATATTGCAATGAAAACAGGGAGTGCGAGTGTTATGTACTTCTACACTATTTACGCCGTTGTATTTTCACAGCTTGGCGTATTAAAGTTAAAAATAAAAATCCCTCGGCACTCGGAATTTCACGTGGGATGCATTACTTAATTGGAATATTTCGGACTTTTTGGTATTTGTAGTGAGACTAATATCATTTGGAGGTAATTGTTGGTGAAAACATCTTGAAATAGTTGTATTTCATTATTTGAAATATTTAAAAGTATTTTTTTCATACTTTCCTTTTGAAAAAAATCATGTGACGTTTTCCCTCATCGATACATTCGGTTATAATGTAACTGTGAATATAACTATACGCAAAAAAAAATTTTTTTTGAGACTTCATTTCAAATTAAGACTTTTAAAAGTCTCAAGCTGAAAATCTCAGAGCTCAAATTAACGAAAAGTTTCAAGTTGAGTTTCGAAAGTGCCAACAAGTCGATATTTAAGTCTATAAAAGTTTCAATGTTAGACTTCGAAAATCTCAAATTAAGACCTTTCAAAATCTCAACATGAGATATTGAAAAATCTTACATTGAGATTTCTAATCAAGACTTTTGCAAATCCTATTTATTTAAAAAGTTCGAAGTAGAGACCTTCGAAATCCTCAAGTTGAGACTTTTCGAAGTCCCAACTTGAGACGTTACGAAAGTTTTAATTGAGATCTCTAATTAAAACTTCCGCGAAACCCATTTGTTTATTTCACAAGTCTCAAGTAGAGACTTGCAAACCAAGTTGACATTTTCCAAAGTGTCAAATCGAGACTTTCAAGTCTAAAATTAACAAAATTTTAGTTCAAAAGTCTTGAATTGAGACTCTCAGAACTCAACTTAACCAAAAATTTCAAGTTGACCTTTGAAAGTTTTAACTTGAAGCATTCGAGTCTCACTTTATGTCTATAAAAGTCTTATATGGAGACCTTCGATAATCACTCCTTGAGACTTTAACAGTCTGAAATTAAGACCTTCCAAAGTCTCCAATTCAGACATTTCAAAATCTGAACTTGAGACATATTCCGACAGCTTAAATTGAGACTTTTAAACCACACAGATTTTTCAACAAATCTTATTAGTTAATTTCAAAAGTCTCAAGTAGAGATCTTCAAAATCCTCAAGGAGAAAACTTCCTGAAGTCTCCGATCGAAAGTCTCAAAAGTCTCAAGTTAAAACTTACCAATTTAAATTGAAGACGCCTTTAAAACCTATTTTAAGACCTTTGAAATCTTGAACAAAAGTATTATTTCAATTAATAAATGAAGTAATATCAAGAAATTAGAAATAAAGTCGCTTCAAACCCTGAAATATAAATAAATAATATTCACTCCTGGAAAGTCTGAAATTTCAAATAATTCCTCAAAGCAATTACTACGATGATCATTTTAATCATAAAGCAGTATCACAAACAAATGTTTCCATTTCCCCCGGATTATAGTCAAATAGCCATAATAGACTTTATTTTTACGATCAGCAATTTCTACGTCAGAAGTATGAAATAACTTTCTCAACCAAACGAAATTGCCTCCACTGTTTCAATATATCTATAGTTGATGTTGGCCTATTACACAGCAGTTCGCTGGCATGCCCCTGAGATGCAACGGAGGCTAATCGAGATATCAAAACTTTACGGTCAGCTCAGGGAGAGATTGCGTCGTCGAGTAAACAACTCCACAAAGGGCGCAGGAGGGACGGGACATTTTACCATGGTATAATCTCACCCGTGGTCGAGTTTCTGTCTCGCGGTTAATTCAATTCTTACCTCGGGGATGTTACACTATTTATCAGGCTCCATCCAAATTTAACGATTAATTGACCCGGTTTCGCGGTGGAGTGAATCGTGAATTATAGCCCAGTGAAATTGCGTTTATCGATATTGATCAGTTTTCTATTTATATAGAATGGGTTTTAAGCGTTGAAAATTATTTGGTAACGAGCCTCGAAAGGATGATTCTGAAATGTAGAACTGGTAGTGAGTGGATTGTAGTGTTATTGTTATTGTATGAGGTGGATAATTAGTGAGAAAGTGATCGTGGAGGGAGTGGTGAGGGTTTGGCGCTTGGGATTGGTTACTGCGCCACCTGGCGTTGGCGTCCCTGTACTGGGGTCATCACTACATCTGTGATTCACAGGGGATGATCAATAAATAATGACTGAACAGGTGAACTACCGTTTTTTTTTTTCAGTTAGTTTTTGAATTATCTGGGAAATCGTCAAGTGAAGATGATAGTAGATTGGCATCAGCGGTCGTCAGCAATTTCTAAGAGAGTAATTCAGTTGAAGAAAAAATATTTCTGTGTGATCATCACAGTTTCTTTTGGTTGAATTAATATAAATTAAAAGCGTTAGTTGACGTTGTTGGAATATTTGAACACAGCTCTTTTGTTTTTCTTCAAAAATCACTCGACAAGGTTTATGACGTGTTGGGGAAAGTCCCCAGAAAAGGACTAATTTATGATCCGTTGTGCTCCGAACTCGAGAGCGTTGCAATCCTTACCACATGTAGAAATTCAAAGGAAACTCTGTCCTCTGGAGTCATAAACTTTGTCTTGCTTTTCCCTCATTAAAGGTTTTTCAAATAGTTAGAATTTAGTCTCTGGACAACGGTCCTCTAGTACAGTCGTGCCTTCCTCGTGCCAATAATAAAGAGTTCAAGTTAAAAGTATTCATTGCGTTACTACATTTATTTATCCACTTATACCCATATCCCAATAGACGTAATAAATTACATTTGTGAATGTTGATCAGTTTTCTATTTATATTGAATGGGTTTTAAGCGTTGAAAATTATTTGGTAACGAGCCTCGAAAGGATGATTCTAAAATGTAGAACTGGTAGTGAGTGGATTGTAGTGTTATTGTTATTGTATGAGGTGGATAATTAGTGAGAAAGTGATCGTGGAGGGAGTGGTGAGGGTTTGGCGTTTGGGATTGGTTACTGCGCCACCTGGCGGTGGCGTTCCCGTACTGGGGTCATCATAACATCTGTGATTCACAGTTGATGATCAATAAATAATGAATGAACAGGTGAACTATTATATTTTTCAAGTTGGTTTTTGAATTATCTCAGAAATCGTCAAGTGAAAATGATAGTAGATTGGCATCAGCGGTCGTCAGCAATTTTAAAGAGAGTAATTCAGTTGAAAAAGAAATATTTCTGGGTGATCATCAGGTTTTTTTGTTGAATTAATATAAATTAAAAGCGTTGGTTGACGTAATGAATTACTTATCAAATCAATGAATAACAATTGAATTGAGGTGATTTATACCGTTACTATGCTCACATGAGATAGATGAATTAATTAATCAGAAACTTCGTTACTTGCGTATAATTCCTAACCATTCCTAACAGCATCCACAAAAAACTGGGCATCAACTCCAGCTGATCCATTTTCCCGCAAAAACCGTCGACTCCCAGTTGAGGTGCCGCCATTACCCGAGAAAACTCGGGCGCTTACCGACAATAGGAAAAGGGAGGGATGGAGAAAAATAAATAAAGTTTTATGGACTTGAGCGATGAGACGGGAAAAACTCAAATTCACGAATGCAGACGACGACGAGAGAAGGACCTTGCGCGTGGCTGGACCAAAGTTGAAGGAATTAACATTCTCCAGCTGTCAGGGTACTAATTGCAAAAGTTTCCGCGGGGCGGTGAGGGTGATAAAGTAGACCGTCGAAGGGAGTGGGACTCTGGTTGATATTTCGAGAGATGCGAAGTGGCAAATGTACCTACAATTGCGAGCTTTGGGGAGAAAATTGTCAGGCTGACTCGAAGCGAGTAAATATTTTGGCTTGTGATGCTGGAAATGATGAGGGTTCTACCGTAAATTGATTTCACTAAGTGTTTTTATTGTCTCCCACCGGAAATTCATAATTCAAATTACTCATGATTTTTTAATTTTTCCAAACTCTCGTGACCATTATGTCATTAAAAATGGAGTAACCAAGCATCGCATCTAGATTTTATGATGCGAAAATTCGAGTTGACAAATTTTTTTGTTAATTGAAACCCGTTAACATTTCATGAAGCAAATAAACAAAAACTTGGATAGTTATGACAGAGACTGGCGACATCTCCGTAACGATGAGCCATTGTTCCAACAACAAAAGACGGAAGATAGAAGCATTAATTATCGAGATAACAATAACTTGAGCGCAGTGGGCTCGCAGTTCATCAGCTCTCGCGGAAGTTGATTGATCGAGTTGAGGACCTCGAACCCGCAAACTTCTGAACTGATTCGCATTCAGACTTACTCGGTTGTCAATTGATATCGTTCAGATACAATAAAGTTTCGAGAGTCCTCGATCTCCAACTATTTCAGAGATACTCGATGGTTCCATTCAACGTCAATGGGAGAGGGGGGGGGGGATTTTAATTGGATGGGCGAGGGATATAGCTTCCATCTCCTTGGAGTATTCGTATTTCCATTGCACAGGAAAATTAAGGTCGGGAAGTTTTTTTGTTGATACTTCTAGCGACGGTTTATTGTTGCGATTAACGGCCCGATGAGGTGAATTGGTGGAGATTCTGATGCATAAAAAATGATTTAATTGTAGCTTCCGTCTCTTCAAATTTCAAATGTATTAAATTTCATATACTTTTGAATGCATTATAGAAGCGAATGATAAAAAAAAGCTAAGCTGAATAATTTTCTAGATTTTTCTCGAGTGTAATCCTAAATAATAATCCTAAATCTGTAACAATAATAGTTGATGTTTAACTCTTAAGTGGTCGCATAATGAGGCGAATCCCCGCAATTTTTTTAGTTTTGCCTTTTACACAAAAATTTGGTGAATGAAAAATCCATAAAAAATTGTATTCCTACTTTCAAATATATGGAACACATCAACATCTTTTTTCGGTCCAAACGTACACCAATGAATTATTAAAATCTTCTGAAAACTCGACTCGTTGGAAATCCCCATGTTCAACCTCAAAATTTAATAATTTTGCACTTTTTCAAATCGAGTTCTTGGATTATCTGACAACTATTTCGCTTCCATACCCCCATTTTCTATTCATTGAAAGTCCAAAATTACCTGTGAACGTGAAAAAATTTTTTTTGTTTATTTTTTTGTTTCTTGAAATCGTAAAATACAGGGGGCGGGGTTCTCTTACCGCGCGACCAACTACGTTCGGTGGAGAGCTGCGACCACTAAATGAAAATAATAAAATATAATACTAAATAATAATAATAAAATATAATAATTATAAAACTGAAAAATTAATTATTTGAAATAATAATAATTCTTTTTAGTTACATATAATAAGAGTTTTTTTGCATAAAAAACGTTTCAATGTCAGCTTCTGTATTGTCATTCAAATTTCAAAAGTACAGTCAAGACTTCGTATACGATACCTTAGAGATAGTAGGAGAGTGGAATTCCGAAAACCCCTTTGCCCCCACTATGCGCGCCGATGGAGAGGAGAAAAATAGGAATCAGCGGGTTTCAAATAAGATACCTCGCTCGTTGCGCCCGAATTCAATGAAATTTTCATTTTTACGAAATGAATATCGATAACTAATCAATTTATATGTGTTCAATGTTTTGAATTTGTATCGCCCGCGTTCCGTTTTCTCTCTAAACATAACCCCGCGTAATAGAATGGCAGCTGATGTTGGGGGATTGTTGGTGGACTCGAGAAGAATCACAGACGAAAACTTACGATTTTTCGATGGGAAAAGCGAAAAAAAATCGATGTATATTTCCATTACTTGAAAAACGTGGTGTGATCCCCCCTTAAGGTCATTAGACCCTCATGAGCACTTCGTTCGTCTCTCCCGTTTGACCCTTAACACCGTTTGATCCTTATAACTACTCTCTTCCCGTTGAAAAATGCCCGGGGTCATAGGTATCTTATAAGAAGCCCACGGAACATAAACATTCGGGAGGCGATAAAAGTGCCGGAAGTGGGGGTAGGCCTCGAGCGCTCGGAGCGCGAGGTATCTTATAGAGAGGTATCTTATACGAATCCTCTACTGTATTAAATTTTATACACTCTCAAATGCAAAAAGTTGAGCTAAACAATTTTGTAGATTTTCATCGAATGAAAAAAAAACAAACATTTCTCTGGAATTTAGAGGTTACATTCAACTAAAGAACAGAGCAGAATAAAATTTCCGCCATTCCCGGAAAAAGTGGAATGGAAGGAATTGAAAATTTGAGGAACATCAACAACGTCAAAAACCCATCACTGTAATTAACGGAAATTACGCCGGTGAAAAAGTATGTAATTGACCGACGTAATTTACACCCCCCAACCCTGTTCATGACATTCATGATGGAATCCAAAATGCTGCAGCGTAATGCAGTCCTCCCATCACTTGAATTACCGACTGATGTAATTTGGAGTGATGAGTTAAGTTCGTTGCCCAATTATTCTCATTCATCCGGGGTAAATTTAAATGGAGGAAATGTTCCCACGTAAACTCATTTTATAACTTTGAACATCACTGGGTGCCCTGGAGTGTGTTACCGGGGCAGACAAGCTTCATGACTTTCCAATACTTGACGCGATTACGACGCTATATCGTAGGTATATAGCTGACGTACAATGTGGAACATGCGTGGATTAATCGAAATTTATGGGGAAACCGATAACTCATGCGATGTGAATGCTTGTCACGATTTTCGGGTACAGATCCGGTGGCTTGTACCATTGTGAGGATTTAAATGTAGTTTATTGGAGTCTGGGATGATGGTATTGGAGGAATATAATGATGCCTTATGGCACGCGATTTTGGAGCAAAAATTACTACTTCAGTGATATTTAAAGAAGTTTACCTTGACTTATCAGTTACCAATTTTTTAATTATTCAATTAATCATCAATTGAATATTCAAAATCCGAATAATTAACTCAATTAACAGAAACGGTGGTTGAAATTTTCAGACATTACACTGAGAGAAAAATATAATTCTTCTGACTATATTTCATCACCACCGAATTATAGTCAAAAAGACCTCAACAATTTTTCATGGGTTACGGTAACTATGGCCGGAGAAGTAATTACTACAATGGAATATAGTCATTGCAACTATTTTATAGTTCTCCACACGATGGGTTTGTCGTGGTTACTTTTGAACTTTGGTTAGTTTAACTGCATTTTGATTTGTAAAAATTACGCTTGTGAAGTTACTATAATGTTGTCTGTCGCATACAAAAAAACATCATATCGTTCACCAAAATGCCTCAACTATTTTCTTATTGTTTGTTTGTTTGTTTGTTTATTGGGGTTTTAACGTCGCATCGACAGCTAGGTCATTAGCGATGGGTTCGCGACTCTTTATTGTCGTTCGAACTCACGACTATTTCCTCTGTAGCCTATATAGGTTACGATGGTATCGACAGTATTTCGAAGGTGAGAATCAACTGTAGTCAGTTAGGTTCTCGAAACACGTGGAACTGTGGGTCCTGTATTTTTACATGATTCGAACATGCTTAACACATTGGGTTTCTCTCATTGTTACAACGTATACTTGATGGTGTCCTTATATTATTTGACTAAATCAAATAATCCAGAAATAATTCGCCGGTGCCAAGTTTCGAACACAGGACTTCTGGCTTTGTAGGCGGACACCTTACCCACTCGGCCATACACCCGACTATTTTCTTATTGTAAATCGAACTTCAGATTTTTTTCTCAGTGTAGTCAGATTTTCAGACACTTGAAGATTCACCCGTTTGTTACCATCTGACATCTTAAATTCAGATAGCTATCAGACACCTGGTTTTTGTAGTGATAGGGACTAACTTTTGGCTAGTATTGTCTCGGGATATACCTTAAATGAGGTGATAGATCAGCGCGCGCCTACGTCCTAGCGTACCACAAGGTGAAAATGAAACATCTCTGATGAAACAACCCAGTCATCACGAGTAAACTGACGATGAGAATATTCAACCGACAATGAAAACCCATTGCCAAGTAAATGGGATGCTAGAGGGATGGAGCGGACGTACCCGTACTTCACTCAGCATTTCCATTCGTGGTACTGTTGGAGTGGGTCATATTACCCTAAAGCGACCAATTTCATTCGGCGAACACAAGGTCACGCGAGGGATTTTACCCGGCTCTGACGCGGTTCCCTCTGATACAGAGAGTTTATCGGGCGCCCATGGCAACAGGTCGCCTAGCAACGGCAATGCGAGTATGATCCTACAATAGGATGTATTCGTCGAGTTGCGTGAGGTAGCTTTCTCCAACTTTCCGACTTCGAGGCTTTGTACACGGAGAGGAAAGATGAATAGAAATTATCTAGAATTATCCACACGGAGGAAAAGTTGGAGAAAAATTGCCGAACAATTCAAGTACATTTAGCTCTACGGTTACCTTTCCACACGGATGAAAAAATTTAATAGAAAAACTTCGCGAATTCGTTTGAAAATTCTCTTAGATTCTATCGGATTCAGTAGAAAAAATTCAATAGAAAAAGTCAATGGAATTCGATTTTTCTAGGTAACTTATTCTATTGAGATATTTTTGGTAGTAATACCTCGAGATATCCAAAATTATCGGATATTTCTGGATTGTTTTGTTGCGTAGCAAGGAGAGGGAGAAGTTTAGCAGATTAAAACGTGCAAAATTTCGTGTAAAACTTATTCCCATCGTTGATACGCAGGAAAACATGAGGGAAATGTTCGAGTAATTTTGGAGGTCGAGTGGTATTCGACGGATTATTTGTGGTAATCGGATCCTTCCCAAGCCGACTCGTTTTGAATTTCTTCATGACTTTCTTTCACTTCACAGGATAATATTTGACCGTTGTTTGGTTAGAGAAACAATTGCAGAGCTAGAGGGAAATTATCAAAAGCTAGGAGGAAATAACCGCTGTAATTTTAATTGGGAAGTACTTCATGTTATTATTACTGAACTCTGATTGGCCCAGGGAAGGCCAGATCCGATTACCAAAAATAATCTACAGAATTTCTTCGGCTCAAATTTTCAAAGCTTTTTTGTTTAATTTTGTAATATTCTTAATGTTGCCAAAGGCAATATTCGCGAACTAACTCCAATGGATTTAAGAACTTTTTCAAATAAAAAATTAGACAACAATCGTAATAAAGTTTATCGCTAGAAGAATAGAAAAAATCACCAAATAAATTGTAATAATCAATCTGATGTTACCTCGAAGTTTATCAAGAAAGGATTCAATCAAGAAATACATCAACATCATGAGTAAATAATTGAATATCACAAACAAAGCTTCAGACATAAAATTGATCAATTATTTCAATCAGACGCAACTGAAAGGATCCAGAAAAGACACAAAATTTATTTATAATTTCAAGAATAAATTCTAAAAATAATATTGAAATTGAATTGAACATTTTTCAGAAATACCAGCAGTAAATAAAAATAGAAGGAGAGTATTAATAATTTAGAATAAAGCACACAAATGTTCCCAAACATACCGACAATATAATTTCCGAACCTCTTGATATAATTTTATAAACCGCTACTTCTCACCAACATTTCAACAAATAATCGTTCTTATAGATATACTTATCTTTATTTGAATTCACTTCATTCCAGATCGCTGTCAGATATTTTATTCCTACTAAATTAATAGTTATCATGTAAATCAATCCAATATATTTAAAAGAAAAGAGTAGCAAGCTTGCACAATAAAATTGACGTCAATACACAATCAAATTACAACGGAGACGGGCCGATCGGTGTGTCGCACCGTCCGATTACCCCTAAATTATTAAAATTAATAATGTAATAAATGTAATTATATTATTTGAAAATATTATATTATTATATTATTATATTCATTATATTTTTAAATAATATAATTATATTATTTATATAATATAATTATTATAAATTATTATTATCAATTTTTAATTTTTTATTATCCCCACTTGTCAATCTCCCCACCCCTCTAATACGTTCGAGAACTCTCATTCCTCCTTTATTTCATGTAGGTAATTCGTAGATTTATCACAATTTTCTTGATGAGAAAACAAGAAAAGAAGAATGAAAAGTACTTATAAAATTTGAGCCGAGGAAATTCTGCAGAAAATGTCTGCAAAGAATAAGTTATATAGAAAAATCGAATTCTAATAACTTTTTCTATTGAACATTTCAATACAATTGGCCAAAAATTAACAAAAAGTTCAATAGAAATCCAATGTAATTTTCTAACGAATTTTCCTAGGTTTTTCTATTAAATTTTTTTCTGCGTGGTATTGAAAAATTTGGCACGATTTTCTAGGTAATTTTTACCCAACTTTTTTCTCCGTGTACATCTTCCATTGTGAGGCATTTTCTCTCTCGCTTTGCGTAAGTTTGTGCGGTGCGCCCCGTGGCACTTTTGATGTGTGTGAACTTGGAAGTTTCATTCGTACTTAGTAACACGGAGCCGAGCTCTTCACGTGAGGGTCTCTTCTAATCCCTCGTTACGCAGTTCTTGAGGGAGAGAGGGAGAGGATAACAAGGGTGAGAGGCACTTGAGGTTTTGAACAGTTATCGGAATGTGTGGGAATGTGTTGGTTCATTTTTCAGAGGCACTTGGGAGTATTTCTCTGTACAAAGTAGTGTCTTCAAGACGTCAAAGCATCACGAGTTTGCGGCTTAGGATCCCATACGGAAAAATATATATTCTGAAAATTATGTATTTTACATAGAAAGAAAATATAAAACATAAATGAATATAAATATAATAATATAAATTAAAATTTTATGAATTCAAATATAAATTTATATATGCTTCATATATATTTTATATAAATTATATAAAAAATATTAGATTATAATAATATTTATAGTATATTATATTTTATATTCTTCGTATATATTGAATTGGTCTATATTATATATATTTTTTATATATTTTTCCACGGAGGATGTCTAAAATGCACGTCTTACTGGCTTCATTCGAGAAACTATTCTCTATTGATGTCAGTTCTGTCATTTTTATAAGGTCATTATAATACTAGATTATATTATATTAATTTATTTTATTGTTTTCTTTCCAATTTTTCCTTGCGGTTAGATTAAATTTGATTTATTTGATTCTATTCCCATTGTAGTATAGAAATTGTGGGAACAGTTTTTCTCATTTTCAAATGAAGAGATATTTATGTTGAATCATATCAGTATAATATAATAATTCCTCTCAATGAAATCAAATCATGAAAATGAAATTTTTAGTTTTGATGATCTAATTTCATTGAGAGGCAATGAAAAAAATGCACGGAGAGATGATCAGCCAGAAAATAAAGAAAAACGATTTTTTAATTTTCTGAAAAATTTAAAAACTGATTTTTTTTTAAATGACGAAAAAATATCAATATGTTCCCTTTCTATGCTCTAATTTCAATGGAAGAAAGTGAAAAAAAGAACAGAGATCCGTGATCAACAAGAAAATAAACATTTCGATTATTCAATGTCTCCTGAAAGTTTTAAAACTGATATATTTTTTCAAATAATGAAAGAATACCCATCAATTCAATTCCTACCCTCACATTTTGATAGAATACATGAAAAAAATAGTAAAGAATAAAAATCGGAGATGAAAAATTTTATCGGATTAATGTAATGTAATTGTAATTCTCTCCAATTCCCTCATCTTCAGTTTATAATTTAAAAAATTCTCTATTCGTTGGTCATTAGTCACTAGTCAAGGGGTTACGGTAGCCTTAGTTCACAGACGCCACCGCCAGGTAGGGCACCCTCGCCTCGCGTCATCAGTCACCTGTCAGATCCATGAAAAACCCTGGAAGTGCATACGTATGACAAACAGGCCAAAAGAAAATTATCATTCGTCCAAAAAAGGCAAGCTAAAAACTCACGGGGGAGGACAGAACGGACGAGTGAATTTTCAATGTTCACTCGACGAAAGTAACATAACACGTGCACTCGAGTTCCGCGGCGCAAAAAACTCCGCAAAAAATAATACGCGGCAAAAAGCTTTATAAATTACGCGAATAAAAGCTATCCAGCGAATTTCCGCATGTCAAATTTCTGGGTCTGCCAGTGGATACGAAAAAACCATACTTCTCTCTCGGTGAGCTTAACGCCAAATTAGCTATGCATATTATTTAGTCGCAGTCCGATGGACACGCGTTTGAGTAAATAATTGGCATTCGGCATATGTATCTCTGGCGTCAGCGAGTCATAAATTACCGACGCTGTTTCATGCTAATTGACGCCGGCTGAGTGTTATTTAACATTTTTTTAGATTGAACTTCTATATTTTTGAATTGGATGTAAGGATGTTCCAGTACTTTGGCTATTTTTTCTTCAGTGAAATCTTTTTCTGCTTTTGTAGTCGAACATCACAGCTTTCAAAGCTTTCATTACAGCCACATTTGGCCTTGAGTTTCGGGACATTTTGCAATAATTTTATTAATCATATTTTGCAGGTCTGAATTTAAATCTTGATATTCAACTGTTAGACAATATTGTAAAAATATGAAAAAAACTTAGAAATTTGACTAATTTAAAGGAAAATTAATGAAATAATTAAAAAATTGCAATGTAAAAAAAATACAAAAAAAAAACTTATGAGCATTTTCTTATAGATAATTTATAAACAATCAATTTTCAACCCTAAAAATTATTTGTTTTGAATTGTAATAAATTTATTCATATTCAGAATTTTACCAGAAATCGATTTCATGCCTAAAAATAAGATTTCTGAAAGTTTAACCAATTTCAATTATTTCTTTATAAACAACGAATGTAAAATAATAATTGTTTGCAAAATGGAATTTCAAGTTTCTCTGAAAATTGAAGTCAAGTTCCAATTTTTTTGCGTAATGAAGCCAGAAATTCCACAATTTACATGAATTTTGAAGAGAAAATGAATATTTACTGCCCAATTCTCTTGTATTTTCAGGGAATTCATTAAAAATTCTAGGAATTCCAGGAATTTTTTCAGTAATTCCCTGAAAATTCACAGAAATCTGGAATTTACGGAGAGATTTCCTTTAATTTTCTTAACTTTTCATTAATTTTTGCGGCATAATTAAACTGAAATTTACATTTCCAACGAATTTTGCTATGAAATTACCAATTTTCAATGACAAAATTCCTCAAAATATCAGTGGACATGTCACTCCTTAAAAATTTCCAAGTCCCTTACCGGTAATTTCAGTGGAAAACTTCTAATAATGTAGATTCTCGTCAGTTGATGCTAGGACGATCCCCCGGCCAGGGATGAGGAGTCGTTAATTCCCTTCGAGGGAAGTTTACTGACATACCTGGTCTGTACTCTGCGCACTTATTCCGCGACCCAGTAAATTACCCAGTTTCGTGTCCTGCTTCGGGGGACGATGAACATGCCGTTCTAGTAAATAATAGGTGTACCATGAACGTTACATGAGTATGAAACGGCGTACAGAGCAGTGGGCTGTAAATCATCGGCGCTCATGTTTTGTGGAGTGAGACGCAGAGGGTGGATTTTATTTCGCCTATATTGCTGCTGATGTGTGAGGGCTACACGGAGAGAAGAGTTGGATGAAAATTATCTACAAAATTGCATCAAATTTTACAATACGAAAGGTCAGCGGAGAAAAATCTACTATTCGTCTCGCACTTTTGCCCCGATAAAGTGTGAAAAGACCTATAGTGGATTCTGCTCCGCGATTATTTGACTTTTTTGGTAATTTTTCTCCAGCTTTTTTCTCCGTGTAGAGGAGGAGATGAGACAATGCCTTGGTTAGGTGTCACAATAGTTTCTCCGACGGTGCACATTTTGATTGAGACAAGAAACTCTTCAGGTATGCTTGCATTTGTGATGAATGGGTTGGAATGCCTGTGAGGACCGACGGCGGGACGACATGCGATATTTTGGCACACGTGGAGAACAAAAGTTGAATGTTTAGGACAGCTATGTTCATCTGTCTGTTCAGTGTCTTGAAGACATGTTGATTCAAGGCATGGAATCATAACACTTGTTTGATGACTAATTAATTTGTTGAAACATGGAGAAACACATGAGACATCGGTGCATGTCTCAATGTCTCAATTTAAAGATCTAAAAATGACTCAAATTTGGGGCCTCAAATGTCTCGAACAGCCACAAAAATGTGTCTCAATGGCCAACTTCGTGATGACTGAAACTTCCAATGTCTTAAAATAAGACATTTTTCCGTTCAATCGTGGGTTTAAAACACAGAGACTCGATTAAGACACCTGAAATGTCTTGATGTCTTAATTTGAGACACTGAAAATTACTTGAATTCGGAGGGACAAGTGTCTCAATAAGAACTGCCATAATCTGTAATGCAAATTCATCAACACTCTGCTATTAATACAACAGATCCGCCGACAAAGCATATTAATGAGACAAGGTGCCGACATAATCCGGGACATCTTCATCAGCTCATCGACATCCGGGGGGGAACAGGCCGTCTCACTCATATTAATTGCCGCCACTTGTCTCATGCCAATGAATGGCAAGCCAATTAAAAACCGAGAAAAAATGTAAAATCCGAACAATTTTCAATTTTTATGACTATTGTATCAATTTATTGCATTTCTCAATATCGCAATTTAAAGAACTACAAATGATTCCACAATTATTCGCATCTCGAAGAGGTGCACTGTTAGAAAATTACTCTTGAAATTTCATGTGAAAAAGGTTGAAATTTTTTAACAACGACAAAGTAACATGAAATTTCTGGGTATTTCTTCATTGACGAATCAGTTAATTTCTTGAATATTCAAGTAATTCTCGATTTTCAGGTCCATACGGCACTGAAAACCCTTGATAATTTTGAAAATTCAGGCAACAATTTTTCTGCATTTTCAATCTATAGAAAATTAAATTGTATGTGATATTTAATTTTCACGATGAGTTTGGAAATTCAAGCTTTCATTGAAAAATCAATGATTGTTTAACATGAAAAATCCAATTTTCGTGAACTTTCATTTAAAATTGAATTCAACCTCACAACATCGAAAATTCAGATGAGTCCATGACTGAAATTTCAAGAAATTTCTAACAGTATATTAATTGATGTGTCATAAGATATTTTTAATGACTCACCATTAAAAAACACGAATTAATCCGTGAATAATTATCGCAAACTCGCAATCAAATATTCAGATTCGACCGATAAAATATGGTAATAGGCTTGGTAAATCTCTCGGCAGTCAAAAATACAACGAAGCTCCAAATAAATGTGAATAACTAATTGTACGAGGGTATCCCCGATGAAGCGGAATTGATTGAAATACAGCTACATATACACTGCCGGCACTAGCACACGGCATCATCTGAATCCTCCGGATTCAGGATAATGTTTTTTTCCACCGCACACGCCCGCGGAAGATGCATTCATGCGGTATACTCGCAACTCCCTCGAAATTTTCCAATTTCGTTCACTTAGAGTGGCTCGATACCATCTTTCATCTTTCTGGCATGCCATAGTCGATTTTTAAAACCACGAAGGAAATCCCATCTCGCCACCGGCAAACGTGGAAAACTCCATTACCCTTCACAGACCTCGGGAAGATACACTTTGTGGCATTGAAAAATATGGGGCGCAAATATTCGAGTATAACCTGACGCATCATCCATAAAAGTGTTGCAACATATTCTGAAGAGTTATTAATCAATTCCCGTAAATTTCCGTGAATTTTGAAAGGAAAGTCGATAATTTATTCATTCATTTATTTATTTATTCATTTAGTTTATTTTGCATTATTTTCGCTAAATTATTTATTCTCTCATGTATTTTTCTAGGATTGAAATTGGAAGATGAGAACAATTGGTTGATTTGAAGTCTGTCACTAAGGTGTTCATCTTCCCCGAATTTATCTTACGTGAATATAAGTAATATCTTACAATCTTTTCCCGCTGAGGTATTCAATACATCTTTGCTAATGCTTTTTGGACGCATTTCGTTTAACCATTCGAAAGCTGGATTTCGCCCATCAGTCTCTCCTCACGGATAGCTCCTCCTCGATCATCTGTTTCATATTATAATTCATTCTGATTTATTCATAGTTTACTCATGCTCAGTTCTATATTTGAGAGAACATTTAGTATTCAGTTGGACTTCAGATGTGAATGAAAGGTGTTAGGATGGCGTGGGTACAGCGACGCCGCCGCGAGGTGGAGTCGTAGTCCATCACAACTTACGGTTTAAGATGTTAAGCTATTTTGTCGGTGTTTCTTCGGGAGGCGAAACAGAAGGGAAGTTTCATAGTTCTCGAGCCCTGACTCAATCTCTGAACACGAAAATTTTCAATTTTCAAATAATTATTTTAGTGTGCATTTGAACATTTCTTGAATATTATTTTTTTGTCAGATTGATTGATCTGACAAAAAAAGATTAATAAATTAAGTGAAATCCCATCACTTACGAGTGTCAAATTATTTTTATTAGTTGTTTTTCTAATTATTAAAATCATATTAAAATGTGTGTGAGAAATGGCAATGCCGCAGGGATTATTGGTCTTATGTATTCGTCAGATCTCAGATGTGAAGCAGGGAGATTAGGAACGCGTGGTTACAGTGACGCCACCGCAAGTTGGTGTCGTAATCGACCACAACTTAGGGTTTAAGATGTTGAGCTATTTTGTCGGTGTTTCTTCGGGAGGAGAAACAGAAGGGAAGTCTCATAGTTCTCGAGCCCTGATTCAATCCGTGAACACGCAAATTTTTAATTTTCAAGTGACTATTTTATTGTGCATTTGAACATTTCTTGAATATTAATTTCTTGTCAGATTGATTGATTTGACAAATAAAATAAATAAACTAATTGATTATAATAAAAATAAATTAATAATAAAAATTAATAAAGTGACATCCCATCACTTACGAGTGTTAAATTATTTTTATTTGATGTTTTTCAAATTATTAAAACAATATTAAAATGCATCAGAGACATGGCAATGCAGCAGAGATCATTGGTCTTCAGTATGCATAAGATCATACCAAAGACAGTAGCCTCCTTGTAGATACCACCACCCCATGATCGGCACAGTATTCCCATTACCATTGAATTCAATACCAGCAAGAAGCCAATAACCATCCCCTGCCCCTCCTGCCGGACACTCATAATACCACGACGCTGCGACGCGTTAGATGTCGGCTGTGGAAATTTAATCGATTAATTTCGATGCTAATTCACAGGAGTTTGGTACAAGCAATATCCATGATGTTCGGTGCCCAATACAACCCTCAGATTCTGGTACGCTGCCAGGCGCTGCGCGTCTCATCGATAATTGCTCAGGAGGTATTGAAATTTGCCCGAGTCGAGGATTTGGTTCTGATTGGAGGTACACAGGTCTTTCAAGATCTCTCCAGACCTAGATGGATCTGGTAAGTCCTAATCAGTTCTGCGACGTACTTTTCCAGAGATCTTTCGAATCCTCAGTTCTTTTCGGTCCTGAGAAGTCCTCCTCGATGCTACCGAGAACGCGTGATTTTGCGAGCGGGTGAAGGGGAAGGGGAAAAAGTGAAAAATGAAAAAAAAATTTTTTCACCGGAGGCCAAATTGTCGGATCTTGGATTTTTCGGGGGGGCAAGTCGGCCCAAGGGTCACAAGGGTCAAAGTGTCAGATCTTGGATTTTTCGTCAGAATCGATTTTTTTTGCCGGGTGAACATTGATTCCAACTATTTAAGCGCCGGGCTAGCCAGAACTGTCAAAAGTATGTGGAAAAAGTGAAAAGTGAGAAACCGTTTTTTTTGGTCCCAGGCAAAGGGTCAGATTTTCGGATTTTTCGGAGTAAGTGAATTTTCGCCGTAATCAGCTGTGTGAACTTGGAGTCGAAGTTTCATAAATCGATTGTCTTTCTTATAGTATCGATTGTACTTAGTGAGTACCTGAATGTACTACAATCATTTTCATTTGTACCCCGCACCCGTAGACGTAAGAGGTGCGGGAAAAATCGTGCAGCGTCGGAAATGAAGGTACGGAAAAAATTTTCATGAGCAAGGATTCAATATGGATAGTACTTATATGTACTATATTTTTCCATTTCATTTATCAACACCTTCAATACTTAACCCGCTTCTAAAATCTTAAATGTATGAAGGACGTCAGGAAAACATACAGATAACTTCTAAATCGTTAGTACTCGTTTGTACCAACGAAAATAATTCATTATTATTATTATTATTATTATTATTATTCTCATCAAATCACCTGATTTTATTTTTATCAACCGTAAAATCATCGTATTGGATTCCATATGTAGTTCGTGAAGTTTTGATGTGGATACAAACGTCTGAACTTCCGTACTTCCACTCCCATCGCAGTACAAACGGAACAATTTACTGTACATGATAATGAGACCAAGTACAAACCATTCAGAGCTTCAAAAACAGTCGTAGATTATTCAGAAAAATGGTACAAAGGTTTTTCTGAATTTTATTGGTGTTCAGTGACGAGTAGGTGTTGGTACAAATGTCCAAAAGTACGGCAAGATTTTTTGGCGATTTCGTTATCGCGATTATCTCGGAAACTATGAGAGATAGAGCCTTAAACCCTATTCCATTCGATTCCTGAGGAAATTTGGGTTCCCTATAGGCAGATGGACGGCTCAGAATTGCGTTTTTCCACTTCCTACACCCTATACCAGATAAATTAAATTAATTTTTTTTGGCGATTTCGTTTTTCGCGATTATCTCGAAAACTATGAGAGATAGAGCCTTAAAACCACTATTGGGTTCCGCCTGAGGAAATTTGGGTTCCCTATAGGCAGATGGACGGCTCAGAATTGCGTTTTTCCACTTCCTACACCCTATACCAGATAAATTAAATTAATTTTTTTTGGCGATTTCGTTTTTCGCGATTATCTCGGAAACTATAAGAAATAGAGACTTAAAACCACTTTTGGGTTCCCTATAAGAAGATGGACTGCTCAGAATTAGTGATGGACGGCTCAGAATTGCGTTTTTCCACTTCCTACACCCTATACCAGATAAATTAAATTAATTTTTTTTGGCGATTTCGTTTTTCGCGATTATCTTGGAAACTATAAGAGATAGAGCCTTAAAACCATTTTTGGGTTCCCTATAAGAAGATGGACTGCTCAGAATTAGGTTTTTCCACCTACTACACCCTATACCAGATAAATTAAATTAAATTTTTTGGCGATTTAATTTTTCGCGATTATCTCGGAAACTATGAGAGATAGAGCCTTAAAACCAATTTTGGGTTCCCTATAGAAAGATGGGCGGCTCAGAATTACGTTTTTCCACGTGCTATACCCTATACAAGATAAATTGAATTATTTTTTTTTTGCGATTTCGTTTTTCGCGATTATCTCGGAAACTATGAGAGATAGAGCCTTAAAACCAATTTTGGGTTCCCTATAGAAAGATGGGCGGCTCAGAATTACGTTTTTCCACGTGCTATACCCTATACAAGATAAATTGAATTATTTTTTTTTTGCGATTTCGTTTTTCGCGATTATCTCGGAAACTATGAGAGATAGAGCCTTAAAACCTATTCCATTCGATTCCTGAGGAAATTTGGGTTCCCCATAGGCAGATGGACGGCTCAGAATTAGGTTTTTCTACGTCCTACACTCTATACACGATAAATTAAATTATTTTTTTTTGGCGATTTCGTTTTTCGCGATTATCTCGGAAACTAT
>NW_021680357.1:1735612-1796038 GCF_001412515.2 Diachasma alloeum
AGATAAATTAAATTTTTTTTTTTTGGCGATTTCGTTTTTCGCGATTATCTCGGAAACTATAAAGATAAAGCCTTAAAACCTATTCCATTCGATTCCTGAGGAAATTTAGGTTTCCCATAGACAGATGGACGGCTCAGAATTGCGTTTTTCCACATCCTATACCCTATACCAGATAAATTAAATTAATTTTTGTTGCGATTTCGTTTTTCGCGATTATCTCGGAAACTATGAGAGATAATAGAGCCTTAAAACCAATTTTGAGGTCCCTATAGGAAGGTGGACGGCTCAGAACTATGTTTTTCCACGTCCTACACCCTATACAAGATAAATTAAATTTTTTTTTTTTGGCGATTTCGTTTTTCGCGATTATCTCGGAAACTATAAGAGATAGAGCCTTGAAACCTATTCCATTCGATTCCTGAGGAAATTTGGGTTCCCCATAGGGCGATGGACGGCTCAGAACTATGTTTTTCCACGTCCTACACCCTATACAATATAAATTGAATTAATTTTTTTTGCGATTTCGTTTTTCGCGATTATCTCGGAAACTATGAGAGATAGAGCCTTAAAACCAATTTTGAGTTCTCTATAGGAAGATGGACGGCTCAGAACTATGTTTTTCCACGTCCTACACCCTATACAAAATAAATTAAATTATTTTTTTTGGCGATTTCGTTTTTCGCGATTATCTCGGCAACTATGAGAGATAGAGCCTTAAAACCAATTTTGAGTTCTCTATAGGAAGGTGGACGGCTCAGAACTGTTTTTCCACGTCCTACACCCTATACAAAATAAATTAAATTATTTTTTTTGGCGATTTCGTTTTTCGCGATTATCTCGGAAACTATGAGAGATAGAGCCATAAAACCAATTTTGAGTTCTCTATAGGAAGGTGGACGGCTCAGAACTATGTTTTTCCACGTCCTACACCCTATACAAAATAAATTAAATTATTTTTTTTGGCGATTTCGTTTTTCGCGATTATCTCGGAAACTATGAGAGATAGAGCTTTAAAACCTATTTCATTCGATTCCTGAGGAAATTTGGGTTCCCTATAACGGGATTCCAACTATTTAAACGACGGGCTATTCAGAACTATCAAAAGTATGTGGAAAACGTGAAAAATGAAAAAAAAATTTGTTCACCGTAGGCCACAGNATTATCTCGGAAACTATGAGAGATAGAGCCTTAAAACCAATTTTGGGTTCCCTATAGGAAGGTGGACGGCTCACAACTATGTTTTTCCACGTCCTACACCCTATACAAGATAAATTANAAGTGCTGAAATGGGACATAACCAGAGGTAGAAAGGTCTCGGAAGCACTTGGGAAGAGGTTTCCCTAGACCTATCCAGTTCTGAACGGAAAGACCTAAGTACAACTTGTCAGTTCCAATTATTCGACTCGGGTGATTGTCTTGTAATAATCGAGACCGGAGGTTTTGGGAAATATTTTGGGATCAGATTGGGGGAATATGAGTTTCTTACGGTCTAACGTATTTGAAATTGACTTAATTAATTAGTTAATCAATTAATTATTTCATTCATTTGACATTTTTAGTTTTTAAAAAAGAAAAATTAAGAACATCTTTTTCTTCTTTTTGAATGGAATTTTTTGCCCTAGATCGAGTTTAATGCCAGTTTTTTAAAAATTACCACACTGTTAGAAATTTTTGGAAATTTCATGGAAAATATGATAGTCATTCTTATGAGAGTGACATTGAATCGGATTTAGGGACAAAATAGTACTGAAAATTCGCAACTTCATTCAACTTTCAATGGAACAATAATATTCAGAAACAAAATGACATAAATTTTCAATTTTTCCTTGAATTTTCCTGACTTCTGAATTTTCACGGAATAATTTAACTGAAAAATGAAGTATTTTATTTTTAAATCATACCAACCGAAAATTAATGGAATATTTGACTTTTCAATGACAATCTTTCCTGAAATTTCAGGGGAAATTAGACACGATAAAAATTTCCATGATTTGGCACGAAAAATTGAGACAAAAATTTTTAACTGCATAATTAGTCAATTAATTAATTACTTGAGTTTATTCCAATCAATCGGTCAATTATAGGTGCATGAATTAATTGATTCTACTTTAATTAATTCAAAATGATTAATTAAATAATGATTCTTCTTTAATTAATTAAAGTAGAATCAATTAACTCATTCATTTGAAATTTTTGGTTTTTTAAAAAAGAAAAATTAAGAATATCGTATCGTCATAATTAAGTATCGAGCTCAATGGCATTTTTTTTTTTTAAATTACCAGTCATGCCTTCTGTCGAATAAACTCGAATCCCTCCTTGTTCCCCCTGAAACTAATTATTAAATTTCTTTTCAACAACATTCCTTCTGACTACAAAAAGTTACTTTCGGATCGTTAATCACTTGTCCCCTCTCATCTCCCCATTTTCCTCCACCCCCTGTAAATCATGAAAGTCACGAGTGTCTGGGACCCTCAGGACCAAGAGTCAAGTAACTCCATTGTTCCCGTTCGGAATAAAACGGGTATTCTCAATAATCGATGCACAATGTATGAAACTGCAGCGTTAACAAATGTGTGATGAGAAGTGGTCCCAGGAGTGGCCGGTAACGAGAGCACCTCTTCGAATTTTTCTGCTGACAAGAGAAAAATGTCGCCTCATCGCTCTTATAATGTGGCGCCTCGTCAACGCTATGGGAATAATGTCAAGCATGTAATTGACATCTGATTCCGTATTTCGAAATCTAATCTCATTACGAATGCAGTAAACAAGAGGAGTCCAGAGGGACGTGGCTTAATGGAAGTCAAACAGTGGGCGTAATTGGATGGTGCGATTAAAAAGTTGGGGGTAGATCGAACAAAGGGGCTCTCTGAGATAAAGTTCCACGGGACGGGCAGAATTAATGGGGGCTACGAGTGTCGAGTATCTGGGTAGTCAACGATCCTGAACGCTGACGGCTAGCCGTGGTTGCTCATTTACGGGCATGTGACATGTGATTTTCGCAGGGAAAGTTTCAATCATTAGTTGGAAAAGGCCTTGGAGCGAGAGGTGATGATGGGCAGATTGGGAATCATTATTTATTGGAATTTTATTGGACAGAGTGAGGAAGAGTTTGGCGGTTGTAGTTTACTGAGGCGCCGTCTGGCGGTGGCGTCCCTGTACTCTGGTTGTCATACGTTCACTGTTTCATAGCTGGCAACAAATGAAAAGTATTTGTTTTAAAATATTGAACTAAAAATGAGTGAATTATAAAGCAATGGAAGTGAATTATGATATTACATTGTTAAGGATTTTTTAAATTCAAGTAAAAGTATCTCAATTTTCCATTCCGAGACATTATAAAAAATCAATATTTCCGTCAAATGGATTTTTTATAATTCGTATTCAATAATTTAAGTTAAATTATAACATTGTTGCTAGAGAACATGTAATGGCTATCGTCGGCTGCTGCGCCACCTTGCGGTCGCGTCCACGTACTCAGGCCATCATAGCACCCCTGATTCCTCCCTGATGACTAAGAAAAAGCGAATATTTTTGAAATATAAAACTGAATCACAATGAAATCCAAGTGAGGTGTAATATCATCGCCCTGATAGGAGACAGATAATGAATGAGAAACCATTCACGTCCTGAGGGAGCATCAGATTACCTAAACATATGACTACAGAATGCCGAAACTTCCCACCCATCCCCCAGCCGTGATTTTTCACCCGAAAGTTTCCCGAACACGAGATATGGGAGTTAAATCTCGTCTTTCCATCCGGTCGTGTGGAGCTGACAGATTCAAAGGAATGATAAGTGAAATTGGAAAAAATATGACTCCAGAATCCTCCGGGGATATTTTCCCGAGGTCGGTGATAATATTTCAGCTGAATCCCCAAAACCGCCGTATTATGACCACTGAATCCTCGATAGTTGGAGGTAGTTCCTCAAAATGAGAAACGTGACGAAAACCATAAAGTATGATTGTCGCAGAAATTGCACTGTAAAATGATTGGTCTTAAATTTTTATAGCTTGGGTCAAAGTAGAAGCCATCGGTCAATTTTCCCGCCCCAATTCGTGATTCACGGGTCGCGGATTTTAGTAGTTTGAGCCATTTTCTCATCTCCTGACGCGAAAAGAAATATTTCTTGAGCCAAAAAATTCTCACTTCATCATCAAATGTTCATACTCAAGTCATGAACAACTCGCGAAGTTCTACGGAGTTCTTGTCCCAAGCTATTCCACCTCAAGAGATTATAATATTTGCCGAGATGAATAGAATCAACCAAANGCGATTTCGTTTTTCGCGATTATCTCGGAAACTATAAGAGATAGAGCCTTAAAACCTATTCCATTCGATTCCTGAGGAAATTTGGGTTCCCCATAGGCAGATGGACGGCTCAGAATTACGTTTTCCCACGTCCTATACCCTATACAAGATAAATTAAATTATTTTATTTTGCGATTTCGTTTTTCGCGATTATCTCGGAAACTATAAGAGATAGAGCCTTAAAACCTATTCCATTCGATTCCTGAGGAAATTTGGGTTCCCCATAGGCAGATGGACGGCTCAGAATTACGTTTTTCCACGTCCTACACCCTATACAAGATAAATTAAATTATTTTTTTTTGGCGATTTCGTTTTTCGCGATTATCTCGGAAACTATGAGAGATAGAGCCTTAAAACCTATTCCATTCGATTCCTGAGGAAATTTGGGTTCCCTATAGGCAGATGGACGGCTCAGAATTGCGTTTTTCCACTTCCTACACCCTGTACAAGATAAATTAAATTAATTTTTTTTGGCACTTTCGTTTTTCGCGATTATCTCGGAAACTATGAGAGATAGAGCCTTAAAACCTATTCCATTCGATTCCTGAGGAAATTTGGGTTCCGTATAGGCAGATGGACGGCTCAGAATTGCGTTTTTCCACTTCCTACACCCTATACAAGATGAATTAAATTAATTTTTTTTGGCATTTTCGTTTTTCGCGATTATCTCGGAAACTATGAGAGATAGAGCCTTAAAACCTATTCCATTCGATTCCTGAGGAAATTTGGGTTCCGTATAGGCAGATGGACGGCTCAGAATTGCGTTTTTCCACTTCCTACACCCTATACCAGATAAATTAAATTAATTTTTTTTGGCGATTTCGTTTTTCGCGATTATCTCGGAAACTATGAGAGATAGAGCCTTAAAACCAATTTTGAGGTCCCTATAGGAAGGTGGACGGCTCAGAATTGCCTTTTTCCACGTCCTACACACTATACAAGATAAATTAAATTAATTTTCTTTGGGGATTTCGTTTTTCGCGATTATCTCGGAAACTATGAGAGATAGAGCTTTAAAACCTATTTCATTCGATTCCTGAGGAAATTTGGGTTCCCTATAACGGGATTCCAACTATTTAAACGACGGGCTATTCAGAACTATCAAAAGTATGTGGAAAACGTGAAAAATGAAAAAAAAATTTGTTCACCGTAGGCCACAGGGTCAGATTTTCGGTTTTTACTTGGAACAATGGCCAGATTTGTGAACACTTTCATTTTTTATTTGGATAATGCATGCAAGCGTAGGGACAAGAGTGGCTATAATAGATTCTGCAACCTTCTCCCCTTGTTGGGTAAAAATGTCAAGCCTCCACATACATGCATCTCCCCTCCACCCTCTCGTGAAATGTCGATTTTCGAGATTAAAAAAAAACAATAATTGCATTTTTTATTTCAATAACGCATGAGTAAACAGGGATATGAACGCAGATTTAATATAGGCCCATAGAATTACGGGGACCGGCAAGGATTTGCAAAGTCTGAATACAAGTCCTGCTTACACCTAACAAGTGCTGAAATGGGACATAACCAGAGGTAGAAAGGTCTCGGAAGCACTTGGGAAGAGGTTTCCCTAGACCTATCCAGTTCTGAACGGAAAGACCTAAGTACAACTTGTCAGTTCCAATTATTCGACTCGGGTGATTGTCTTGTAATAATCGAGACCGGAGGTTTTGGGAAATATTTTGGGATCAGATTGGGGGAATATGAGTTTCTTACGGTCTAACGTATTTGAAATTGACTTAATTAATTAGTTAATCAATTAATTATTTCATTCATTTGACATTTTTAGTTTTTAAAAAAGAAAAATTAAGAACATCTTTTTCTTCTTTTTGAATGGAATTTTTTGCCCTAGATCGAGTTTAATGCCAGTTTTTTAAAAATTACCACACTGTTAGAAATTTTTGGAAATTTCATGGAAAATATGATAGTCATTCTTATGAGAGTGACATTGAATCGGATTTAGGGACAAAATAGTACTGAAAATTCGCAACTTCATTCAACTTTCAATGGAACAATAATATTCAGAAACAAAATGACATAAATTTTCAATTTTTCCTTGAATTTTCCTGACTTCTGAATTTTCACGGAATAATTTAACTGAAAAATGAAGTATTTTATTTTTAAATCATACCAACCGAAAATTAATGGAATATTTGACTTTTCAATGACAATCTTTCCTGAAATTTCAGGGGAAATTAGACACGATAAAAATTTCCATGATTTGGCACGAAAAATTGAGACAAAAATTTTTAACTGCATAATTAGTCAATTAATTAATTACTTGAGTTTATTCCAATCAATCGGTCAATTATAGGTGCATGAATTAATTGATTCTACTTTAATTAATTCAAAATGATTAATTAAATAATGATTCTTCTTTAATTAATTAAAGTAGAATCAATTAACTCATTCATTTGAAATTTTTGGTTTTTTAAAAAAGAAAAATTAAGAATATCGTATCGTCATAATTAAGTATCGAGCTCAATGGCATTTTTTTTTTTTAAATTACCAGTCATGCCTTCTGTCGAATAAACTCGAATCCCTCCTTGTTCCCCCTGAAACTAATTATTAAATTTCTTTTCAACAACATTCCTTCTGACTACAAAAAGTTACTTTCGGATCGTTAATCACTTGTCCCCTCTCATCTCCCCATTTTCCTCCACCCCCTGTAAATCATGAAAGTCACGAGTGTCTGGGACCCTCAGGACCAAGAGTCAAGTAACTCCATTGTTCCCGTTCGGAATAAAACGGGTATTCTCAATAATCGATGCACAATGTATGAAACTGCAGCGTTAACAAATGTGTGATGAGAAGTGGTCCCAGGAGTGGCCGGTAACGAGAGCACCTCTTCGAATTTTTCTGCTGACAAGAGAAAAATGTCGCCTCATCGCTCTTATAATGTGGCGCCTCGTCAACGCTATGGGAATAATGTCAAGCATGTAATTGACATCTGATTCCGTATTTCGAAATCTAATCTCATTACGAATGCAGTAAACAAGAGGAGTCCAGAGGGACGTGGCTTAATGGAAGTCAAACAGTGGGCGTAATTGGATGGTGCGATTAAAAAGTTGGGGGTAGATCGAACAAAGGGGCTCTCTGAGATAAAGTTCCACGGGACGGGCAGAATTAATGGGGGCTACGAGTGTCGAGTATCTGGGTAGTCAACGATCCTGAACGCTGACGGCTAGCCGTGGTTGCTCATTTACGGGCATGTGACATGTGATTTTCGCAGGGAAAGTTTCAATCATTAGTTGGAAAAGGCCTTGGAGCGAGAGGTGATGATGGGCAGATTGGGAATCATTATTTATTGGAATTTTATTGGACAGAGTGAGGAAGAGTTTGGCGGTTGTAGTTTACTGAGGCGCCGTCTGGCGGTGGCGTCCCTGTACTCTGGTTGTCATACGTTCACTGTTTCATAGCTGGCAACAAATGAAAAGTATTTGTTTTAAAATATTGAACTAAAAATGAGTGAATTATAAAGCAATGGAAGTGAATTATGATATTACATTGTTAAGGATTTTTTAAATTCAAGTAAAAGTATCTCAATTTTCCATTCCGAGACATTATAAAAAATCAATATTTCCGTCAAATGGATTTTTTATAATTCGTATTCAATAATTTAAGTTAAATTATAACATTGTTGCTAGAGAACATGTAATGGCTATCGTCGGCTGCTGCGCCACCTTGCGGTCGCGTCCACGTACTCAGGCCATCATAGCACCCCTGATTCCTCCCTGATGACTAAGAAAAAGCGAATATTTTTGAAATATAAAACTGAATCACAATGAAATCCAAGTGAGGTGTAATATCATCGCCCTGATAGGAGACAGATAATGAATGAGAAACCATTCACGTCCTGAGGGAGCATCAGATTACCTAAACATATGACTACAGAATGCCGAAACTTCCCACCCATCCCCCAGCCGTGATTTTTCACCCGAAAGTTTCCCGAACACGAGATATGGGAGTTAAATCTCGTCTTTCCATCCGGTCGTGTGGAGCTGACAGATTCAAAGGAATGATAAGTGAAATTGGAAAAAATATGACTCCAGAATCCTCCGGGGATATTTTCCCGAGGTCGGTGATAATATTTCAGCTGAATCCCCAAAACCGCCGTATTATGACCACTGAATCCTCGATAGTTGGAGGTAGTTCCTCAAAATGAGAAACGTGACGAAAACCATAAAGTATGATTGTCGCAGAAATTGCACTGTAAAATGATTGGTCTTAAATTTTTATAGCTTGGGTCAAAGTAGAAGCCATCGGTCAATTTTCCCGCCCCAATTCGTGATTCACGGGTCGCGGATTTTAGTAGTTTGAGCCATTTTCTCATCTCCTGACGCGAAAAGAAATATTTCTTGAGCCAAAAAATTCTCACTTCATCATCAAATGTTCATACTCAAGTCATGAACAACTCGCGAAGTTCTACGGAGTTCTTGTCCCAAGCTATTCCACCTCAAGAGATTATAATATTTGCCGAGATGAATAGAATCAACCAAACGTTTCTCGCTGGCAGTCATAGTAGCACTATCTGGGATTTGGGAATATCCCCTTTTCATTTACTGCCCCACGTTTTCATCCGTTGAGCTAGAGAACTCGCCGGGTGGCCCGAGAGAACAGAGAAATCCACAGAATTTAACGGGAGACACGTGAGGACTGAGGAAGTGTCATCGCCAGACTCGTCACCTCATTCAGCTCCACCTCCGAGCCACAATCACGGCATTTTTCTCCCTTTTCCACCGAGAAATAATTTCGCAATTTTCTCGTCCAATATACTCCCAATATTTAATGCAGAGGACGTTCAGCACGAGTGAATGTATCAATATTTGATACTCTGTATTGGAAATTTCAGACAAGTTCGGGGGAATTAGTATTCAGGGCAATTCAATCAACGAGTTTGCTGAGTCGATTGAATTTCCGGAAATCTCCGCATTACTGATGAATTTGGGATCTTTGTCATGCAGATTGCGAAGTCGCCGGGAAAATTTTGCAGAAAAATCCTCTAAGACTTGACCAAGTGTAATTGCTAGCTCGAGAGAAGTTCTTAGTCGATAGAAACTCCTATAGAACCAAAAAAGGGACTCACTGTAACAAACAATCGATGTGTTCAGTTAATTCGGTGTTGCTCCTTCATTTTCTATAAACCCAACAAAGCTTCTAATGAAGAAAACAATAAAATTACTGCTGTTAGCTTGCACGTACAACGACAACGATTCGTTTAGATTTCCGGTCGCACGAGCTTTCCCGTCTCCCACATGTTTCCTGGGTGTGCTTTTCGTTTTCTCTTGTTTCAGCTGCGGTACCTTTTTATTTGATGTTGGTGAAGCAAGAGGACTGTACACGTCATCACTCCGACTTCTTATTTTTCTCGGTGTTGCAGGATCTGCTGTTTTGAGGGAAGACAGATTTTTGAATTTATGAAGATTATTGGTTTATGATGGGAGATGGTGAATTGACTGTAGCTGACAACTGTGTTTGACATCAATGAGGGTCAACATGGTGTGAATTTCGGAGAATGAGGGTCAGAGTGAAGAGTGGAAGCGTAGGAATACACAAAATATCTGGTTAGAATCTCTTCCTCTGGAGGAAGGGATGTTTAAAAAATTATGATCATCATCGCTTTATGATAAAAGATGATGAACTAATTGTTGTCGACAACTACGTTTAACATCAATAAGGGTCAATATAATATGAATTTCGTGGAATAAGAGTAAGGGCGAGGAGAGAAAGCGTAGGAATAGAAAAAATATGCTTGATTGTAGTTGACAACTGTGGTTAGCATCAAGAAGGGTCAACATGGTATTCATTTCGTGGAATAAATGTCAGGGTGACAAGAGGAAGCGTAGGAATACAAAAAATATCGATCTGGTCAGAATCACTTCTCGTGGAGGAAGGGATACTTTAAAAATGGGGATGATCATCGCTTTATGATATGAGATTATGAACTGATTGTAGATAACAGCTGCGTTCGCCATCAATGAGGATTAACTTGTTGTAAATTTCGTAGAATAAGGGTCCGGATAAAGAAAGGAAGCGTAGGAATATAAAAAAAGTCGATTCGACTAGAATCTACTCTTAGAAACGAAAGGATACTTTTAAAATCATGGCAATGATCGCTTTATGACGTAAAATTTTAAATTGACCTTGATAAGGATCAAAGAGAATTTCCGATATCAGATAATTGATGATCATAAGGGTGAATATGTTATCAATTGCCAGCAATAAGGTTCTGGCTATCTTATTTTCTCCAGACGCCCATCTAATCGAGATAGTTTGAATCCCAAAAGATGGCACCACATTATATGAACGTCATTTTCGAACACCACGACATCTTATTCAGAACCCATATCATCATCAAAACCTTGGAAAAGTGTAAGGGCTTAAAAACAGCGATTGCGACCAGCGAAGCTGGCATAAATCTCCATACGAAATGGGAACAATCCTGCTATCGATTTTCTCACATTGCTATCATTTTTTACTCCTCAATCCCTCATCCCTCGGCACTTTGAAATTTAAGCTACTTGGCATTCGCACACCGATCTCGCTTCACCATCCAATCGAAAGGGAGCAGGCGATCGAAGTGGAGAGGAAGCCTTAGTTCTGAAAGAGGCAGTCAAACTATTTTTCTCTTTTCACGTCCCAATAACTTCCGGTCACGTACTCCGCGAGAGGCAGTTCTCTTACAACTTTTGAGTTTCTACCGTTTCTCCACGTAGGTGTCATTCATTACAAGAATCTCCGAAAGCCAGTGACTAGTCATTTAAAACTTTTAGATTCTTGCGATCAACACTTTGATTTTAATGTCCCTGTTACGAGTGAAACTGAAGGGTTTGGAATTGCGAAGAACTCCAGTTATTTCTTCTTTTGTCATATCCGAGATTATAATGACCTGTATTCAGTTCCGACGGTTGAATGAATGAGGAAAAAAGAGGGAAATGTTGGAAGTTCTTGCGATGAATTTCTTTTTCCTTTTCCTCCGCTGACTCGTTTGCACAGGGCGTCGTTCGAACTACTTTGAACTCATCCGTTCGCTCTTCTTATCGTCGGACCGGAAAAGTCTGTATACAGTCTATATAGGGTAGAGCCAGGAATTCCAGTCGGGTGTGGTGATAAAAAGGTACGTGTGATTAACTTGATGCAGACAAAAACTTGAGACAGGAGGCGATTTTTCAAGGAAAGTGCAGTTTGTTTCGATTTTTTATCCCAGGTAACGGATTTATTTAAAAAATGTCTTGCTCCCATGAACTGACTTGATTCAATAAAGAAGGATGATTAATCTAGTCTTCAACATCTCTTTCCATCTGCATCGATCGAACTTACAGAATGATTACTTACGCTCCAGAGACTACGAAGTTTTGCTTGTAACCAATGCTCCAGCAGGTCCAATGAATCCCCAATCTCCATTGTCAAACCTCATTCTTCAGTAATGAAAACCTCATTATTCCCTTTAACAACTCCATAAAAATATTTCTTTAGGTTCAATCATCTGTTGCCCCAGGAGTGCCCAAGTCGAGAGAGCCAAAATTTAATTGCATTTGCAAGTTCTGCATATATCTTTTGAAAATCCGATTTCACAACAGCCAACGTCATCCCATGCAACAAGGATCCTTATTGTATCCGACCAGGAATAACCCCTAACGAGAGGTGAATTTCAGCGATCCTTTTGATATCTGAATTGCCAACTATTGTTCTATATGCAGAGCGGAGCGAATCCCGCCGGGAAAATGATGAAAAAAACTGAATAACGAAACTGACGAGGTCGCGAGTTGGAGAAAAAACCGGAGAATATCGTGACCAATTTTCTGGAAGTACCCTTTTGAATCAAGCGCCAGCTGACTAACGCTAATTACCACGTAATTAATTACCCACTGGAAAAAGCTTCTGAGGTGGGTTTCGACACATCACCAAGAATACGCTGGCACGTTGGATTACATATGAATGAGTACTTCACATCAAGACGGCGGAGAGATGCATCAAGGGGGCTTTTAGGTGATTGCTATCTGGTTAATTCGGGTAATTGAGGAATTTTTATTGAGATTTAAAAAATTTATGGACCCAAAAATATTCTAGGACTAGTACTATATTCGTTTGTGATCTTATCAATGAAATTTCTTCCGTATTTCTCACTTTAGGTAGGGAGACGCCACCGCGAGGTGGAGCAGTCGCTAATCACAACCAGAAATGCTCTTTATTGTGCTCTTCTTTTGCTCAAATTTTCATTCAACATAATTGCATGAATATTATAACTCTCTCACCTTTCGTCTTTTACATAATAAATATTCACGACCAGCTGTTGATCAAAAACATCATAAAACATTGAGCAAGCTACCTAGATCAAATGCTATATTTCCTGCAGAATTTTTCCAAAAGCATTTTTAAAATCCTTAGTACTCCATGTGTTGCGTTACTCCGCAAATATGATATTCGTCGACAGATCTCTCACCACTCCCAAATGTACCCTAAGTGATCATGCAAAATGTTTTCATCTCTAAAAATACAAGAAGCCTTTCGCATCGATTTTGAAATAGGATGAAGCGCTTATTTATGCAACACTCAAGACCCACGAGGAGGTAACCTCTCCAGAAATAATAAACTCCGAAAATTGAGTAAAATACACTCTCCTAACCTCAATCAATCAAGACAAAAACCGCTGCTTCACTCCATCATTCAGTGAAAATCCTCAACTCCATATCACGCACTCAACTCTAAACAGAATCGAGTTTTCCTTTGTCGAGGTCGCGACCTCACAGACGCAATGTAAACAGAACGTCTCGAAAATAGATAATCGATAGATGTCTGGTGTAATAATAAATTTCAGAACATCGAAAGCTGTTGAGGAAAACTCCACCCACTGCGTGCAGTGCTAATTACTATATCCTCCCAATCAATTCCACAATTTCATACTGAGAGAAAAAATTAGGTCTGCGGAAAAACTGGATGCTCCAGGCGAGAATTTGATGGGGTCATTCGAGGAAAATTAACCAGCTTGATAGGAGGAAATTTAATATCCTTCACAAAAATTAAATTTTTGTCGTGATCATCAGCAATATCCCTAGAACAATTCGAACTGTTGGCAGGAAAAAATATAATCTATTGTACGACAATCATTTGATCTGAGAGAACTCCATAGGTTTATACCATTGAAAGAATACATTGACGAGGAAAAAATATTTTTTTCCCAATAAAATTGTCGCCTCGAAATTCTTTAGTTTTGCCAATAACACAGTTTTCGGCAAGAAAATTGTAGTTTTCTTGAAATTATCATGTTTTGGTGGAAACTTTCTTTTTCGTCCACAAGTAAATTGATTCAACACGACAAAAGGTCTCTTCCACAGAACATAATTTATTCAGCAGAACTAATTTTTTCTCTCAGTGCAAATTCTAATTACCGTTATCTATTTCAGTTATTATCACACACAGCTATTACCGCCATTTTTTGCCATTTTCTCAACTACCAGTTACCTGAAATCGAAACATTCGTGCGGACTATTCTAGTTCCCTAAACGATATATTTGATACTGTAAACTCTAAATTTAGTATTAACGGGTCAGCTTATTCTCTCCGCATTCCCCAGACTCAATCTGAAACACTAATTGAGTACTCAAACTTTTAATTAGCATCTCTGCCTACATTCCATGCTCCCCCCGCTACTCCGGAAAAGACAACTGCAAAATAATAGTATATTTTGCATAATAAAGCCATTAGGATAATGCTGAAAAAGAAACAAATATTCTGATTCCATTCTTTTTCTTTAATAAATGAACAAAACGGAGGAAACTCAGTTTTTATTCAATTTCGACTGGAATAATATAGTAGTAAAAGTTATTGATCGATCATTATGTTCTACATAACTGCAATTGATCTATTCTATTGTGAATAAGAATTTTGATGTTGAAGCTGATCTATTATTTCAATGGGGCTTTCCGTCGCGTCTATTTCAGGATTAATAATAATTTTAATCTGCAGTCTTTAGCTGCAGATTAAATAACTTAATAACATTTCAGATTAATAACTTAATAACATTTCGTAAAATATTTCTTTGTAAATTGTTGTGTAATAAACATTTTCCTCTTATTTTGTGGATATTTTGGACTTTTTTGCATGTTTTTCTTTTGGTTTGGGGTTTTCTCCTTGTTTTTTTTTTTATATTTTTGTTTTGGACATTTTAGCCTTGGATTTTTTTTTTATGTTCTCAAGTGGGTATTTAGACCTACAATCCTTTAGCCATGTCGAATCAATTTACTTGTGGATAAAAATGAAAGTTTCCACAAAAACATGATAATTTTCGTAGTAGTAATTGTTCTCGTGAGACATTTATATGTCTTTCAAATAAATACATTCGTTCTGCAGAGAATTATATGAGACTCCGGTTTTATCAAGCGAATCTTATTCAGTAGTGTATATCTGTGTCCAATAAACACTTATAATTTTCATGGAACAAATGATAATTTCAAGAGTAAACTACAATTTTCTTGCCGATCACTATGTTATTGGCAAAACTAAATAATTTCGAGGGGACAATTTTTTCTTGGGAAAAAAATATTCTTTCCTCGTCAATGTATTCTTTCTATGGTATAAACCTATGGAGTTCTCTCAAATCAAATGATTGTTGTACAATAGATTATATTTTACCTGCCAACAGTTCGAATTCTTCTAGAGATATTTCTGATGATCACGACAAAAATTTAATTTCTGTGAAGGATATTAATTTTCCTTCCATCAAGTTGGTTAATTTCCCTTAACTAAATCTGTTCCACTCCATCAAACATTCTCACCTGGAACATGAGAACAACTCCATCTCAAATTTCTCTCAAACTTTCTATCAAAATGTCCTCCACTACAATTTTCCCTCCAAAAACAACGGAAAAAACACCTGAATCCATTAAAAATTTTTACCCAACGTTAATGGAACAGTTCCGAGTAAATCGGACGTGTCCTCCGGTTTTCAGTTGGATGAGTTTCCACTTTGCATCGTTAAATATTCGTGAGGACAGCCATTGGCACCACTCGCCTCCATCCACAGCAGCGCGTAAAAAGAAAAAATCCTATTGTAATCCGTGTGAAAGCGATTGTGTTGTTGAAGTGTTTCGCAATAAAGTGTTGATTGAGCTCTCCAGTGATGGAATACAGCGGCGAACTTGCGTCTATCGAGGAAGAAACTGTGCAAATTCGAGAAAAAAAAATTGCAAAAGTGAAATCGCCGGAATCATTGAATGACAGTGACAACACAGTGTGAAAACCGAAAAAGAAGGATTCATCAAGGATCGTGTATTCCAATGCGCAAGGGCGTTGGCGCTGACGACGCGCCGTGAGAAGCGTCGTGGGGTGGGTTTCAGCGAGGGTGGGGGGCGCGGGAGAACCAGGAAAGCTAGGAAAATCATCAGAAACGAGAGTTTCTCCCAGTCGCCTAGTACGCGTCTCGACGCACATGTCGTTCGAGTGTCAGATGTTCGAAAAATAGGAAAATACTTGGATGAAAATATTGGGATCGGTCGACGATTCTTAAAATCATAATGATTTTTTTTTCACGTTCGTGCTCTTGTTCTTGTTGACGAGTGAAATGTTGTAATCCTCCGGACACTGAAGACATTACCCTCAGGACTTAACGGGAACAGTGTCGCCATAGGTGGGGAAGGAGGCGAGAATCCTTTGTTCTCCTCGGTTTATAGAGGTGGACGCGGATTCGAATCTGTAAGTGGATCGATTTATTCTCCTTGAGGAGTTTACTGAGTCGTAATGATTGTGTTTTTTTTTTACAAATCTGTGTCACTGTGGATTAAAATCCTATGAAATTAGACGAAGAGGAAAGTTGGATGATAATTACTTAGAAATTCGTGGCAAGTTTTACTGTACGAAAGGTAATCGTGGAGCGAAATTTAATTCGATGAAAAAATACCTGTTTGTGAGGGGATATTTTTTGCGATTCGTTCGGTAAAAACGCACATTGATGCATGCAAAAATTATCCTCCTGTACAGTAAAATTTCTCACACCGATGTAAAGGTCATGGGGACGAACGGAAGTGAAATTTTACCGATGGTGTTCGGCAAAAATCATTCTCCGTTTCAGAAAAATTATACGCAGTATTGAGCAATCATTCACGTTCGCTGGGATCATTCTTGATGGAATGCAAGGTAAACTTGACAGTTTCGGCACAAATTACTCTCACGTTCAGTAAATTTTCCTGGGCCAACGGAGAAAATTCACTATTCATCTCGCACTAAAAATGGATCAACGATTACTTGGCTTGTTTGGTAATTTTTCTCCAACTTTTTTTTCCGTCTGGGAATTGGTATTGCACAATTTTTAAACCCGGAAAATTCGCGGAGAGAACAATTTGATAAGAATTACCTAGAAAGTCGTGGTAAATTTTACTGTACGAAAGGTAATCGTCGAGCGAAATGTAATTCAATGAAAAAATACCTGTTTGCGGGGGATATTTTACGATTCGTTCGGTAAAAAAATGAATCTATGGATGCAAAAATTATTCTCCTGTACAGTAAAATTTCCCAAACCGGTAGGGGATTTTTTTTCTTGCACCGATTTCAAGGTCATGGGGACGAATGGAAGTGAAATTTTACCGAACGCGTTCGGTAAAAAATCAGTTTCGGTTACAGAAAAATTATTCTCAAAATTGAGCAATGATCGACGTTCACGTTCAGTAAATTTTCCCGGGCCGACAGATGAAAATTCACTATTCGTCTTGCATTTTTCCCCGATACAGGATCAAAAAGTACTGAAAATCGAGTTCGCTCCACGATTACATGACTTGTTCGGTAATTTTCCCCTAGCTTTTCTCTTCGTGTATGAATCGTTCATTTTTGCTCGCTGTAAACATCCGCTAGAACCGAGTTATTCTATTCCCCAGTCGGGGAAGGATGAAATTCTCTTATTTATTTTGCGCGAATGTTCCTCCGCTTTTTCTTTGAACTCACCGCGTGGGTCGACTCATGTCAACTTTAGTGGTCTCGTGAAAATTTCAACCCCGACTCTCACGATTCTACCACCGCTCGTTAGGATGCAGTCTCCGACCTCAGCCTGTGGGGAGCGATCCCAGCGAGCACTGGAGGTGCTGAATGATTGATATGCGTGCACGGTTCAACGAATTCTTACTCCATGGAGAAATAAATTTTCGGAAAGTTAGAAAATAATGGATGGATAAAAAAACCCACCCCGTCGTCTTAACATGCATTATTCTAAATGATAAAACCGATCGGATGTTTGAGTTGCACTTCCAGAATTTTTTTCAAGCACTGTTAACGATTTTGTACTTCACTCAAAAACAAACTCGTGAAAATCAATGATAAAATTCAATACCGAAGTGATAAAACGGTTCAAGTCAACTTATCTACCAGTTGAGTTTTGGTAGAATATTTCCGAATCTAAGAGAAATAGCGAAATTTTCGTTAATACATTTGTTGTAGCTCTTAATCGGCCCTACAAAAAAGGTTAAAACAAAAATCTTGCTATCTTCTTTAGATTCCGAGATATTCATTAAAAACTGGCCAATAGTCAAAACTGACTTCTATCGTTCTACCACTTCGCTACTGAGTTACAGTTACGTTTGCGTCAAATGCAATGTTTTGAAAAAATGAATGAAGTACACGGGAGAAAAAATCATTTCTGCCGAAAAATTATATGTCCCTCTGAAGAGATATTTTGGAAAAAACATATTCTTTCCTCGTCGATGTATTCTTTCTATGGTATAAACCTATGGAGTTCTCTTAGATCAAATGATTGCCTTACAATAGATTATATTTTTTCCTGCAAACATTTCGAATTCTTCTAGGGATATTTCACAACAAAAATTCAAGTCCCAACCCCTGAAGTTGGTTAATTTCCCTCAAGTAAATCTGTTCCACTCCATCAAATATTCTCACATGGAACATCTAGTTTTTCGGCAGAGCAAATTTTTTCTCTCAATGAATTTAGAAACAAAGTGAAATGTCATAATTTTGAAACAAAAAATCCTCGAGTGAGATACTTAGAATGTCTGGAATGCATGTCTTAATGTCCTAATTCGAGACACTAAAAATTATTTAAATTTGGGAATGCAAAAAGCTTGAAAAAAGAGACAAGTTTGTCTTACTTTCAGGCACTATTTTTTGTAATTTATAGTAAATTATAAATATTTTATAATTTACCAACCTTCCATGGTATCAGAAAGTTTTACAGTTTCGTTTTATATATCGAATGTTTCCGCTGGGAATGGGCGTGGAATATCCAGGGGAATTCTGATTCGTGGGGATACTTTTATGGAAGTCGTCATCTCGGATAACAAGCTTCACTGTTCATCATGGTCTCTTATAACTCGCTATCCGACCCTTGTAATTGCAACGCTCGATGGATGGTACACTCTAGGTGTAACCACAGCGTCGAATATCCCTCAACTTCCATAGTTTCAGCGGAGAGGTGTCCATTCTGATTGAAGTATAGTCCGGGGGTGCCCTGATTAGCCAAAGTTTCCTTAACCTTTCTGATTAGAAGCTGAAGATCGACGAATAGCCAATATTCTTGAGATTCGGAACTGATGATGCATGAGTTTTAATCAAGTCCAAGTTAATTATAATGTTATTATCACGACATGAGACGGATAATTATTGAAAAACTATTGGTGTGAACAGTCTGATGGAAAGAGTAAATCACATTAGCAGAGGATTTATTGAGTCGCTCGGATGCCACCTGGTGGTGGCGTCCATGTACTCCCCTAACCTTGCTAATGGACCGTTGTGGAAATATAAAAATGTTGAGAAATGAATTATAATCCGAGATAGGCAAAAACATGATGCAGAATGAAAATTATTTTATTACATACAAAATCAGTATGGTATTGTACAATTTTGCAATATTTATTAAATTAATAATCAATTAAAATTTGCAATCTTTCAAATATTTTATATATCAGAACGAATAACGACGACTATTCGATTAATCGCAAACTTAAATTCACATATTTAGAATTAATTGTTAAATAATAATCGAGATTTGAAAATAATGTTCAAATTTTAATAGAAATTTAAGAGCTTTAATTAATCTATGGTAAACTTCTGAATGTAAAGAAGTGAATTATAATATTATTGTCAAGGCAGACAATTAAATCGATGAATACTGAGTATTTTTGAGGTATGGAGCAAGAGATGAATAAATGTGAATCAAATTAAAATGAATTATAAGGTAGATAATTATTAAAAAACCATTGATGTTAACAGAATTATCGGAACAATAAAAATTGATTAGCAAGGGACTTATTAGAGCGATCGTTGCCACCTGGCGGTGGCGTCCCCGTACTCATGTTCCCATAACCTCACTAACGGACAGCTGTTGAAATTTAAAAAAAATATAGAGAATTTAATTATCATTCTATTATCACAACCTGAGACAAATAACTAATTAAAAACTTTTCGCGTAACACGCGTGATAGAAATAACAGAATACATGAGTGGAGCATGTAAACACCTGATACCATAGAAACTGAAACATCTTGATTCCCATATAATCACGATCCATAAGTTGAACAGATACCAGCGTTCAAGGTCCCTCGCCCAACCCCTAAACGAGCCAATCCCCCTCGATTAATCACGCGGGAGACAACGCGCGTCCTCAAAATCGTTTAAACCATTCCGCCAATAGCGGGAGCTTATCTACCCCAACATCCCTAGAATCATCCGATTGAGAACAGCCTCGCCACCCCGCAATTGGATAATAGTGACTCTCTCCTTTCTTTGCTAATTCCATCATTATTCATTTATTCATTTACTCATTCATTTATTTATTTATGGATGAATATATTTTTTCAAGAATTAAGATAAATAATATCTCGAGAAATAAATGTTTCAACCTGAAACAAACTTGAAGTATTCCCGAGCCTAGCATAAGCTTGGCAAAATAAATCGCTGACCGAAAATGTTTCCCCATTGTTTAATATAGAAACAGATCCATCCATTTCTCATCAAGTGTCCTCTCCCTGTCATCCCCAGGACAACTACAGTCTCCTTCATCGGCTCCATCCACTGAATTATTCCGCACAACATCCTTATCCAACTATTTATCATCACGTCCTCTCAATCCCTCCATTCTTTCGCCCCCAACAAGAGGCGTCTCATTCTCAACTTCCTGCGCGCACTCCGCGAACAATGCTTTTCATCCTTGGAGGCTGCTTGCTACATCCTGATGCACTCAACTTTGGTAATGCACTCAGCGCTACGTGTTGGTGTATTCGCGTTGTGCACCCGGGGGACCATTTGCCTGTTTCGTTCAGTGGATGTTGGGGATGAACGTCAGCCTCGCTGAGGGCACCGAAAAGTCAGAGTGAAGGCGAAGGTTGTGCATGGCTAACCCATTTATTCACTAATTGGTTGGGTTTTCTCTATTTGCTGAATCAGCCGGTGTTAAGTGACTTTGCTAACTCGTTTATTGTTTCACCCGTGGTATTTCCGAGTTTTCAACACAGTTGCTATTTGGACGCGGGCGGGGAGGCGGCCCTCGCGTGGTAGAGGACTCTCATTTGTAGTCCGGTTCGCNGGGGGGGGGGGGGGGGGGGGGAGGCTCGGCGGTGGGATAGGCGTCTTGAGCCGGGGGATCAGGCGTAATCCTCTTACAACGACACGTCAGGATATTTGTTTTTCGGGGGACGTATCGCGATGAGCGATCGGTTGTGACAGGTCACATCGGACAGGTTTAGGCTCATCACTGTGGGGATTGGAGATGGTGTTGAAATAGGGAACCGGGGATTAGGGCGTTGTGACATTGGGTGGAAGGTGGGGATCGCTGATTAATTAGGAAGTGGTCGGGTGGGGAACGGTGCGGGATGTTTTGGGGGTTATGGTTGGGTGGTGCGCCACCTGGCGGTGGCGTCTATGAACCCGTGTTCTAATAACCTCCATGGTTCACGCCTGATGACCCAGAGAAATTATTCATTTGAATTAACCCTAGTCTGGTCACCACACGCGACCCTTCGACTTGGTCACCTCCGCGGGGATTTGATCAGCAATGTCACGTCATGGGCAATTTCATTTATAATAACATGAGAAAAAATAGTTCATCTGTCCGAAATAATTTGTTTTCTTTAGGAATTTCGGGGATTATGTCGTTCTAAAAACTACTATAATTTTTTAGACACTTCAATTGACAAAGTCAAATTTTTTCGGAATTTTTCCGGTTAGCCAGTCAATTGTAATTAATGAAAAACGACGCGCGGCAGTGTTTCTCTCATAGAGTGACCAATCTGGGGTTAAATAAAATTTTTATTCGAATTTTTTTACTTATTTCAAGAATATGTTTATTACAAATGAATAAACTTGTCTGCTTCTTTCAAGGAAAAGGATTTAATTACATTAAATCAACAATTCATTTATTTCTAGTGAAGGAATTTTCTTAATATAAGAAAACTGGTTATTTGGTGTAGATAAAGAATTTGTGTCAAAGTAAGATTTATGAATAGTAAAAAAACGTTTATTTAGTACTATTTTAATAAACTGCATTTGATTCAAATAAATCATTTTCCTGGATGTAGTGAAATGTTTAGAGTACACCACTGCAAATGTGTAAATTGTAATTTATTTGGAGTGAATTACAATATAATTGTAATGATATAAAACAAATAATTAACGAGAAAACAATTCGTGATTAATTGATAATGGCTGATTAATTAGAAATTGTTGGTGTGGGGAAGTGGTTGGTTATATTGGAGTGCTGCGCCACCTTCCGGTGGCGTCTGTGAACTTACGAGGGTCATAACCTTCATGATTCACACTTAATGACCAAGGGATGCTGAAATTTTTAGAGAATATCCCTGGGAATGTCCGAATAATGATTAATCTGGAGTATTTCTTCATTATTTATTTAATCTGGAGTGAATTAAAATATTGTAATTACTTATGACAGATAATTAATGAGAAAATAACTTTCGAGATTGATCAGTAGTGGTTAATTAATTAAGAACTATTGGTGTGCGGGAGGGGTCGAGATATTTTTGGTGGTTACGTTCGGCGGCTGCGCCACCTTGCGGTGGCGTCTGTGTACCCCCATCATAACTCCCGTTTCACAACCGATGACCAAGAAATAATGAATAAAAAATAATTCTCGTGAACAGTTTGATAAAAATACCTGAACACAAGATTCTTTCGTGCTGATTTCCCCTCAATATTCCCTCACCTCCTCAAACTTTCACCAGACAAACCCTTGGTTAGCCCTGTAAAACACCTGCCAATTACTTTGCGGTATCCTTTAAACTCTAACAGCCCACCATTTCCGCTCAGTCCAGGCATTCTTGTGCAAACCACTCTGTCTTGCGCCATAAAGGCGGTTATCCAAACCCGAGAGATTTCGTCGGAAACTTTCACCCGTGCCATCTCGACATGATCCACACGATCAAAGTTAAGTCGGCCCCCGCAACAATGAAAGAGGTGCATCCCGGGGATTACAAAAAGAAATTCTTTCAGAAGCGAATCCCGCCAGTACGAGCAGCTCCGTCTCCCAACGGATATTCCCCGCGCATTATTCTCATGGAGAGGTTAGGTCGGCTTCCAGGCGTCACCTCTCCTACCCCATCCATAAAAAGTTGGCATATCGCAAACCACCGCAACGTGAGGAGCAAAACAAAATTCAATTATTTAGTTGGAAAAATTTTATGACGATGTTTTTTTCCATTCTTTCTCCCACGCGATGTGGTAATTGAATTAACTCTGATGGAAGTAGAAAGTTTCGGCCGGTCTGACTACGGAGGGATCCTTCCACTGGACTGTGTTTTATTCCCGGGAAAGAATCCTGGGGGATCACAGAGGGCGGAGTGGGGCAGAACCCCACAAAAAGGAAAATTTTCTAGAAAAATTCTGCTGCTAGGATAGGAAAAAGGGCGCAAAGTGACGGCTAGGAAAAAATTTCAGGGCTACACTAGAAATTTTTTTGAGTAGCACGTGAATTTTTCCCATTTTTTACAGAAAATTTTCACAGAAACCCTCGGAAATTCGATCAGAAATCCCTAGAAATTCTAACTTGTCAGTCGGAATGTGCGATTTTTATGTGTTTTATATGTTTCTGATTGTCCTTTCTTCTTTTTTTTTTAATTTTCTTATAAGGGATCAATCCAATTTCATTAATTTTTTCATGAATATATAGACTATAATCAGGTTCATTGAGAGGGTCTGAATGTAGAATTATTTGACAGAACGAAATAATACGCAAAATTTTGATGACGAGAATTGTGAAATGAGAATTTTAAAAAAGAGAACTTATTCGAGGGCAAATTGCTAATTTATTAGCAACAATTATTACACTTATTTATAAAAAAAATGCATTTGTGCACAGGTTAAAATTTTTTCCGTCAGTTTTTTGTTCAAACAGATTGATGGGATGGAATAATTAATGAGTAAAAGCCCTGCTTTTCACTCAGACGTGCCAGAATACGAGATTACATACCTAAAATATGAGGTTTCGGGTGTGCTTAGGCAGATGTTCTCTATTCATGGGCCCATTAAATTTTTACAAGTCCCTGAATCCACAAGTTCCCGATTTGTTTCCCCTAAAAAAAGGTCGGGCTCTCGGTGAGAAACAGAATCTCACGATTCCTGCCGAAATTACGAGAGACCGCTGACGCGAGGCTTACGCACGCAACAAAAGAGAAACCCTTTTACGACTGGAATATAACAAAAACACGGTGGCATAAAAAAATGAGTCGATGGCAGAAGTTCAAGTCGTTAAAAATCCCAAACTCCGTATCCGTTGAGAAAAAAAAAGTTAATGTAACTCGGTAGCTCCCCACTATTGAAAAAGTTTGATCGTCTCCGGGAATATAATCATGGCCGGGACTTTTAATTCGTGAATTTCTCACTCTTCCACCACTTTATATAATTAAGTCGGTAAGCGATTAACTCGGGAAATAAGAACTATGATAAATGTTGCGATTTCAGAGAGGAGTTGGAGTTTCATGAATCTCCGAGGAGTTGTATATTTCAATGTAGCGGATGGGTTTTGATGCAAGGTCGATCCTAAATTTCAATTTGAGATTATCAGGCGCCCGGCAATAAAATTAGTGTCTCCAAGACGTCTTGTTTTTCTTACGATTGTCTCCATGTTTTTCATTAGGGAATATTTATCATATTCGGTAGGGTATTTTTTTGCATTCATTAAAAATCATTCTCCGTTACAGAAAAATTATACACAATATTGAGCAATCATTCACGTTCACTGGGATAATTTTTGCTGGAATGCAAGGTAAATTTTACAGTTTCGGCACAAATTGCTCTCACGTTCAGTAAATTTTTCCGGTCCACGAAGAAAAATTCACTATTCTTCTCGCACTTTTTTCCGCTTACAGGTGAAAAAGTACTGAAAATCGAGTTCGCTTCACGTTTACTTGACTGCAGAATATAAATCGAAATGTATTTGCTTTCAGTATATTTTTCTCCCCGCGAATACTTCCCTGAAAGTTATAAAACTTAACTGAGGTTTTTGTTAACGTCAAATGACGAAATTGGCATCCCATAATCGAATTGATGTCACCAACTTTCCGCATAAATTACCCCCGACGGCACAATACTATCTGGAATAACGCTAACGCGTCTCATGAAGTGTATAGCTACAGACAGGCGCATGCTGCTCGAATGCGAGATTTTAAACGTCAACCGTAAAGTGCTGTATTCAGGGCAACAAGCTTTACTCCGCCGTCTCCTCCAATATTCATAATAAACGTCGATTCTTCTCTCCGCTGGACGTCTACTTTCTGCATCCCTCTCCGAATTAATGCTCGTCAAAGGAAACACTCGGGTATTCACAATCGCTAGCGAGGATTCTAAACAGGAAATAATGAGGAGATTTTTCATTAAAAATCAAACACGACTGAACGTGAAGCAATGGATGCAAATTATTCCTTCAACACTGGATTTTTTTAATTGATAATTTTTATTGATTAATTGACAATTGATTGATAATTCCGTTCAGCGTTTTTTGAATTAACCTAGTCAATTGTGAATGGGGATTATGAAATTGAAGTATATATGTTATTTCGATGGAACTTTTTATTACGTCCGCTTCACAATTACATGAAAGTTATAGAAAGTCACTGAATAATGTAGTTAATTCTGACCGATGTTCAAAGCAATTTCTGTTCACACTGAATTTCAAGCATAATAAATTATTAAATTAAGACCATTTGAATTGAAACTTGTCTGAGATAATAGTTGCTCCACTGATTGATGCTTCTCCTTAGCATTACTTGAACTAATCTACACGAAAAATCGTGGAGGGAACTCGATTTTCAGTACTTTTGCAAGACAAATAGTGAATTTTTCTCCGTTGGCCTGGGAAATTTTACTGAACGTGAGGGTATTTGGTACGGAAACTGTAAAATTTACCCTGCATTCAATCAAAAATTATGCCAGTGAACGTGAATGATTGCCCAATATTGCGTATAATTGTTCTGAAATGGAGAATTATTTTTAATGAATGCAAGATAACAATACCCTACCAGTGTGAGAAATTTAACTTTACAAGAGGATAATTTTTGCATCCATAGATGTGTTTTTTTACCGAACGAATCGTAAAATATCCTTCAGGTAATACCAATAGGTATTTTTTCATTGAATTACATTTCACTTCACGATTGCCTTTAGATTGTCTAGGTAATTTTTATCCAATTTTCCTTTCCGTGTAGTCTATTGAGAACAATTCTCCGGAAGAACATTAAAATTTAATTTGCTTCTAAAATTTAACAATGGCTCCCACCAATTTATCTTGAATTCAACAACAAACTTGACAGACCCAGAAATCTTCTAGAGCTAGCACTCAAATTTTCCTTGTGCTTCATACGAAAAATTGATGAACTTGTGTAATATTTTCCCGTATTCCACATCCGAGTACACAGACGCCACCGCAAGGTGGCGCAGTAGCTCATCACAACCGGAAAAACTCTTCCTCCTTCTGTCGGCAGTACAATTTTCCTGGGATTTCATTAAAGCAATTGACGATCTGATATCGAAATGAAATATTTATGAGTCCTGAAACCAATCCCCACCAATACATTTCATGCCATTTCCTCATGTCCTCAAAATATGTCACCCCCAGCTCAAGACGAATTCCCAATGCTCCAATCTCTTCTTTTTTCCCATCTATTTCGTGATTCTCTTTCTTTCACGTGAACAACTGTTGTACATTCTCCGCGAAAGTTATTTCAACCGGCAAATCCATATATTTTATCACACGCCTTGTTTCTTATTTCACAGTGGCCCAGAGATCTATAGTGTAACTTTACACAAGAGGCGCTATACGAGAATGTATAGATATTGCAACTGTATTCTGGGAGACAATTCCATCGAGATTTTCAACAGTATACTATTCGCCATCTTGCACCTTGTATGAAATGAAAATTCCACGGGAGAAGGGATGAAAATGTTAACACGATGAGAAAACAGCTATTTTTGTGACTCATGTTGATATTAGTTTTTCCACTCCCATGATCGTATGAGCTCCCGCATTTACATATTTTCTACGGAAGTGAGGACAAACAGAGAATAATTTGCGAATGATCACTTTAGTTCGGGTAGAGCGAGGAAAAAGGGATAGCGGGGTAAAATTGAATAACACCCTAGTACACTGAGAGAAAAATATAATTCTTCTGACTATATTCCATCACCATCGAATTATAGTCAAAAAGTCTTCAACAATTTTTCATGGGTTACGGTAACTATGGCCGGAGAAGTAATTACTACAATGGAATGTAGTCATTGCAACTATTTTATAGTTCTACTCACAATAGATTTGTCGTGGTTACTTTTGAACTTTGGTTAGTTTAACTGCATTTTGATTTGCAAAAATTACCCTTATGAAGTTACTATAATGTTATGTGCCGCATACAACAAAAAAATCGTATCGTTCACTAAAATGCCTCAACTATTTTCTTATTGTAAATCGAACTTCAGATTTTTCTCTCAGTGTAGAGTTTCTGCCTGAATCTCACTACATCTCTTTATGTCTAGAAGGTTATGGCAGGTTTTGCGAATAGGTTTAATAGATTTCATTGAAATATCAAGTACAAAAAGTGACAGTGAGATAAAAAATATAGAATTATGAATAGAATGGAGGAGAAAATTTCCAGAATATGAAAATTGATATTGAGTTTGGGATTACCTAATTTTACTCTAGACATTCTCACTGAATGGCAAAAAAACATTGAATAAAAATACTCGTAACCATTTTTCTACATTATTCTGACTTTTGTCGAACAACTGAGCCTTTCTCAATTCCTAGGAGTTCCATATTTATTCCCTATTACCGTTCATTGACTGATAAAAATCTCAGATCTGAAGAGAAATAGCGGAATCTTGATAGTTACTATAGTACAAAAAAAGATCCTTCTGTAGGGAAAAGTGATAACTGCAAAAAACTGCCAAAACCTCGATCACATTTTCATTGTCACCGCGAAAAACTTCGCAATGTGTTAAAATATATTGTATCAATGTTTTATGAATTTACGGGTTCCAAGTTTTGATAATTCTGTCATTACCATTGGAGGTTATGAAGACTTCTCCCTTCACGCTCATGAACCCCGCGTCAATGTCACTTCTCACGTCTGTGAGAAGTCCAACGCGGGGATTGGCCCTCTGCAGCGCGGCAGCTGTGAACGGCGAACCCGCTGCGCTCCTTCGAGTGACTATCGCCGTAATTTGTAATCTCGCATGACAAACCCGCAGCGAGTCGATCGCGACACTGGATTTCTACTGGGGATGAAGCCATCAATCTCACCCGGCGTCAATGAAAATTTCGGCGTTAATGAATCGCCTATTTTTACCACCGCCCAGTTATAAAAAGGCACCAGCGAAAACCGATGATAACTGCTCTCTTATAGAGCTAGACGTGACCTAAAATTAAAGAAACTCGTTAGGAATCCATTGTGAGGTGTCTCTCATCCCCTCGGCCCGCACTCGGACGTTTTTCATACACCACTGGGAGGAAGAAATATATCCCGAGCTTTTCAGGCATTTCCCATCGTAAAACCCCTATCGTCCAGACAATACGTTCTTAACTTGTACCGAGAGAATTGGGTATCTTCGAGTATTGATTCGCCTCTCCATTTCGTTCCTGTGGATGCTTTCAGACTCCTTGCACGGGTTTACGATTTTCTTTTAAGAATATCGCAGTAGCATCAGGGCTTTCCACTTTATTGATTCCTCTCTGTAACTAATCCTCTGTACGGCCGAGTGAGCACCTGGGTCAGTCTCGTTTTTTTCGGACAAACTGTTTGTGGAATATATTTCAACTCGAGCACTGGGGTTTATGGGGTGCTGAGCTCTTTGGTGAAATGAGTCTTAAGATGTTTGCATTAGAATGAGAGTTTTTTTTATTTACATTCTATTTGGTCTGTTGTGAATTAGACTATTGGAAATAGTAATGAACTTCTTCTTTTCACTGAAGTTATATCCTCTAACTATTGTAGACGCAGGCACATCAATTAAAATTTGAAGTTAATTAGTTAATTTAATTTAATTTGATTTTCATTAAATTTTAGTTCAACTAAATTGAAGTAATTAAATTTTATAGCAGAATTTCCCCTCAAAGTACAGAGACGCCACCGCAAGGTGACGCAGTAGCTCACCCCAACCAGATACGCTCTTCATCGTGCCGCCAGCCCTATAATTTTCCTTGAGCCCTATTTCCAACATTGGGAATCTCATATGAAAAAAAACATTTGTGACATAAAAATGGGAATTCTTCTAGTGTTTTATCTCGAAAAATGACAAACTCGTATCAAATCTCCCGTTAATCCCAAGAAATCTCGGAACCTCATCAACTCCCATCCGTCCCGGAAAAGTTAATAACGATGACAACTTCACACATGCATTGTTCACGCCCGATGAATTATCTCTCACCGTCCGCGGGAATGTAATTGAGAAACTAATGGACTCGCGAGGATGTAACGTTGCACCTTCTCGAATGAATTTCCAGATCCTCCCCAGCTCTGATTAATAGCGAATGGTTAGGGGTCCGAGGTGAGCAAGATTCTTTGTGAAACTGGAGTTATGATATTATCTTTGAGGAGATAATGCTATCGTTCAAGGTAACAGGCGAATTGTAAGGCTTGTAAGGCTCTTTAAAAAAATTCGGTCTGAGAATTCAATTTATGTGACCATCCCCCATTTTACTCGTAAAATCGAGCGTGAATGGACTTGAATCAGAATTTTCCTTCAAAGTATAGAGACGCCACCGCAAGGTGGCGCCGTAGCTCACCCCAACCAGTTACGCTCTCCACCGTGCTGCCAACCCTACAATTTTCTTTGAGGCCTATTTCCAAAATTGAGAATCTCAAATAAAAAAAAATATTTCTGATATAAAAATGAGAATTTTTCTAGTGTTTTATCTCGGGAAATGACAAACTCATATCAAATCTCCCGTTAATCCCAAGAAATCTCGGAACCTCATCAACTCCCATCCGTCCCGGAAAAGTTAATAACGATGACAACTTCACACACGCATTGTTCACGCCCGATGAATTATCTCTCACCGTCCGCGGGAATGTAATTGAGAAACGAATGGACCTACGAAGATGTAACGTTGCAACTCCTCGAATGAATTTCCAGATCCTCCCCAGCTCTGATTAATAGCGAATGGTTAGGGGTCCGAGGAGAGCAAGATTCTTTGTGAAACTGGAGTTATGATATTATCTTTGAAGAGATAATGCTATCGTTCAAGGTAACAGGTGGCTTGTAAGACTCAGACCTATGGGGAGGGGGGGGGGGCTCTTCAAAAAAATCGACTTGATAATTCAATTTATGTGAGCATCCCCCGTTTTACTCGTAAAATCGAGTGTAACGATCGGCTCTGGAGTTATGAGTGTGAGAAAATGAAGCTGCATGTGATATGTAAATCGGAGGATACTATCGGAGTTGATGGAGACATTCACACGTACCTTGACAGGATTACGCCAGAGAATATATAAAGGAAATAAAATGAAGTCGATTTTTATCATTTAATTTCACGGTTTCAATAATTTTTTTAAATAGTCTGTCGACTCCGTCAGACAATTATAAATATACACTGATTTTTTTATCATTATCATAATAAAGTTTTTATTGTTCATCAACTTTATAGAGATTTGTTATAGATTAACTTCAGAAATTAATTATTTTTCCTCTCTGAATTTATTTATGAATTTGGCCAGCCTCATTATCACCTCCCGGCTAATGCATATTTTATGTTAAATTTGGTCTTGTTACAATCCAATAAAGAAGAGAAGTAATCTAGTCTAATGCAGCCGCTCCTTAATCAGCGCAAACTAGCGAGGAAATTGTCTACCATCAGGGGAAGTACGTGGTACTTGGCTCATGTAAAATATATCGGTCACAGCAGGCACCCTAAATTGTGATATTGTCATGCCAGATGGCTGCCCCTAGGTGCCTCGTCTCCTCTTGCTAGCGCCGTCCACACATATATGTTTATGGTTGGGATAACCCTGACGGACAGGGGGGGCGACGGGGTGTTATGATCCGAAACATGAAAAGGCTATTTGAAAGAGGCAATGGGAATATTTGTCTGCCAGGGTGGCTAAGAGGACTCCAATTATGGAGGCGGATCGATGATACAAATTTAATTGATGGGCAATTGACGAGTTGCGGATTATTGTGTGAAAAAGAGGAGATTTTGGTTATAAAACTCATGAAAATTCAGATTTTTATATGATATCGTCAATTTTTTTTAATGAAGGTCTAGGAAAATTGTAGCGCTGGCAGAACGATGCAGAGGCTGGTTGGGGTGAGCTACTGCGCCACCTTGCGGTGGCGTCCCTGTACTCGAGTGTGAAATATGGGAAATTCTTCTGCTGGCGCTTTGGATTTCTTTCCTAAAAAATATTTATTATGGTATCATATATTTTCATTTCAGGAAATTCTTATTCAGGTTATATTTTGGTTTTAAAACACAAAAAAAATTCTTGTGCTTACGCTAGAAAATTCCTGGGTATGTGAATTTTGTCGTTAAATTTTGGAAGCAAATGAAATTTTATTGTGGTGTTGAAGAATTTTTATAATGAAGCTTCAGAATTTCTCCCATTCTTCACATCCATGTACTTGTCCGTTCGACCGTATTTGTAATAATATGTGATGATGTGTAAAGTTCAAACTGAAAAAAAAAATTATTGAACAACGGTCAGATTAAAAATATTATATAGTGATTACTTTTTTTGTTAGAATAACTTTAATTCAGTATTAAAATATACGCGATGAAAAACCTCTTAATTTCATAATCCCATTTTACTACGTGATAATTTCTATACTAATGATCAGAAAATTATGAACTAAAAGTTAATGATAATCTTGAGACTTCACCACAAAATTGTTCAATTATGTTAGTTTTTTACACAGATTTTTCTGGAATTTTTAGGACCAATCTCAGTTCGATTGTACAATACGGTCTATTATTAAAAACAAATTAGTAATTAATTGGATCGAAATTTCGTTTGCGCCATTCGGCAAAGGAATATATAGAGTGCGTTCAGTAAAAATTTCAGAATTTTTGATAAAAATTATCTCGATAAACGAGAGGTCTGCGTGTGCATTCAACATCGAATTCAGTTCAGTAATGTTTATGTATTAAGGAAAAATATTAAAAATAACTTGAAAAGACAATCGAGTCGCATCGTATTGATAATTTCAATTATTTAACCGGGAAATTTTTAGAATTTGGATATTTACGATAGTACGAAAAATAATGAATTTTTATTAATCACGGAAAGTGTTTATTTGACATATAGTCGCCGCCCGATAGGACAAGCTCACGGGACCGTATATGGCACGGGAAAGTGTCACTCAGTGCAGGGACGCCGTTGCCAGGTGGCGTCCCAGCGGAAACTAGTGTCTTAAAGAAATCTCAACTCAATTCTTCAGAATTTTATAATTTGTGATGTGTGAAATTCATTATGAAAGAGAACTGTCTTGAACATCAATCACAGTTAAAAAAATTTATCACTGATGACTATTTAGATCATAATGTAATCCTGAAAGACTCGATAAAATCCCCATCAAAATAATTTTCAATCTTAACCAGTACTTCAATATCATAATTCTGTAGTGAAGTAATCAATCAGTTCCAGTCGACTTAGCTCCCAGTTGACTTTTTGTTGAATAACTCGAAATTTAAGAAAGATAACGAAATTTTTCTAAAATCTTTTTCGATAGTCTTCACTTTTCTTTACAAAAAAGATTTTTAGAAAAATTGTGCCAACTCCTTTAGAATTTGAGATATTCATTGAGAACTGGCGCCCGAATAGAATCGACTTAAACCGTTTGACCACTTCACTACTGAATTCGTATTCAAAATAAACTGACTCTACAATTTATACAATTATTGTTGGCGTTTTAGTTGCAATATTATTATAATAGAACTGTCTTGTAACTTTATATATTGTTTATGCAGAATAAATTACTGCTCTGATGAAGGACACCTTGTGGTTCCGAAAAGTCGGCAGAAATAGAAGGATTTTGGTTTGGATCATTTAATTTTTATTAATTTAACTTCTGGCTGAGGAGTTGGAGTTTCTAGCAAAATAAACTAAATTAATGAAAAAATGCTCACTTGAATTATCAATCACTCATCAGAAAAATAATTCTCAAAATATCTCGTACAAAGTTCAATATTGCCTTTTCATTCAAAGCATGGCAACAACTGAGATGAATTTTCCATGGACGGATAACGCTGAAAAACGATTACAACAGTTGGGTGGGAAAACGAGGCCATTTGTATCATTAATTGCGACGTTGAAAATCGGCATGAAATATACGCACCAGCGGGTTGACACGTTCGCAATATGTGACCGCTTTATGGTAAATGTGATGTTTTTCTTCTTGCTCTCGTCGATACCCCTTTTTTCTCACTCATTCTGACACCACATTAGCCTGACCCAATCCCGCAGATTTTGGTCTGGAATTCGGGGGGAGATCGGTCTAATCTCCTGCCCTATTTCTCACGCGAAAGGATTGATTCACCCCAATTTCCCGGTGTTTTCTTTTCGAGGAGTTTTGGAAGTTCGGAAACTTCGTTACTCACAGGGTTTTCAACTGCAACTTCGAACTGGAAATTCAATTTTCGGGATTGACAAAGGAGATTTAGTCGGGTTTTGGGTCAAGATGGAAAAGATGGTTTCGAATGGTTGAGGATTCGGAGAAATTATTTCAAGTTTGATGTTGTGAGTAACTAGAAACTATCAGTTTATTTCTTATGACAAAAATAACGTACTTAAAAATAATAAAAAATTATAAGGAATGAATAATAAATAAATAATGAATATTTATAATCCAGATTTTATTCTCATTAAAATAAACAGATAAATTTATTGAATTTTAATTATGAAATTGTTATGAATGTGAAGAATTTCAAATGAATTTCACAGCTCAATTTTGTGATTTGAAATAATTTGTTCAAATTCTTAAGAAAAATCGAATAATTCCCCTTTCTGAACCACAATATTAAACTGCATAAAACTGAAAATTTCAAATTTGATATTATGAATGACTAAATCCTATTAATTTTTTTATTATGTTGAAAAGAATGATTCAAAAAATTGAAATGAATAATTATAATAATTATAATGAATGAATAATCAATAAATAATGGATATTTAGAATGTTGATTTAATTCTCACTGACATAAACATGAATTTATTAAATTCTAATTATAAAATTGTTATGAGTATGAAGAATTTCAAATGAATTTCGAACTAACGAATAAAATTTTCAGTTTTACACAGCTCACTTTTGAGATTTGAAATAATTTGTTCGAATTGTCAGACATTCGGAAATGTCTTCTCCATTCTGACCGAAAAACCGAATAATTCCCCTTTGTCACTCACAAAATTGAACAGTATAAAACTGAATATTTCAAATTTGATATTATGGACGACTTAATCCTATGAAAACAATGATTTGAAAAATCGAAATAAATGATCATAATGAATGAATAATCAATAAATAATGGATAGGTATTCATAATGTTGATTTCATTCTCATTGACATAAACATGAATTTATTAAATTCTGAGGATAAAATTGTTAAGAATATGAAGAATTTCAAATGAACTCCGAAGTCGGTCTCATCTCCTGCTTCATTCCTCACTCGAAAGGATTGATTCACCCCAATTTCCCAGTGTTTTCTTATCGAGGAGTTTTGGAAGTTCGGAAACTTCGTTCCTCCCAGGGCTTTTTCAACTACAACTTCGAACTGGAAGTTCAATTTTCGCGATTGACAAAGGGAATTTATTCAGTTTTCGGGTCAAGATGGAGAAGAAAGTTACGAATGTTTGAGGATTCGAAGAAATTATTTCAAGGTTGATATTATGAACGACTAAATACTATTAATTTTTTGCTTGTGATAAAAAATGTATTTAATTATGATGATGAATGAATAATCAATCAATAATGAATAACCGTAATATTGCTCCCATTCTCGTTAAAATGAATATATGAACTTATTAAATTCTAGCAATAAAATTTTTATGAATATGAAGAATTTTAAATAAATTTCAAAATGACAAATGAAATTTTCAGTTTTACACAGCTCTAAGAAGCTTACTCTTATCGACTCTAAAAAAATCCTTAAAATTCCTCCGTTGTTCCCGAAAATTCATGTATATTTCATTCGCAAGATGAAAAACCCCTTAATAGTATTAATATTCCACGAGCAACGCGAGTGTAATAGCCCCATAAAAATGATATAATTTCTCCCTCAAAGATATATCTCGCAGTACCATCATGAGCGAGCAACGGCTGATCAGAAATTAAGTGTCAAGGGACTTATGAGAATGAACGGAGGGATGTGAGTAGATCCCCGAAAATGAATTACCCCGCGGCTCAACACTGCGTTCACGGAATTTGCACTGGCTGCATAAAAACATTATACGCAGATTTGCATTCACGTGCTAAATACGGAAAATTGTGGTAGCCAAATTCTGGAATTAAATTCAATGTTGCGTTATACATACCTTTCGTTATTGTTTCGCGTACCGGATTCATTTTACTGTGATATCCCTCGATTGATTCTATTTAATCCATAATCAATGGCTGGGACATTGCGCTCACATTACGTGTGCAAATGAGAGATGGGTGAAATTTTATTTGCATTTCAATTCAACTATTTGTTTTCCGTAGTGGAGATCCAATGTCACGATCGACTCGCTGCGGGTTCGTCGTGCGAGATTACACATTACGGCGATAGTCCCTCTAAGGAGCGCAGTGGCCTCGCCTTTCACTGCTACCGCGCTGAAGAGGGTCAATCCCCGCGTTGGACTTCTCACAGACGTGAGAAGCGACATTGATGCGGAGTTCATGAGCGTGAATGTAAAAGTCTCCATAACCTTCAATGGTAATGACAGAATTATCAAAACTTGGAACACATAAATTCATAAAACATTAATACAATATATTTTAACACATTGCGAAGTTCTTCGCGCTAAGAATAAAAATGCGATCGAGGTTTTAGCAGTTTTTTGCAGTTATTACTTTTCCCTACAAAAGGATCTTTTTTCGTACTGTAGTAACTATCAAGATTCCGCTATTTCTCTTCAGATCTGAGATTTTTATCAGTCAATGAACGATAATAGGGAATAAATATGGAAATCCGAGGAATTGAGGAAGGCTCAGTCGTTTGACAAAAGTCAGAATAATGTAGAAAAATGGTTACGAGTATTTTTATTCAATGTTTTTTGCCATTCAATGAGAATGTCTAGAGTAAAATTAGGTAATCCAAAACTCAATATCAATTTTCATATTCTGGAAATTTTCTCCTCCACTCTATTCATAATTCTTTATTTTATCACTCACTGTCAATTTTGTACTTGATATTTCAATGAAACCAATGGAACCTATTGCAAAACATGCCATAACCTCTAGGCAGAATTTCCACTAGGGTTAGAGGCTTGTACGGAGATACGACCTTTCACTAGACCCTTCGCATCTTCCATTTCCCCTCATCCACCCCAACATTTTTACTCCTCGTTTTTCCCTCCAAGCAGCCCGGAAATAGACTTCTGGGAGTGATAATACAGGGGTAAAAGCGTCGTCAAGTTTTTTTTGCTAACCATCCACAAACTAACCAGGCACGAAACAACTTTTCCAGGGTGTGACATAATAATGAGAGAGGGTATAAGGTCAACAGCGGGAAAAATAAAAACTTTTCCGAGTTTCACCCGGAAATAAATGCAATGCTTTCTGGAGTTTCGCGTAATCTCCCGCTGCTGCTCCAAATTTTTTAGTGCTTAATTAGCTATATCCCGGGCATATAATATTCCATATCCCGGGAAGGCGCAGGGGTGAATGCAATTTTTCATGCGCAACGCGAAAAAATCCCAATTTCAGATATTAACCGCGTGAGCTGCTATTGTCGGGGGCAGAATACACCACTGAATGCGTAAAAACTCATTCGTCTGTTGTGCGAGGGACCGCGGCTTCAACGCGGATGGCCCCTGCATATGCGGTTCATCAGCGCACTGTTTGATGAGAACCGCGTAGCAATATGCGAATAGCAGTGGGATTCATGTGAAATGCAATTTAGCGATTTATCTTGATTGACAGTACACGTTCTGCTCCCGAATATTGTTCACTTGTTATCGGCCGTGACAGTGCGGTTCGAATGTGTCATTGACGCCCCTCCGGCCGAATTTATGATTCACGTGAGTGTAACGCTTGGATTTTATATTCTAACCGCGTATTGGAGAGATATATCACAACTTCGAATCGTGTTGATGTGCGCGTTCCAATTCTTTGATGGATTTTATTTCGCGGATTGCGGATTTTTTATCCTGATTAGTTGCAGATTTTTGTCGGAAATGGTAAATTATGATGGGATTAGCTACTGCGCCACCTCGCGGTGGCGTCACTGAACCTGGATCTTTATAACCTCGATTCCCAGCTGGCAAATAATGAATGATAAATATTCTTCAAATGTAGAACTAAGGATGGGTAGATTATAAATAAATCGAAGATCGGGCATTTAGGTGGGATGAAATTTTTACGAATTACTTTAGTTTACAGCGCACGTTCTGTTCACGAACATTGTTCACTTGTTATCGGCCGTGGCAGTGTGGTTCGAATGTGTCATTGACACGCCTCCGGCCGAATTTATGATTCACATGAGTGTAATGTTTGGATTTTATATTCTAACCGCGTGCTGGGGAAATATATCACAACTTTCAATCGTATTGATGTGCGTGTTCCAATTCTTTGATGGATTTCATTTCGGGAATTGCGGATTTTTGAATCCTGATTAGTGCTCATTTTCGTCGTGCTAAAAGACAGCTGGTGATCAGGAAATGGTGAATTATGATGGTTGGGATTAGCTACTGCGCCACCTCGCGGTGGCGTCACTGAACCTAGGTATTTTATGCAGCTTATTTATTCAAGAATTTTAGTCATGACTGAAAATTGATCGCCTACGAATAGTGAATTATAACATTCCTGACATCTCATTGATGAAAAATCATGCAGGGATAGGTTGGCTACTACGCCACCTAACGATGGCTTCTCTGTACTCACCTGCCCGTAACATCTTCTAAACTTCATTCTCCAGAGAGAGTGATTACGTGAAAGGGACCAGCCCCCGTGGAATCCTCTAAAGGTCTAATGAACCTCAACTACACCCCTCCCCCCGCCACATTCCTCTCATTCTCAAGTAACAAAAAGTCTCTTGAAAAAATATTAGACAGAAATATGACCGGAATTTACTGCAGAAATATAACAATGGGGAATACACTCGAGGGCGCCCGTGGAGGATAAAGTACTCCCTATAAATTACGAGCCGAATTCAGTTGGGCAGGGGGTGCGAAAGTGTCCCCCGAACTCCTCTCCACCCATCCTCTCCACGTGGCTGTTGCATGCGGCTATAATACACCTTTCTAAGCACGTACTACCGAGTGACTTCAGATAAGATTTCGCTCGATGCCGCCTACCGAGTTTTTTGTTCTCCCTTCTCAGAGACAAAAATCAGTAGCGAAGCGGTAAAACAGTTCAGGTCCACTTGGTCCTTAGCTGAGTTTTCGAGGAATATCTCCGAACCAAATCGAGATACCGAAATTTTCGTGGAAACCTTTTTTGTAGTCCTCACTTCACTCTACAAAAAAGGTTATAACAAAAATTTTGCTATCTCCTTGTTGGATAAAAATTATCTAGAAAAACGTGGCAATTTTACTATGCGAAGAAGTAATTTTTTTTCTCGGTGCACTGACCTGAGATAACCGAAGCTACGTTGTCGACGATTGATGAAGTAGAAAGAAGCCTTTGCAGCTGAAGTTTTTCTAATAAATTTTAAAAAATTTCAAACTCGATTTCTCGCAGAGACTCCACGATTAATCGAGCATGAGCGCGGGCACTTCCTTGCTCATGATTTTTTCCGTTCGATAAACTCGAGATCATCTCACAGCGGTTTCCGGCTTTTTCTTCAGATATTTTAGGGGAGTTTGCGCTTGTGTGCGTGAAACCGCGGTTGCAATAACTGCGAGCTTCTCGTCTGACCTCCTTTCATGGATTCACCACTTGCATCCGACTTTTTTTTACTACCCAACAGCTTTGTATGCACGTGCATATTCTTTGCTACATCCCGGTGAGAATAATCACCATTCCACTTGGACACTTATTTCAAACGAGGACTGCATGAAGGGAACACAAACTGAGGAACGACCGGGCATTGAGGTGTATCATTGGAATAGTAATTGGCTTTTTGTGAGGGGAAGGGTGGGTTGGGATTACTTGGGAGGGATTAGAGAGCGGGAAAATTATGCTTTGGACGGGTGGAGGTGTCAATGTGAGTGGGTGTGGCTGCAGTTGTGAGGGAATATCTTCTTTATGAATTTGAGCTTGAAGGTGAGCTACGAGTTGGGGATTTGTGGGGTCCAGAAGCATTACGGTACACTGTTAGAAAAAAAATAAAATTTCATGGACAGTTGACTATCAAGTTTCAGGACAGTGACACTAAATGGGATTTAGGCGGAAAAAATGATGAAATTTCCGGTTTCACTGAAAATTCAGTAAAATTCCAGAATTTTAAGCGCCGTAAAGACGAGAATTCCTTAATTCAAGAATATATTTACCAAAATTTTCTGGTTTTTTATTCATTTTCAGGGAAAAATTTGAACGGAATTTATAGTTTTGTTTGATTTTTCCACGAAATTCGGAATTTTCAATGACACGATTTCCTGAAAATTCAGTGGAATTGGAACACGATAAAAATTTCCGAAATTTTAAGTTTCTCTGAAAATTCAAGTAAAGTCCCATTTTTTTTAACGATAGGAAGACGAAAATTTCACAATTTACATGAACTTTCAAGTGAAAACGAATTTTCTCAGAAAATTCTTGAAATTCTATAAATTTTTTAAGAAATGCCTCGAAAATTCAGAGGAATCTGGAATTTAATGAAAGATTTCTCGGAATTTTCTCGATTTTCCGAGAATTTTTTCGGAATAATTAAACTGAAATTTATCGGTCTCACGTAATTTTCCATGAAATTCGGAATTTTCAATGGCAAAACGCCTTGAAATTTACGTGGAAATGTGACTTCTTAGAAATTTCCAAGACTCTTGACGGAAATTTCAGTAAAAAATTTTTAACAATATAGAATTACTTTAGTGTAATTTTGAAATAGACGCGCTAGAAAGCCACATCAAAATAATATATATACTTTAATTTCATAATTGCTATTCACAAATAATGCCGAACAGGCGCATCAATTAGTGCAGGGACGCCTCCGCCTGGTGGCGTCCTTGCGGAAACTACTGTCTCAATTCACATCGCCATAATTTAATAATTCCACATGCGAAAACAAGAAACGGTAAACTGGATTTTACAAATGTCACGGCTTTCACTCAGAAGCAAAAATCAAATAATTTATTACTAGAAACAGCATCGTGCCACCGAAATCTTTAATAATTCACGCTAACCTTTTTTCTTTCAGGTAAGTACCACCAGCCAAAGGACTTGCTCTAACCACCATTGAGGGTCACCCATAAATAAACAGGTAATACTCGAGTATTACAATGGAATCGAACATTCCCGATGTTCTTACCCACCGGCAGGGTCCTCTCGAGCGATATGTAATTTCCCCCTTCTCCAGTCGAGTGTTTTCTCCTCTTGATACACCCGTTGACCCTGAATAACCCCGGTACACCCCAATGATTGCCCCTGACCGGAGGCGAATGAAAGGAAGAATAAAAAATTCCAACCCCTCGAACCGAGGACGACATCCCTCTCCGGTAAATGTGAGTGAACCTCCATGAGTGGGGAAAATAGCTCCTTCGAGATGTATCTAAAAGACCAACTGAAGAAGGATGAATAAAAAAAGGGGGAGAACGGGTGGAAGAATAATGGCGGAGAAGGGTAGAGGTACAAAATGTGAATTCGGTAGGGCGTTCTTGCACAAACGAGGCTACCCACTGAATTCTCACACTCGAGTTGCCATCCAAGGACCCAAAATGGACCGAGGGGCTGACAGCGACCCGAGGAAAATCGTTCTCGGGAATGAATCTCGGTTACTCCGACCACCGCTCAGGGTTTTCACTCCACCAGAGGGACAAAAAAGTTTCGTCATTTCCAGACTGACTTGATGGATTTCAATGGTGAAATGGGGTGGGGAATTTGTTCTTAGGTCGGTCTTTTCAGTTGATGCGAGTGTAATTTTCTTTCTGATGATCCCAATTGGATTGGAAATGAGAAGGGATTGTTACAGGAATTGGAATATTAGGGAATATTCGTTTTTTGCAAGCGTTCAATGCACCGTTCAAAAAATTTGGCTGAATTCTATAGAAAATAACTCTGAATCTGATTTAAGGGGAAAAAGTCAATGGAATTTCATGTTTCTCTGAAAATTCATGTGACTTTAATTGAATTTTCAAATGACAACAAATATTCGTTGTCAAATTCCTTCGAATTTTTTTATGGAATTCCTTCAAAATTCTTGGGATTCCCGGAAAATTCAGAAGAATCTGAAATTTAAGGAGAGATTTGCCTGAATTTTTCTGATTGTTCAGTAATTTTCTCGGAAAAATTGAACTGCAATTTACAGTTCCCACGGATTTTTACATAAAATTATAAATTTTCAAAAAAATAAAAAAGTTGTCAGGAGCTGACAGCGACCCGAGGAAAATCGTGCTCGGGAATGAATCTCGGTTACTGCGATCACCGCTCCGGGTTTTCACTCCACTCGAGGGACAAAAAAGTTTCGTCATTTCCAGACTGACTTGACAGATTTCAATGGCGAAATGGGGGTGGGGAATTTGTTCTTGGCTCGGTCTTTTCAGTTGATGTGGGTGTAATTTTCTTCCTGATGATCCTACTTGGATTGGAAATGAGAAGGAATTGTTACGGGGATTGGAATATTAGGGATCGTTCGGTTTTTGTGTTGGAGAAAAGAACTGATATTTCATGGTTGGTTTAGGAGGAATTTTCAGGAGAGCGAGATTGAATTCAATATGGGGGGACAGGGGTTTGCAATATTAGGGAATATTCGTTTGCTCTACTTCTTCAAATGGAATTTTGGAGTAATTTTCCGGAGAGCAACTCTGACTTCGATTTCAGGGGGAAGAAGTCATAAAGTTTCCAATTTCACTCGAAATTAGAGAATATTTTGCTTTTTTTGCTTGATTTCGACTAATTTTCATTGAATAATTGACCTAAAAGCTGCAGATTTTATACATTTTTTTCATTAAATTATGAGTTTTCATTTATCAAATTCACTGGAATTTAATTTTTGTTCGCAACAAGGAAATAAGAAATCCTGAACTTGGTTGCATTTTCAAACAAAAAGTGAGTATTAAGTATCAAATCACGCAAAATTTTTGAATAATTGCACATAAAAAAATAGTTTTATCTGGATTTTCTCGATTTTTATCAATTTTCAACAAAAATTCGCAATTTCCCTTAATTTTTGCATCAAAGTGTGAATTTTCCAAAAATTTCCGAACAGTCTACCAGAAATTTCAGCCAAAAATCTTTAACAGTGCGTGACAAATAAAAGAGTATTGGAATAAGTCGATCTATAGAAATTATATTTAAAATAATTGCTAGCTCTGAAAAGGGGACATTCTTATTAACAAAAAAAAAATATTCTTTTCTAAATTCGAAAATCTATTTCATTGAAAAAACATGAAATCTTAAATTTTCAATTTACGTCATTGAAATATCAAATTTTTCAGCAGAAAGAAGACGACAAGTCCCCAATTTACCTAAATTTTCAAACAGAATATGATTATTTAGTTCCAAATCACGCGAAATTTTCAATTGATTCAAAATTCAGAAGCACATTTTTTGTAAAATCTTATCGATCCTGTAATTTTCATGAAATAATCAAAATAAAATCTAAAAATTCCTCTGAATTTCCCATCCAATTCTGAAAATTCAAAAACGATATCCCACGAAAATTCCACTGAAAACTTCTCAACATCGCCTAAAAATCCACGTTGATTATTTTTCCCCAGAAAAACAATATTTAAAATAGTCACCAGTTGTCATGCCCCTGAAATGCCGCAATCCGACCAGAAAATGAGGAAATCCGCATTAACAAAAAAAAAAATTCTGTCTCTTCAATGTTAAAACGTTCTCCGATGTTCCGATGTATTGCCATCTCCACCCCAGTACTCCCTCCTTTTGAAGCTTTTGTCCCCCATTAAAGGGAAAGAAATATGCCGAGAGCAAGTAAACGCTGTTTGTCAAGTCTACAAAGTAAAGTAAGCAGTACTTTAATGGAGGATTATTATCCTCCATTAAAATGAAAGAAAACCCCTTGTACATCTGAAGTTTTGCCCAACTTTAACACAGAAATCTGGCTGCCGGGTATTCATAAAACCATTTCTCAACTGAAACCGCCATCGAGAACCGTAAAACCACCCGGGATGATCGATGTAAGAATGTAAGAGTACGTAAAAGAATGTAAAAGAATGTGGTGAATTCCGCGAGTCCTGAGGGTGAATCGTACTCTTTGAGAATTCAAGAGGAAAAAACATGGGGCATAGAAAAAGCGAGAGCATTCTGTAAGCGGCATTCTTGATTTTAGCTTTTGCTTCGGTGATAAAAGATAGCTTCCCGGCAGTGGGCGACACATCTTGGCAGAGAGCCACTGGTAAGGGAAGAATGCTGTTCTGACGCGATTGTATGGAACGACACTCGGTAGAAAGTAGTTTCAGCTGTGGGGGTGGGAGGAGGGGGGAAGTATTGTCGTTGCTGCTTGCTTCATTTCAACCCTTCCCAACATAAAGATGGTCATTTCCGGTAGTAGTGGAGATTACATCGATAATATGAACAACAGAAAGGAAAACTGAGGAAAAAGTGGACGACAAAATTCTGAGGAGACGGAGAGGTAGATTGCTAAATGCCGGGGATTTTCTTATTAATTCTTTAAATGATTAATGGTGGAAAGAGGAGTATCCGTGCTCCGCAGTAAAACATTGGACGCTGCGACTTTTCGCGGTTTTATTTATTTTTTATAATCCTCATTCAAAAGAGAAATACGCAGGGTGTAATTGTCAATTAGACGTCGCGTACTTTTAGTGTAAAATTGAGATTCTACTCTTTTTCGGATACGTGCAGAAAGTTTGAGGTTAATAAGTAACCCTGCAATAATTAGGACGCCTGGTCTAACAGAAAAGTTCGCGATATGTAGCCGACAATTATGCGCCGCGTACTTTTTTAGATAAACAATTTTGTTCCTAATCATTTCCTTACTTTTCGCGTGATAGGACTCGATAGCTTCCTCAATATCAATTCACAAGAAACTTTAATTCAAGAAAAAGTACGCGATGCGTAAGTATCAATTACGCGTCGCGTATTGCTTTTGTAAAATATAGCTTCTGGTCTTCTTACCAAAAGTGTTCAATAAGTTAGAGTTCAAGAAGAGATTAGAGTGATTGGTCATCCAGAAATGTACGCGACGCGTAATCGTTAGCGATGCCTCGCGTACTTTTTTTTGATGAGTGATCCCATTCCCTAAATATTCTTTAATCCTTGCATATGCGCCGGGCACAGGGAGAACTATTACAATCATCAATAATAATCCAGGAAAAATTTTAAATACGCGGCACGTATCTTGAAATTACGCGGCGTACTTCTTCTTGACACCTAGATTTTTTTGCACCTGCCTCACACATTTACAATAAAGTTGCATTAAAAAAGTCATTAAGAATAGAATCGCGCATACAGAAAAGTACGCGACACGTAATTTTATTGTAAATATAATGAAATTTTTTTGCGTACTTTCATTGTAAAATAAAGCTCTTTCCCCTTTTTAAGGTTGTTCAAGAAGTGTGACTCCAAGAAAAGATTGAGGTAATTTGTCATAAAGAACAGTACGCGACGCATAATAGTCAACTATCCGTCGCGTGCCTCTTTTGGTAAACAATCCGGTTCTCAAACACTTTCAATTTTCTTCTCTGTACGCCATGCACAACAATAACTATTAAAATTTTCAATATTAATTCCTGAAAAACTCGCGGAATTGACACACGCCCGTATCGCAAAGATACGACCCCCGTACTTTTTATCGAAAAATAATTTTCTTTCATATTTCCCTCGCACATCCGCAATATTACAAAAACATTGCATTAAAAAAGTAATTGAAGACAGGATCGCTCGTACAAAGAAGTACGCGCCGCGTATTCCTCTTGCTCAATTCAATTCCCTCAGACACATTATTATTCGCAATATCAACTCGTCTAAAAGATATCGAACTTCAAAAATCCTTTCCAAATACATAAAAATGCAATTTATCCATACCGATGCACCATAACTCTGGCTTTCGATTCAGTTAAAGTTCCAATCAATCCGTTCAGTGAACGAAAGAATTACTCCGTCGATCCGCATCACATTCCGATAGTATCCATACGAAAGCCATCTCCAATCTCATACATAGCTTCTGTCAAAAGAGCCATGCAGGGTTTCAATCAATGAAACGATATATCTTCGGAAGTATACGTTTCCGCGATGTTTTCCGAGATGCGATCCATCCTGCTGACGCGATATTCTGTCAAATAATTTCTTCATCCAGGTTATTACACCCTTCAGCAGCATGTCATATCCCTCATACAACCCATCAGCTCCCCCATCGTTGAAATTACGTCCGAGTCATGAGAGATTATGTCCCGTTCGCAAATGTGTGTAATTATCCCTGCTGCATGATTCTCAATGATGTGGAACATGAATCGAAGTGATTAAGAAATATAAGCAGCTTTTGTTGAGGGGCGTGAGTGGAAGGAGATAGCGCTGCTGAAGGACACTGAAAAGGATGAGAGGAGGCCTCTTCAGAAGGGAGACCGACTTGGCCATCGAACTCCTCACGACTGGGATGAAAAAAAATAAGTAGAGGGGGACAAGTATCGAGATTTGAAGTGGTTCAGAGAGAGCACTCAAAGCCAAATCTGGGGACCTTTTCACTAAAATCAGATGGAAATCGCATTGCGATTCGATGCACTACCATCAGAATCCTCACTTTGGATGATTGAAAACTATTCATTCATTCCGCCTTTTGAAATAAAAACAAAATTGATCATTCGAACAAAATGGGAGAAGATAAAATAGGAAATATCTTCTGACCAAATGACGGGAGTCAGATCCATCCAGTCTCATTTTGAAGCTTAAAAAGACATTTTGAAAATGAAAAAACATTTGGAGAATTCTACGCAGCCGTTCTCAAATTAGACCTTCCTCTTTCTTATTATCTTATTTGTCAAGTTTGATTATTTCGAGATGACGAGGGATGCTTTTCCCCGAACAACTTCGGAATCGTCAGAGACAAATCCAAAAGACATTCCGATAACAATGATATAAGGCCATGAGGGCATAACCATAAAAATCGTTTTATTACGATAATTTTTATGGTCAGAACAACTGTCCCCAACAGGGCAGGCAGATAAGCGTGAATTAAGAGGGTCAACAAACGACTCCTCTTGCTCCATGTTCTGGATACCCTAGGGGTGATCGTTCCAAGATTGTATCAGAAACACTTCATCATTTGTAGTTGGTATGGCCTATTAGGGACAAGGTTACCCCTAATATCGAACAAAAACGTAATAAGTGTGTGTCATGCGATAGAACTCATAATTTTTCTTTCCATTCACCCTCGGGTTTTGGATAGTCATGGTGGCTGTTGAGGGCTACAGGGAGACTTTTGAAATTTGCATGACAGTTTGATGACTGTTGGAGATTTTCAGGCATCTATCAATCGCAATCTAACGTTGAGCATTTGTTCCTTGCATCAAGTCATTATAGGCAGATAACGGTCATTAATAATGACTCAGTCTCTGAGAGAATAAACTCTCATTCGCTTTTTCTTCTTATTTCAACTCGTTCCCACTTTCCGACACACGAATTTAAAGGAGATGAACCTTGATGCTTAACCCATCTCTTATTTCTTCGCTGAGGTTACTTTGGGAATCATAAAGATGAAAGGAACGGAACTCTGAGGCTCTACGCTTGCCGGAAGGAAATCTTGCACATTAAAGCTTATTCATTCTGCAGAAGATGACCGGCTTTTTTCGCCGAAGCCTGATGTTATTTTGCGAAAAACATTGGATTCTACTTCTCACTAAAACTATCCGATTTTTGAATAGAAAGAATTGCATTCCTCTGTTAACATGTCAATTTGTTAAGGTAGCTTTTTTGAAGCTTCTATATTGAGATTCATGATGATGGTAATGAGAAACGTGAACCCTCCTTCAGCGATCGATAATGACTTTTTGCTCATGACGAGGAAAACTCCATGAACTGTCAGGATTTCGGGAAGAATCAAATATCCATCGAAAGGTTAGGCGACCAACATTTTCGGCTGAAGCCTGGTATTAGTTTGTCTTTCTCTAGAACTTCAATTTTTTTGGATAGAGACGACTACATTCTTTTGGGGATAGTTCAAATTGTGAAGTAAGGTAGCTTCTTGAAGTGTGTATATTGAGATTTATGATGACGGTGATGAGAAGCGTGTAGGAACCCTCCTTCCGTCAACGATCGATAAAGACTTCTTGCTCGTGACGAGGAAAACTCCGTGAACATTCAATATGATGGTATCTAAAAATTCACCAGCTTCTACTGTGCCATCCTAAAAAATTGAATATTGCAGGATCTGTGAAGACTCTCAAGAGTGAATCCTTCATTCTCCATTCACTTATCTTGATATTTGGAAATATGCCCAACAACCAATTCCTCTTGCATACATTTGCTGCTCACTCTGTAGGAAGCACCAACCTTTTCAATCGAAGTTTAATATTAATTTATGGAACAAAAACTGCTGTTGTGAATACATCTAACAACATTTGATTCTCCTTCTCCCTAAAACGTTGCGATTTTGTGTATAAAGAAGATTACATTTCTATGACGACATTTTACGTCGTCAAGTAAGGTAACTTCCCAAAGAGTCGTATATTGAGATTCATGATGATGGTGATAAGAAGCCTGTTGGCTCCCCCCTTCAGTCAGTGATCGATAAAGACTTCTTGCTGACGACGAGGAAAACTTTCCGCACCTGCAATATGATGGTATTTAAAAATTCAAGAACATCTCTCGTTCTACCCTAAAGGCTTCCATCGTCCAGGATGAATGGAAACTTCCAACAATAAAGCCATGATTCAAAATTCATTCACTCACCTTGATATCTGAAACAACTAATTACTCCAAGATACAAATTTTCCTGACAAACGAGCCTGGAACTTCTTGAACAATATTCAGCTTGACTGAGCACTGTTGGTATAGCAACTGCACCCAGCGATTTATGGGGAGGTATGGTGCACTTGACTCCGAACATTAGACGCAATATACCAGCGTTTGACACACAGCACTATCTCCTGAGAGCTCCTGCGCACACAATCACAAGCCACAGTTCAGTATCGAGCCACAAATTTATGTATGAGATAGTTGCACCTGGGAGGAAATAGTTCTCCAAGCAAGTTGGATACAAGACAAGAGGGTGACTGAAGCGGCGGAAGCAACAGCTCGCTTGTGAATTCTGTCTGGTGGTTGAAAAGGGGTGGACTGATGGCTCCCTCCGGGGCGCCAATAGCTGAAAGCAACGGTTGACCAATGACTTTTGCCAACCCAACTCATTTTGTAATCTTGACGTTCGACGTTTGCCCTGACTTTTTATTTCGAGGGGGTCTGGATTAGATGTTTACTCAGCAGAAGGAAAACTCTATACATACTCATTTGCATCTTGAATAAATCTAGACTCTCTCGTATTCATTCGCATAAATGCTGTATCCTTGCGCTATTTTGACGGCAAACCATTCACTCTGAATAGATCAACGTACCCATTCGCTTTCATCAGATGATCTCAGGAGTTAAGGAACTCAGCCAGAATTTCCAAATGACTGCATATCCACGTAGGTGCCCGGTAATACGACATCTGCAATTAATTATCATGTCTCTACTCAAAGTTGATGCAATTCATCTGTAAACTACAAGATTATACCTTTTTCCTTGGCTTTTACTTCAGTTGGCGCCTATATTTATCCTGCAAAAGCATTCCAACAGCATTTCTGATGAACGTTTGTGGAAAATTATAGTAAGTAACTATTGTTGAATAGTAAATTTCCCTGATTCAACAGCGGGTTTGTGCAACGGTTGAACAATGACTTTTTCCAACCCAATCCTTTTCGTAATCTCAACCTTTGACATTTGCCCTGACTCTTCATTTCGAGGGTTTCTGGATTAAATGTTTGCTCAACAGAAGGAAAACTCAACTCATACTCATTCGCGTCTTTAATAAATCTAGACTCTCTCGCATTCATTCGCATAAATGCTGCATTCTTCCGCTATTTTGACGGCAAACCATTCACTCCAAATACATCAACTTACCCACTCGCTTTCATCAGATGATCTCAGGAGTTAAGGAACTCAGCCAGAAATTCCAAATGACTGCATATTCACGCAAGTGCCCGGTAATACGACATCTACGGTTAATTATCATATCTGCACTCAAAGTTGATGCAATTCATCTGCAAAATACAAGATTATACCTTTCCCCTCGGATTTTACCTCAGTTGGCGCCTATATTTATCCTGTAAAAGCTTCCCAACAGCATTTCTGATGAACGTTTGTGGAGAATTATACTAAATAACTACCGTTGAACAGTAAATTTCCGTGACTCGTTGAAACTGCTCTTCAAAGGAGATACCTCACACTCAAAATGGGCGGACTACCTCCAGGGAGTGGGTGGGTTAAACGTGCATCCGTATCGCGTGCAGTTGACGTTAAAGAGGCCTTTCCAACTTTCCCACCCGTGCTCACTACTATGTTTAGGCACTGTCCTTCTCATTCCTTCACCCCTTGAATTCAATAGGGTTATGGTAATACATTGTCCTTCCCTATTTATCTACATCCTGTCATCTTTACGAGAATAACGGGACGACCCGCAAACATGTGCCATATCTGATTCAGAGTTGTCCTTAATTAAGTTGACCGAGAGGAAAGCACGAGTTGCTTGTCATACTCAACACGAATATACCTCATATTTTGGTTATGAAGTCTTTTGGATCGTACTTCGCTATTCTGTTTTAATTGCTGCTTCGCGTCGGGCTTCGCTGCTTTAACATGCTTCAGTCGGACTTTGTTGGTGATGCTTCATTTTGTATTACCGTATTTACGAGTGAATTTACTAGTCCACTTGCTTTTTAATCCGATATTCTCTCATGGTGGATCGAGCATTCCTTTTGATGTGAAAACCCGTTGGAATTATGTTCGCTGAGTGGTGTGTCAACAACTGGAGCCCTTCAGAAACGGTACGAAATTAATTTTTTTCCCGACCCCGGGGGACGAGAATGAGCATCCAGCTTTTTTCATTTGATGCTGCAGGATGTTTGAAAAATTGGAGAGCGTGGATTACGGACTCTTGTTAATGTTTTGAAATGGGGATTTTTTTTTGAATGTTCCAAGAGAGGACCAGTCTTAATTGGTTTGTCCGAGTTGCCGAATGAGTGGTGGAAAAAAAATTACGGAATTTCTGGCGTAAAATGTTGCAAGGACTTCATGTTTTTGGGGGGATGTATCACAATGGATACCTCGTGAGTAACCGATAACGACCCTTCGTCGCGGCGATCTTGAGAGGGAGTAAGTGACGTACCCAAGGGGACATGCAACCCCACAGCACAAGCCGGACAGCCGACAAACTGCATTGCTCGTAGGATGCCAGTGGATTAAAGTGAAAAACTGCTACAGAAACGATCGGAACGACACCAATGTGGAAAACGGACACGTGAGAAATGGGAAAAATCGTACATACCCTGGGTTAGCTGTTGTCGACGTCAACGGTGCAGATGCCAGGTGCGGCATATACAATTTATCCAGCTGTGGAGATGAAATCGATGCACATAGAAAATGTCGAAAATGCAAATTATTCCGATTTTTCTCCCGAAGCAATTTGTATTCGATGGGATAACTGATGGGATCTGGTGCACTCTCAAGCAGTTTTCGTTTGAATTCAACTGTTCAGGGTGCTTCGCTTTATTGGAATTGTCAATATTGATGCTGGAGAAAATAGAACGCGCAGGACAACTGTAATAAACTCCGCGCCGTCGACGTGGGTTATTTTATTTACAGCCGATTCGCTGTAAATTCCAATTGTTACAGCTGCACGGTCAGATATTTTTTTATGTCCATATCAGCCGTTGGATCTGTTTCTATCACGATCTACTATTAAATTGTAGGGTTTATGATTTTTTCGCCATCAGTTGGGACAACACATTTTCCGTTGCTGAAATGTTTTTAATACGAGACTTTGGTACGCGAGAAATACGTGGGATTGAAAAATCCGATTAAAGGGGAGAGGTTCATCGAAGACATGAAGTGTTCCTCGAAATAGTAAAAATAGCTGAATGGATAGACTAGTTGGATGGAATTAGATGAACCCTTGGCGAGTATTGAGGATTCTGAGGTACGTGGCGCGTACGCACGGCTGCTGGCGCATATTTATTTTCAATGCACGGAATAAAGCAAATTGAAGCAAAGAATTCTTCCCCCGCATCCAATGAAGAGAAATAATATTTTTGTCGTTGTGTCATGTGACAGAGATAATTTCCCGCGTCTACGTGCATGCATCTCCACAATGAAATAAATGATATCGCGATGTAGTCTAGCCTCCGATCCACGCGACGCGTATCTATGCGTGTCTGCACGTTCCGCAAGCATGCGGCGCGTGCAACTCCGTCCGCATATTTCACGAACGCTGAATTAACCCGAGTCGAATATCCGGACCTTATTCCCCCCTATTACCTCCTCAAGTCGTATATCTGGACCTTATTCCCCCCTATTGCCGCCTTGAGATATATTTTCCTCCTTTTTTCATCATATACATCCTGAATAACTCCTTATATGATCCTGCCTCATCCTAAAGGCGTAAAAACTCTTCTCAACTGATACTTTTTTTTCCCTTCTCCTCCTGTCGAATGAAAAGGAATCATAAATCCCCTAAATCAACCCTGATAGCCAGGATGATTGAGTAGCTCACTATTTTGTTTATTGCTGTTTGCGGTGAAAATTACAGAAATTCTCACCCTAATTTTTGACTGTCGTTTCTGACCGTTATTTTTTACCCTTATATGTGACCCTTGAGTATGACCTTAATTTTCACCCGTACTTCTCATGTTAATAATTAAAAATAAATAAAAATACCTCGAAAGCGTTTGTAGGTTCTTTCCAGGAGGGATGGAGTGGAAAACATTTTAGGGGGTGCAGGCGATAAATAGGTTTAACACACCTCCTGTTTTCCTCCTGAGGCCTCGGAATTTGGAAATAACTCGCACGTTCAGGCGGAAACCAGGGGGTCTTTCTGAATGTAAATACACCCTAACTTCATCCTGGTACTCCTACTCATGATGGGTGTTCAAGGGGGAATTCAGGTCCTAATGTTCGACTCGGGAAAGTAGATGAATTAAATGGATTAAATCATCGACCTTTTCCTTTTCACCCCATCTACATTTTACGCGTCGCGTATCTACGTGGATAGAAATTGCGTAGATAAAATAAAGAGAAATTATTTTTTTTCTTACAGTACAGTATTTTTTCTCATGTACGCGGCGCGTCATCCCGCGTAGCTATAGTTTGCCGCGCCTACCTGCACACATCTCTACAATAGATGATGTAGCGATGTAGACGGTATATTTCTCCAATAGGAAAAATTCCTCCCGATATTGTCTAGCTTCCGATTTGCGTGTCGCGTATCTACGCGTATCCACACCTTCCAGATGTACGCGTCGCATAGTCACATCCAACAATGATTCCCCATGCGACCGCAAAACCGAACAAAATCCGCAGTAAAATCCACAGAATAAAATCCACTCGGAAAGAAAGCAGTCACTCTTGTATCGCGTACTCAAAAGTAAGCGCCGCGTACCCACGAGAGAAAAGTACCATCTCCTTCCCACAAAACGATTCCTTGCCCCCAGCCAATCATCATGAATTTAGTGGCGGGCACTTTTATTCCAGAATTGTCCATAAAGTTTCTCAAGACTTCGAAATGAAATAATGCCGAAGAAAGTTGAAGTACAAATGTAAACAAAGGCTCCGTTATAAAAACGCGAATATACTGTGAATAGACAGTCTTCACTCATCTCCAACGATAGAACAATGCAACCAACATCAGAAAGGTATTTTTGCTCGTGGCCAATGGCTTGGATTTCATACCTCAGTTTTATTACACCCGCTGCTTCTGGTATAATACAGATACGGTGAGTGGGTTTTGCCGTGAAAGACTGTGGCTTGCGAAAGGTGGCTCGGTGAAGAAGCCAGATTGACGATTCCCTCGGGTCCGATGTTGAATTAAACCGCTTACGTTTCCCCGGGGTTTCCACCACGGCAGTTTCTTTCTTTACCCCTCCCCAACATTTATTTACTTATTCTTTTTTGCATAAGATCCAGCCCAACGAATCATGAAACTCAAGTCTCAACTGACAAAGAAGAGTCCATTTTGCACTTGAGGGTTATAATTAATTTAATGAAATTACCCATCGTTATCAAATGCCATTGAGGGAAAAGAATAATTGGAGGTTCAAGCGGAATATTCATTAGCTCATCTCGCAGAACGGTGATTCATTATTCAGTGCCGAAATAGAACAATAGATGCGAAAGCGACTGTCCATCCGACGAAACGAAATTACCTCCTTGATGGAATATTTTCGATGCTATCAGCGGATTATTTGATTTGGCCTCGTACAATGCCGCGGAAACAAATTATTAGTCATCATGTTTGATGCCTGGTTGAAAATTGCTATTTGATAACTAATATTTGATGAAATTTCACCTCATTCTTCTCCGGTCGTTGCTGCTAATGGTTGCGAAAATCAATAGTCATGATTGCTTGATAATAGCGAAGATATGTCAACATCAAAACGCGTTATTATGTGATTATTGTCGGAATGTATCAGCTGAATGTGATGTAACATGAGTAATGAGTGAATTATTCCTCTGAAGCGATTGTGCTTTCATATTGTGGATTCAGCAACTGAACTACTTTTCCTCGATAGGGGAGGTTTTTCGTATAATTGGGTTGTTTGGATGTGTAAATATGCTTCATCATTATTGGACAAAGTATGGTATTAAATTCAGAAACTTTTGTCCCAACATATTTGGGGGACTCGCTGGTTATGGCCAAACCAAATACCGCGGTATTGGAATTGATTCGTGAGCATACAGTCGTTGACCCAAGGGGAGTTTTCAGCAGTGTTATTTACTATTCCATTGACGACGTAGCATGCGCTGTGCGATCAACCACATGGAGTTGCGGATGAGTGACCACATACCCATCGATAAGTTTCCTTTCAGAACCGCAGTCATATCGAAAAGTGGAAAATTGTGGAATGGAATGGACTGACCAATATGTATCTTTGATGTCTGAAATTGTTGAGGGCTCTGACTCAGAAGTTCCGGGAAGCATTGGGAATTTGATGAATTCGGGAAGTGCTACTTCAGTCTCTGAAGGATTCTCGTTCTGGATGATTTTATTTTCTGGCGACAATGGTGATTCCTACCAGGATAGTTCAAGAAATTATTGATTCTCTTTCTCAAATGAGGGAGAGGGAAGAATGGAAAGAGGATGGAGAATGGCACTTGCCCATCGATGCCTGAATTCCACTGAACTGGAGAATTTCCATTTGGTCTCGGTATTCTTCCCGCATCTAGCTTTTGGTTGCTGAAGAGCCAATTTTCTTGAAATTTGGTAAGTCAACCCGACTGGAAAGACACTCCAATATGTGTCAGCTGGTTGTCATAGGTGTCGTTGACACTAATGAGTGTGCGGACTGACAGATTTCTCTGATGTCTAAATTTGTTGACGGCTGTGACTCAGAAGTTCCGTGAAGCATTGGAAATTTGATGAATTTGAGAAGTGCTACTTCAGTCTCTGAAGGATTCACCTTCTAGATGATTTTATTTTCTGGCGACAATGGTGATTCCTACCAGGTTAGTTCAAGAAATTATTGATTCTCTTTCTGAATCGAAGGGAGAGGACAGAATGGAAAGAGGATGGAGAATGGCACTTTTCCACTGATGCCTGAATGCCTTTGAACTGGAGAATTTCCATTTGGTCTTGGTATTATTCTTGCGTCTAGCTTTTGGTTGCTGAAGAGCCAATTTTCTTGAGATTTGGCGAGTCGACCCGACTGGAGAGACGCTCCAATATGTGTCAGCTGGTTGTCATAGTTGTTGTTGACACTAATAAGTCTGCGGACTGACCAATATATATCTTGGATTTCTAGATTGCCGTTCCAAAAACACTGAGTAGAGTTCAATCTTTTTCCAATTCGGAGAAAACTTCGGAAGTTGAAGAGCTCGAAAAGAACGAGAACAACTCAACGACGAAAAGATGGATTTTTCCGTTATACATAGACTTCTGGATTCTCGTCTCTCCATCTCTCAGTAAGTCCCCTCTCAGGGGAAGAAGAACGTCCGACCATTCCTGCTCTTGGATTCTAATTAGAATATCCAGCCGTACCAAAGGGGAGAGGCATCCGAGATATTCGACTGAACTGTCTCTGGCACGTCGAGTAGTTCCACTGAAAGAAAACCAAAAAAATCCCGTGACCTCGCGTCCAGGAGCTATCTCCACCCGCAGAATCTCAACTCGGCCGTAGAAAAACCCTGTGAAAGATCCTGTCAATTAATTTACTACTGACAGAATAAGACCAGTATTTCGACCCGGAAAAAGGAGCAATAGAACATGAAGACTGCACCGTATCCAGGACCGATATTAATCACGCTTGAGTGTCCGACGGATAGCTCATCCATCAACTTGGTCAAGCGACTTTCAACTGAAATCCTCCTGACGACCATTGCTTGGTTTTATAGCTGGAAATAGCATACTTGTCTGGCATTTTTCCAAAACCAATGGCAGACGAGCGGTGAATCGAAGCAAAGGAAAATCGATGACGGAGAGGGAAGTTTTGTTGGCGATAACCTCGGGTTTGGGTTCGTGTTAGGTGTGAAGACACCTTCGGGATTGTAGATATTTCAATTCTGGAACATGAACGTCATTATTGGATGCTGCAGAAGTAGCTGAAGGGAAATCCTGTCTATTGTTCCTATTAGTAGACTATTTCCCACGCAAAATTGAAATTTATTAAACACGAAACGCGTATGTCTTGACTTCTAAGTTACAATGTCATCAGGAGAATCAGCTGATTAGATGTTCATACAGATTTTTCAGAAAAGTGTGTGCTAATTAGTCGATTTCTGCTACTTAATATCAATTCTCTTTGAGTATTTCCTAACATGCTTATTGGTCGGAAATTTCCCGCGCGAAATTTAAATTCATTAAGCGTGGATTATGACTTCTACATTGAAACTTCATCAGGAGAATCAGCTGATTCGCAGTTCTCGAAATTCCTCCAGAAAAACTTCTGCCGATGAATCGTTTCTCAATGTTCAATCTCTATTATTTCATTGGTCGGAGTTTTCCCGCGCAAAATTCAAATTCGTTTGATTCCCATTCGATGGATTACAACTCTTTAATTTCAACTTCATCAGAAGAATTGCCTTTGTTTATCGACTCTTCCAAATCCTCAAACAAACCTTTGTCCACCCATTCTCATTGGTCGAAAATTTCCCGCGCGAAATTCAAATTAATTAACCATGCATCATGACTTCTGCATTAAAACTTCATCAAAGGGATCAACTGAATAGCAGTTCGTCAAATCATTTCAGAAAAATACGTGTCGATGAATGTTTTTTTCAATTTTCAACCTCTATTATCTCATTGGTCAATGGTTTCCCGCGCAAAATTCAAATTCGTTGAATTCCCATTCGATGCGTTACAACTCTTTAATTCTAACTTCATCAGAAGAATTGACAATTGCATGATTGGCGACTCCTCCGAATACTCAAAGCAACTTTTATCCACCCCCTCCCATTGTTCGAAGATTCCACGCATGAAATTCAAATCCAGATACCGTGCAAAACATCTACCAGACCGCCTCGTGCCCTTAATAATCCCCCGGAACAAAAAATAATGTTATTTCATCAAAGATAATAGGCCGTCATACAAGGCCGTAGATCATGAGAGGGCCACCTGTTGCCATGACTACCGCTGGGGTCGTTGAGAACTCGCGCCCTCCGCTCGACACTGAATCCCAGTGTTCTAACCAAAGGCGTTAATCAATCCCAGCGATCGCACGATATTATCGATCAGTGGAGACCACCGAAACAAGAGACACCCGGAGACACAACTACAATAATAAACTCTCCTTTGGTAGATAGTGCACGGCTGATAAGGCACGCTCGCACAACAAATCCTATCTCGTGATAACGCATTTTCAATTAAACAGAGTTCTGGTATGCACATGGGCGATGCTATTTATTACTCGTATTTGCCCGTTTGCGGGTGGAAAATGGGCGGTATTCCAAATTTTCATTCCCCCGGGCGACAGATAATTCAGCAAACCTACATTATTTTGGTACGTATAATTACGCGGAAAATGTAGTTTATACCGCGCTCAAACTGCTTTGATATTTTTCACGTGAATGATATCACGTCCAGAAAAATAGTTCATTTGAATCAAATAAATATCTTTATTTGAAATTTTTCACTGCTTTAAGAAGAAAATATTTTTTTTATATCAAACGAACAATTTGTTCATTATAAGTAAATCGTTCATTCCATCACAATTTATTAAAGTAAGTTGAGACTTGAATTGATAATTCTTTTATCCACCGAATACGAAAAAATGGTGATTCGCAAAGCAATACCTTTTTCCAAATAAATTAGAACGACTCCCAGTAAGACGAAAGATCTGATTGCAGTTCTATTCGGAGTTACCGCCAATAGAAAAGCAATTACTACTAATTCAAAGGCCAACGGACGGTTCAAAGTCGTCGATCACTCTAACGAGTTTTTCCCAAAAAAAATGCGACAGTTCATTTGTCTAGAGCGAGCGTCAGACGATTTCATTACGAAATCAGTTGAAAATACACCTTTATGCTATTTCGATTCTCAGGGGGCTAGAGATTTAATCAATTACATTAACAGGAAAATTCTACCTTGAATTCCCAGTGAAATTTATCGCCATCATCAAATCATCAAAATTAAATTTCGTTCCTGAAATGTTTTTTTATCAAATTTATTTAAAACAAGCTGTTGACAGCGAGCATGTGATTATGATTGTGATTATTCTCATTATGATTATGAGGATGTGGTAAATGATTTTCTACTTCGGAGTGTATTTATTCCTTTCTGCCATCAATAAAGTGATCTCAGGCTTCCGAATGGTTCCATTTTGGTTGTATGATTAATTATTTTCCTTTCTGAAAAAAGCATGGGCAATATCTCGAACGAATGGAGAAAGTAGGACGGTTTTCATGACTACAATCTTCTTGCGTCGAATTTTCATGAAGCCCGCCTGACAAACAAAAGAGAATTGAATACCATTCTATGAAACATGAATAAACAAATCATAATTGAACATATGTAATTCAGTAGCGAAGTGGTAGAACGGTATAAGTCAATTTTGACTATTGACCAATTTTCAATGACTATCTCGGAATCTAAGGAAGATAGCAAAATTTTTGTTATAACCTTTTTTGTCGAGCCGATTGAGAGCTACAACAAATGTATTCATAAAAATTTTGATATCTCTCTTAGATTCGGAAATATTCCTCAAAAACTCCGCTGGGAGATAAGTCGACTCAAACCATTTTACCATTTCGCTACTGAATTAATCTTCAATGTATGAGAAATCGCATTCCAATAGCCCGACATTTTTACAACTCATAGTAGTCTCTCCTTAATTGCAAAAAGGAATGACAGGAAAAAGAGGACAATGATCGCATGCGTGGCATTTGGAAGTTCACGTCGCCAAAATTATCGGTCGATTCAAATTATCGGTCGATTCAATCCCTCCGAAGTTCTCACCATCTTTTATCGTAATTCGATAAGCCAAAAGGCTTACAAACCCAACTTGATCCGATTTCGAGACTTCAGGTTCGTGTGATTACAAAACTGATATCGTTGAATTTCTTACGGAACCAGGGCCTTTCATAAGGAATAATGGAGGCAATCCGATAGACTTCGATAAGTCGTATTGATTCTCGTAACTGCTCGAAACCAGCTGGAAACACAATGCGCTAGCTACAATACTGCGAATCTCAAAATGATCACGGGAATTGTGGGAGTGCTTTCGATCAATGGGATTATTCACCTGAGGGAAATCTGCGTGAGAAAAGGGGAGAAATTAATCCGGGGTATTTGCAGGGATTCCGAATGAAGGCGACTCGCAACAGACCGGGATAATCAAATCATTCGTCTTTCATTTGGATGACCAGAGAAATGCACTAAAAAATATAATTCAGTAGCGAACTGGTAAAACGGTAGAAGCCAATTTTGACTATTGACCATTTTTCAATGAATATCTCAGAATCCAAGGGAGACAGCAAAATTTTTGTTATAACCTGTTTTGTAGAGCTGATTGAGAGCTACAACAAATGTAATTATGAAAATTTCGCTATCTCCCTTAGATGGAAGTATTCCTCTTAAACTCAACTGGGAGATAACCCGAGTCGAGGATTTGGTTCTGATTGGACGTACACAGGTCTTTCAAGATCTCTCCAGACCTAGATGGACCTGGTAAGTCCTAATCAGTTCTGCGACGTACTTTTCCAGAGACCATTCGAATCCTCAGTTCTTTTCGGTCCTGAGAAGTCCTCCTCGATGCTACCGAGAACGCGTGATTTTACGAGCGGGTGAAGGGGAAGGCATGTATGCGGAGGGTTGAAATTTGTAGCCAACGAGGAGACAGGGTTGCAGAATATATTTTAGCCACCCTCATCTCCCCGTTTGCAGGCGGTGTTTAAATAAAAAATAGTGGACGTTGATTCTGTATTTATTGACCCCCTGATGCCAATGAAACCCTCGGAGGTGAAAGAAATGGGGAAAAAAAAATTTTCATTTTCACGTGGGTCAAGGGTGAAAGTCGATTTTCGCCAAAATTGAATTTTTTCGCCAAGTGAAAGTTGATTCTGTATTTTCTAACAATTCTGATGCCAATGAAACTCCCGAAGGCGCGACAAAAGTCGAAATAAAATTTTTTTTTTCACCCCGAGCCAAAGATTCAGATTTTCTGTTTTTCCAGAGGGAAAGTCGACTTTCGCCAAAATCGAATTTTTTAGCTGGGTGAGCGTTGATTCCAACTATTTGAGCGACGGGCTATTCAGAACGCTCAAAAGTATGTGAAAAAAGTGAAAACTGAAAAAGTTTTTTTTTTCAAATTTTCAAAGGGTCAGATTTTCGGTTTTTTCCGGGGAAGGTCGACTTTCGCCAAAATCGAATTTTTTTGCCGGGTGAACGGATCCGAACAATTAGCCCCTCATGTATAGATATTCCAAATTTTTATTTTTTTCCTCATTGAAGTAGTTTTAAAGAAAATTGCGAACTAATAAAAAACATTTGCTAGTTAGTACTTTTTTTTTTTTTAATTTTTGAAAAATCACCTCTGAAAGAAAAGGCGTTATCCCCTCTATTTCATTATTTCCAAAAAATTTTATCACCAATCGATAGAAAATTGTTTGAAGATTTTTGCGAGTCAAGAAAAAATCGTCAATGCAATCCTATTATTGTGTAAATTAACAATTCCAATTTCAACTGAAAACCAGAGTTGATGACCAGAGTTTGTAACAGAGATGTCAGATAAGATATGAATGTTTTTTTT
>NW_021680357.1:1797033-1808116 GCF_001412515.2 Diachasma alloeum
ATTCAGAACTCTCAAAAGTATGTGGAAAAAGTGAAAACTGAAAAAAAAAATTTTCACCGGCGGCCACAGGGTCAGATTTTCGGTTTTTACTTGGAACAAGGGTCAGATTTGTTAACACTTTCTTTTTTTATTTGGACAATGCATGCAAGCGGAGGGGCAAGAGTGGCTAGAATAGATTCTGCAACCTTCTCCGCTTGTTGGATAAAAATGTCAAGCCTCCGCATACATGCATCTCCCCTCCACCCTCCCGTGAAATGTCGATTTTCGAGATTAAAAAAAAAACAATAATTGCATTTTTTATTTCAATAACGCATGAGTAAATAGGGATATGAACGCAGATTTAATATAGGCCCATAGAATTACGGGGACCGGCAAGGATTTGGAAAGTCTGAATGCAAGTCCTGCTTACACCTAACAAGTGCTGAAGTGGGACATAATCAGAGGTAGAAAGGTCTCGGAAGCACTTGGGAAGAGGTTTCCCAAGACCTATCCAGTTCTGAACGGAGAGACCTAAGTAGAATTTGTCAGGTCCAATTATGCGACTCGGGAAGTCGACTTAAACCGTTTTACTTCGTCAAACTTCAGTAGAAAATTTTATTATAGACTGTTGTCCAAAAAAATTTGATTGGCTGGTGATATCGATGTGACTTGCGGTGACTGGAATTGCGAATGTCTTAAAATAAGAATTTGTTTCCTTCGAAAAGATGACATTTGGAATATTTAAGGATATCCAAGTACTTCGGCTGTTTTTTCTGGAGTGAAATGCTTTTCTAGTTTTATAGTCGGACATCAGAGCTTTCATTTCAGCTCCATTTGACCCTAAATTTCCGAACATTTTACAATGCACGGTTAGAAAATTACTCTTGAAATTTCAAGCGAAAAAGCTTGAAATTTTTAACAACGACAAAGTTACAAGAAATGTCTGTGGGATTCTTCATTGACGCATCAGTTAATTTTGTGAATATTCAAGTAAGTCTCGATTTTCAGGTCCATACAGCACTGAAAAACCATGAAAATTTTGAAAATTCAGGTAATAACTTCTCTGAATTTTCAATCTATTGAAAATTGAATTGTATGTGATGTTCAGTTTTCACGATGAGTTTGCAAATTCAAGCTTTTATTGAAAAATCCATGATTCTTTAACATAAAAAACCCAATTTTCTTGAATTTTTAAGATGAATGGCAAATTTAGTGAACGTTTTCATTTGAAATTGAATTCAAACTCACAACATTGAAAATTCATATGAAATTGTGATTGAAATTTCAAGGAATTTCTAACAGTCTGATTTTATTATTCTACCCTCGCAGGTGTGAATTTGAATTTCGGCGTTGAACCGTGAGAAATCAAGCATTTTCTGTAAATAATTTAGAAGCAATCGAGTTTATATCTACAAATTTTTCTGACGTAAATTAATTGACCAATTTGATGATTGAAAATGGTTAAATCTATAGGCTCGTCTGAATTAAACTGTAAAGTAAAAGATACTTGGATATCCTTAATTGGGAAAAATTTAAGGAACTCTAAATAACTTAAATTTGAGATGTCAAACGTCACGCACGAAAAAATTTCATAGCAAAATTTCTCGAATTCGTTAGAAAATTCTATTGAATTTCTATTTAACTTTCTATTAGTTTTTGACTGATTCTATTGACATGTTCAATAGAAACCATTCGATAGAAAAAGTCAACGGAATTCGATTTTTCTATAGAACTTATTCTTTTCATATATTTTCTATAGAATTTGCTCGACTCAAATTTTCTATGTTTTTTTTCATTCTATTTTTCTTTTTTTCTCATCAAGAAAATCAAACGAAAAAACGAAAAAGCCGAGGAAATTCTATAGAAAATATCTCAATAGAATAAGTTATATCGGAAAATTGAATTCTATTGACTTTTTCTACTAAATATTTTCTTTTGAACATTTCAATAGAATCGGCAAAACTAACAGAATAGTTGAATAGAAATTCAATAGAATTTTCTAACGAATTCGATAGGTGTTTCTATTAAATTTTTTCGTCCGTGCTCTTAAACATGAGACTAAAGTCTCTTAATTTAACAGTTGAGGAATTTCGGTCTTCCCAGAAAGCAGCTGCTCCTCAAAAATTTAGAATTCAATTTTTTAGTTTGAAAATTCAGTTTTTTCTATCCCCGTGATATTCCTCTCGCTACGAGACGAATGGAGCGCGATAAAAATCCCGAGACCCGGAAAATTGGAAGAAAAATCGGGCCATAACCGGACAATGGCCGCCATTAAATTCGATAAAAGTCCACTTGAACTGAAATCATGCAGTTAGGAATAGTAGAAAGGACAAGTCACGTGTCTTGACTCCTAACGAGCATGCAGCTGGCTCTCGAGTCTCGGAACGTGCCCCACTCTGAGTAGGAAGCTGCTCACAAGCGAGTGCACATCTCAGAACTCCCTAATGCGGGCAGCTCTTCCGGATAAATTTGGTGGGTACGTCTTCGACATGATCTGTTATGTCCACCGAGGGGAACAAGTGGAAATATGCTCACACATCGTAGTCAATATATTGTTGATAATAAATTATCAATTTGCTTCCAAGAGGAATTTCTATGACGATGTATCAGGAGTAGAGCGGTGAAACGGTTCAAGTTGATTTTGACTATTGGCCAGTTTTCAATGAATATCTTGGAATCTAAGAAAGAAAGCAAAATTTTGGTTAAAACTTTTTTTATAGAGCAAATTGAGGGCTACAAAAAAGGTTTTTATGAAAATTACGGTAGCTCCCTTAGATTTAGAGATATTCTTAAAAAAAACTTGGGGGAATATTTTTAATTTAATTCAATGATTCATTAAATTCAACGTTGTCTTAACGTTCGCAGCCAATATAGCTCCAATGTTCGTAGCCAACATTGCCTCAATGTTACAATTTTTTACCTTTCCCTGAATATTGATTTAAACGTTTTTTTTCAAAAACCGATGACGCAATTAATCTCATCATCGAAGTCGGTAAGATGGCATTGAGCAGAATATTTCAATCATGTCAGTTATTCCGGTCTAACAATATCATATTCGAATTCCTGAGGCCAAGATTAGTTATCCTGAAATAAAACATTGAAAATCTCTTGTCCCAAGTCTTTCTTCCTCAAGGGATGATCCATTTGACTGAAGAAATTATACTTTTGCGATATGAGAACTATTTTCCTCTCAGGAGAGACTCCCAAGCTGATATTGATTACAGACACTCGCGTGAGGAGAAAAGTACTGAGCCTCTAGGCATTCTAGTTTCTCAGTCCTTGTATCCGGAAGAAACTTGGGGAAGCATGAAATATGTATAAATTTCCCATCCATATGAATGGGGCAACACTCGCATGTACATTGACAAACATGTGAGTCATCGGGGCGCCATTGCTGTTCCCAACCCCGGGATGTGAAAAAATACCCGGAAGAGGCATATAATTTTGTCAATAGGATCAGATTGTGAGAGTGTGAATTCAGTTCGAGCTTTGGAAAAAAGTTTTGAGGTGTTATTCGGGATGAAATCACGCTGGGGGTGGGTGGCGGTGGGAGGAGATGTCGCTCCGAATACCCGCCTGAGCACATTCAGAACTGTAAGTGCTCTATGGAATTAAGCGACGAATTTATCATGCTAATCCCAGAAATGAAGGAATTCGTTAGAAGGATGAGGCAAAGCTAGGGCTCTCAGCATACATTATACGAGAATGATGGAGGTGATATCTTGTGCTTTTATGGGTCATTCTTGGGGGAGGATGTGAGCGCGGCTTGAAACTTTGGTTGTTACGACTTTTGGATCTTATAGTACTAGCAGATTCGCTGTTTGGCAACAATAATTTAACAGTCGAGAATTTTTTTCTTTGTAAAAATTACTGTTGTTCTTCTTTTATTGATGAATAATACATCAGACGTTGGTTCAATTACTCAGGTCTTTTGTGAAGGAGTCTATTTCGTCTTTAATTCTGACTAATTTTCAATACAATTTTGTTTTACGCTGAATTTCAAACTTCTCAAATTATTAAATTACGACGATTTGAATTTAGATTTCTTCAAAATAGTAGTTTTCGTGGATGCCACCTTGCGGTGGCGTCCCTGTACTAATTGATACTCCTGCTGAGTATTATTATTTAAATTACCTAAACTATATATTATGTTGATCAGGCTTTTTATCACATCAAATTTAATATTACATTGAAGTAATTCTAACTTTAAAAAAAATTCACTGAATAATGTCTTCAATTTTTACATTTTATTTCATTTGAATTTCACACATCACAAATGATTAAATTAAGACGATTTGCATTGAGACTTCTTCAAGACACTACACCTCTCACTAGTATACGCGGGACGCCACCTTACGGTGGCGTCCCTGCACTTATTGATACTTCTGCTTAGGTCTAAAAAAATTTCAAATTTCACCAGTTTTTCGTTGCAAGGGTTAACTTGCCAACGCGATCATCGCCCGAGGGCCTTCAGCCAGGGAATGTTGAATGTGGAGTAGGTTTTTTTACTGGGAAAATCTGTGAAATATTCGGTTTGAAAATGATGTTAAATTTCCAGATGAATATTATGTAAATTTAGGTCTATTTAAATAAATCTAGTCAATTGTGAATACAGATTATGAAATTACAGGAAATATATTATGTTAGTGGGGCCTTTTATCTCATAAAATTCAATATTACATTAAAGTAATTCTAATCTTAAAAAATTTCACTGAATAATATCTCTAATTTTAACGAATTCTCAAAACAATTTTTTTTTATTTGAATTTCACACATCACAAATGATTAAATTACGACGATTTGTATTGAGACTTCTTTGAGACACTATTTCCGCGAACGCCACCTTGCGGTAGCGTCCCTGTACTGACCTATACTCCTGCTGAGAGTTGCTTAAATTAACTTAGACTATTATAAATAGGCATTATGAAATTAAAGCTCATATATTATTTCGATGTGGCTTTGTATCGCATCTGTTTTAAAATTACATTAAAGTTACTCTAACCTAAAATATCATAGCTCAATAATGTCTTTCATTCCCGCAGATTTTCACCGCAGTAGTTTCACACTTTTTTTCACACATCCCAATTCATTCGATACCATTGATTGAATTCTATTAGAAAACTAAAAACAGTAATCACTGATTAATCCGTAAACTATTACATGTCTCAAATATTTAAATAAACGCGAGGAGGAAAATTGCCCTGCAGCAATAAAATGCCCTTTGTCTCCAAGATTTACCAACGATCGCCCAACAATTTACCCGGAGTCAATGTCAAAATACTCTGACCCAGAAATTTTCTACCAGCATTAGAATTTTGCCGCTTTTCAAAATTCCCTTTCCTGTCGTAAATATTTAACATCAAAAACAGTTTCTCCTCTCGATGTAGAGCTCCACTAAATAGGACATGGCAAATAAGATGCAGAACGTTGGGAGAGAAGTGTTGGAGAAGTCGTACCGAGTTTGTCGTGCAAATATCTGTCAGCCGCAAATATTTATTTACATATATTTCCGAAACGGGATCTTTTCTCACCGCTCTAGAACTTTCCAGATAAATAAACCCCCGCACCGCCCACATACGTATGAATACATTCTAGGAAATCGCCTGCAATCCATGTATGACATCATCAGACACGTCGAAAAAGAATTCTCATTCTGAAAGAATCATTACGGAGGATAAGGATGACAAAAGCGGCAGCTGGAAAAATGTCGTCTCATCAAAAAACATCACGCGACATTAGTCTCGGTGAATAATGAAGAACGGAGAAGTGATGTTTTCCCATTTCGTTCACATAATTTTATTCAAATGGAGATGTCAACGTGCAATTATTTATGAAGGCTACGTTCGTAATTCGCCGACGTCATGAAAAAGTTAGCCGTCGGCCTTATTGACCGGGCAGTGTCACTGTTAACACTAGTCACGTAGAAATGAGTTCGTGACCCAACATCTAGCGACCATTGTGCTCTTTCGGGAGATGAATCAATCGTGTAGTTAATTTTCATCGGCTTTTTGGGGTCGACTCTCGTAGGGATTTTCTTAGGGAAGATTGCAAGGATAATTACTTGGCGAGAGACTTGACCGCATGTATCTGATGCCAAGTATCATATTTTTGCTGGACTTTTTGAAATAATCAGGATGTTTTATTATTCCAGAGGCATCAGGAGTGACATATGGGACAGTTTTTAAATAATTTATCGTTTAAAATAATTTTGAAAAATATTTAATAGAGTCTGTATACATTAACGTGTCGATTGATGATTGAGATGATTTACTCCACTTGATTTCCATTATGTTCATTATCTTCAGCATTAGAGTCTCCTAGGGATTTTCTTATGAAGGATGGCGGAAGTAGTTACTCGGCGGAAGGCTTGACCGCACCTGTTTCGTGCCGATTAAAGTCCTTTGCATTCACTATTCGAAATATTTAGCATCATTAGTCATTTCAAAATGATCAAACGTGACAAATTACATAAGTTTTATATAATTCACATTTTCTAAATAATTTTTTAAAAAATAGTGTAAAATGTTTTGAATTGATGCTTTTGTGCCTTGATTTGACATTCAAATAATTAATTCCATTTAATTTTCAATTAATTGCGCAATTTATTTTGATGATCTTAAGCATTAGTCTCGTAGGAATTTTCTTATGAAGGAAAACGGAAGTAATTACTTGGCGGGAGGCTGGACCGCACATGCTTCATGCATCACTATTTGAAATATTTAGGCTCATTCCTCATTTCAAAATGATGAAACATGACAAATTACATAAGTTTTCTATAATTCCCATTTTCCAAATGATTAAAAAAAATTATAATGTAAAATGTCTTGAATGTGTGTTTTCTTACCTTGATTCAACAATAAAATAATTCCATTTCATTTCCATTTCAATCAATCGCGTATTTTATTGTCATTATCTTAAGCATTATAGTCTCGTAGGAATTTTCTTATAAAGGAAGACGGAAGTCATTACTTGGCGGGAGACTTGACCGTACATGTTTCATGCATCACAATTTTAAATATTTAGGCTCATTCGTCATTTGAAAATGATCAAACCTGATAAATCACATAATTTGTATGTAATTCACATGTTCTGGATAATTTTAAAAAATTTAGTGTAAAAAGTCTTGAATCCGTGCTTTGGTGCTTTGATTTGACATTGAAATAATTAATTCCACTTGATTTTCATAATATAGTCCCTAGCTCAGACTCCCCAGCTCTGTGCAGTTGTAACTACAACCCGTGTTTTATATGCATTACAACAACTTTATGTGAGTTAATTCAGCCGCCCGCATGAAGTAACTTCTCCCGCAAGACAAAAGAATATGAAAAACCCTTCAAAGTAGCTCCCATAAAGCGAATGGCTTTTGTACTACCGATGAACATCGCCGGAGAATATTACTATTCTGCATAAACAACTTATAAGACTCGGAATGTCGGCAAACCTGGATGCATTTCCCACGAGACGATGGGTATATCCTGTGACGAGCCTCACGAGTATATGTCATCCGTGTGATTAGATTGTCGGAGAGTTGGATAAAACTTTGATTACAATTTGAGGAATGGTGCATAGAGCACTCCCTCCCGCGTGAATGAATGCACTCCGTTAGTGATGAGGGAGCATTAATTAATTTCAAACTGGCTGAGTTGCATTCAGGGAAATTGTGCCTGACAGTTATCGACTTGTTCTACTAGTCGTATTCCGAGGGTTTTTCAATGTTTGTAGTGAGAAATGAGAGCGCAACACTTGTTTTATACTGAATGGCTGTATGAAAAACGGGAGAAAAAAATTTAATTGCGCAAAGTTTTTTGGAAATTCTTATCAAATTTTAGTTCCTCTGTACTGAGAGGAAAGTTGGAGAAAAAGTACTGAAAATCGAGCTCGCTCTACGAGTACTTGACTTGTTCGGCAATTTTTCTGTAACTTTTTTCTCCGTGCACTGACAGAAATAATTAACTTTATCAATAGAATTTTATTTGAACCAACTATCATTTGGTTGTTAATTTAAAAAAAAAACAGGATTTCATAGTGAATACCAGTTATCTCTTCTTGAGATACATTTGATTGGAAGAAATCGAAAGTCTCTAGAATTGAACTTCCATTTATTCGTCGCAATAATGAGAGCATTTAATTTCTTTCTAGCCAAAAGTTTGCCAACTCCAGAAATTCGCTGGTTTACTCAAAAATCAAAATTATTCTCATGACTAAATACGTTGTTATCTCAATCAACACGATCATACGTTGTTCCAAGTAAATTATAATTGAAGTGAGCATTTCGTATGTCGAATCAGGATGAATATTATTACGCGGAAAAAGCTTTGAGATTGTAGTAAGATGTTGGGTTGAAAGAAGTTTATATTTCTTGACTTAAAAAAATCGTTTAGTTTACAATAACAGAATCACAGATTACGGCAATTCTACACAAACTTGGATATCACAAATTTCGTTCAATGTGATGTACGGAAAGCTCAATTTAAACATCGGCTTCATTCGAGAAAATAACATTCAATTCATTCCTCAATGTAATCATCTCCTCGGTATGAACTTTGATCAATTCATGAAAGTAGAAAAATTTTCCGCTGGAAATTATAGTAGGTTAAAAAACGTTAGAACTTTTCCATTTTTGTGGTGAATACATATGTATGACTTGACGCCAAGGACTGCTTTATTTGATTCAAGTCAATGTATCTCAAGAAGAAATAATTGATATTCACTGTAAGATCTTATTTATTTGAGATTGATTCAAGTACATAATGCTTGTTCCAAGAAAGAACCATCTCAATAAAAATGATTTTTTCTATTAGTGTGATGTTTCAACGATTTTTGTCATTGAAAATTCAAAATGTCTCACAAAATTAAATGAGAAATAGTGCATTCAATGTAATTATGCCTTGAGAATGAATAAAAATCCGGAAAATTCAGGTCAATTTATTGTGAAATTTTCAAATAATTGAAAATTCATGTAAATTCAAGTAAATCAATTTTCTGCTGCTTGAGAAAATTCATAAAAATCCCAATTCTTTGAGACATCTGAAATTTCACAATTTTTTTCTCTAAATAAAATTCAATATCCCTCGGAAAATTAACAATCAACTCTCCATGAAATTTCCATCTTTCTCTGACAGTATATTCCCTATTTCCAAATGACTAAATTAATCACAGAATGCAGGAAGAATCGTCAGACTCTCAAAGCGGCTGAAATGCGAAGGGACGAAGCCCTCAGGATGTATCCGGGACAGATAGAGACAATTCGAGTTTTATAGAGGTGAATAGGATCTCAGTGACCCATTGAGACGGAAAATCCATTCTTATACAACGTGCGCACAGCCATCGATCGGTCCGCTGTCACCGGGAAAAGGGCACATCGTTAGGTTTCCTCAAATGGAAGGGAGCCCTCTGCACCTTTGTGCTGTCTTCCAAAACTCTGGGCGGTATTGATTTCCTACATTTGGAGCAACACTTCCTCCTGTGTTTTCAAATCCGATGTAATCTCCTTCATCTCGAAGCTGCCTCACGAGTTGGCACGTCGTTTCACGGAGGAAAAATTCGGAGGAAAATTATCAAACAAGTCAAGTGATCTGTTACGTCGCTTTGCTTGGAAACAATTAAAATACATTGCGTTTTTACGTGTTTTTCATTCATCATGCGATGCGAACGCATGACAATTAGTTTTTTTAATTTTCGAATTTTTTCGATAATTTGTTGTCCCACGATAACTAAAAAAAATGTTGTGAATTGATTGAATGACGGCTTAAAAATTTTGTTTGGATGTCCTTTTGACCGAGTTCGAAAATGAAGGCGATAGCAATAATCGTTATTTTTATTCTNGCGGCTGCGCCGCCCTCGTGAGTAACCGCCTGCTTTCCGCACTAGTTGCGTAATGTACTATAAAATANTTGAATATCATGCTTCAAATGAATTCAATCATAGCTTAAAGTGTTTGCTTTAATGCCATTAAGTCGAAGTTAAAAGATGATTACGATAGCTATATTAGATGATTTAATTTTTATGATGATTATTGAAAATTTCGAAGTTTTCATGAATTTCCCTGGTAGTGAGCTTTCTGATGGTTTCTCCAAATGTGATGTTTCAAATTCACTCAAGTATGTATAAATAAAGTTTTTCTATCAACATTTTATCGAACGGCTGAGGGGAGAGATAGAACCGTAAAAAAAACAATCGGTTGTCNCGCCGCCCTCGTGAGTAACCGCCTGCTTTCCGCACTAGTTGCGTAATGTACTATAAAATAATTCTTAAGGGGAGACTACTATGAGTTTTAAAAGTCGTGGGTTATTGGAGTGAGATTTTTTATACGCTGAAAATCGATTATATAGATCTGAAAACGAATAATTAGTGTAAAAAAAAATTGTTATTGTTCGTTTGCCCGAAAACCNCTAAGTTGAAAATCTGACAAAATTAGTTGAAAAGAAATTTTATTCAATTTGATAAAATGAAATCAACAATGAATAGAAGGAAATGACGTGCAAAATAACCATGCGGAAGCATATTGCTAATTTATTAGGAAAAATAACTATATGATGTGCAATACTNTAATGTACTATAAAATAATTCTTAAGGGGAGACTACTATGAGTTTTAAAAGTCGTGGGTTATTGGAGTGAGATTTTTTATACGCTGAAAATCGATTATATAGATCTGAAAACGAATAATTAGTGTAAAAAAAAATTGTTATTGTTCGTTTGCCCGAAAACCCTTAAAATGCTAAAAACAGTCCAGGGCCTCCAATTTTTGAGCTACAAAAGATTTTGTTTTTTATTTTCGGAAAAATGTGTGGAACAACAATTACGAGCCAGTTTTTTTGAATTCGACTCCTACACAGCTGATTTCGATGTTTTTCATGTGAACNGTGATGAAGAGATAGGCAGTGAGGAGAATTTATTTACTGATGAGGAGGAGTTTATTGGTGGTGTGATATTTGAAGAAAATGGAAATAAAATATTCTCCGATTTTTCAATTACGTTTTGTATCATATTTTTTTATAATTATAACTTTCTTTTTTTTTGCGAATTCTTAATGATTTTTAAAAATTGTATTTTGTAATTATTATAATTAATTTTTTTCAATTAAAAATACTTTACAAGTTTTTT
>NW_021680357.1:1808219-2028926 GCF_001412515.2 Diachasma alloeum
CCCCCCCCCCCCACCGGGGGCTTTGCCCCCTGGATCCCCTTTTCTCGTGGGGGGCTTCGCCCCCCCCTCCGCCCCCCACTTGATCACGCACTTATCATGTAAAATAGTATACGCAACACGTGCGGACAGCAGGCGGTATCACTCGGGCGGCTGCGCCGCCCTCGTGAGTAACCGCCTGCTTTCCGCACTAGTTGCGTAATGTACTATAAAATAATTCTTAAGGGGAGACTACTATGAGTTTTAAAAGTCGTGGGTTATTGGAGTGAGATTTTTTATACGCTGAAAATCGATTATATAGATCTGAAAACGAATAATTAGTGTAAAAAAAAATTGTTATTGTTCGTTTGCCCGAAAACCCTTAAAATGCTAAAAACAGTCCAGGGCCTCCAATTTTTGAGCTACAAAAGATTTTGTTTTTTATTTTCGGAAAAATGTGTGGAACAACAATTACGAGCCAGTTTTTTTGAATTCGACTCCTACACAGCTGATTTCGATGTTTTTCATGTGAACAAATTCACTATTTGTGTAAAAAAATACAAAAAAAGCAAATTTAGTCATGTAAGAGGCGAATTAAAATAAAATAGCTCATAATTGTTATTTCACATATTTTTCAGACAATTTTGAAAAAAAGAATCCTTCGTAGCTCCAAAATTGGAGGCCCTGGACTGTTATCGGCATTTTAAGCGTTTTCCGTCGAACAAACAATAAACAAAATTTTTTTTGCACTAATTATTCGTTTTCAGATCTATATAATCGATCTTGAACGTATGAAAAGTCTCACTCCAATAACCCACAACTTTTAAAACTCATAGTAGTCTCCCCTTAAAGAAGAATTAGAGAATTTGGAATTGGAAACATCACAAAGTTGCCCTAGACACACATCTGCATTTCAATCCGACATAAAAATTCGAAAAGCCGAATGACATAGCAAACAAACATCCGCCGAGTGACATATCAAACAAACTCCATGTCCATTTTTCCCATCGTGAGGGCTGTCACCATGTTATCTATAGAAAAAAAACATGAAAAATCGCTGTCTCCGGGGCTTGCTATCAAAGACTTCTGCGTTCCCTAGCGGATCCACTTTCCCGCCTCAGTACCTGCTGGGAAAAACGTAACGTTGTGATTCACGAAGAAGAACCATTTCATCCCCATAAAAGTTTGAAAAGGAAGCGATAGAAGTCTCACGGGAGAAAACCCAAATGGCGTTTTTTGCTGATTCCAATTAAAATGGATCGGCAGGGGTGGCGATCCAATTCGAATACTGAGTAATACCTCATGTATTTGAAATGTTAATCCCGTACTGTTCAATTCAACGAGACGAATTTCATTTGCAAATTGACTGTGAAGGAATTTGAGATTTGAAATTGAGTTGCGTGATTATTTATTCATGGTGGGGTGGCATTAATTACATATTCCATAACTGAAATTTCATGAGTTACAGCTCTTCGTGATATCATTTCGGTGCAATTGAGCATAAGGTGTTTCGTCTGCATCTGTCATTGTTCTCAATCTCTGAACACGAAACTTTTCAATTCAACTGTTTCAATCCGCATTTGAACATTTTTTGAATATTAATTTTTTTTGTCAGATTGATTGATTTTTCCCATCACTTACAAGTGTCAAATTATTTTTATCGGATGTCTTTGTAATTATTGAAATGATATTAAAATGCATCAGAGACATGGCAATGCCGCACGGATCATTCCTGTGGTTATTTTGGGTTGGTAAACCTGCGGAGTGTCTTCTCTCGCTCAGTTCCATGGTCTAACCTATACCTCTTCCGTGATACTCCAGCGATTATATTGACATTCGAATCGCGCGTAGTTGACACACGTGAGCTTCAATGGACAGAATTCGCGCCCCGTATCATTTTTTCAAATAACGATGACGATTTAAAAAATCATCAAATCCATTGTTTCATTAATGAAGTCATTAAAACACTGACATGCAATCTGCCGCTGCAAAGTGAGACTGAACTTTCAATACATTGACAGAAAAAATTAATTTTATCAAGAGAATTTTATTTGAACCAACTATCGTTCGGTTGTTAATTTCCAAATAAACATGATTTCATAGTGAATACCAGCTATCTCTTCTTGAGATACATTTGATTGGAGGAAATTGAACGTCTCTAGAATTGAAGTTCCACTTATTCGTCGCAATAATGAGAGTATTTGATTTCTTTCTTGCCAAAAGTTTGGCCAACTCCAGAAATTCGTTGGTTTACTCAAAAATCAAAATTATTCTCATGACTAAATACGTTGTTATCTCAATCAACACGATCATACGTTGTTCCCAGTAAATTATAATTGAAGTGAGCATTTCGCATGTCGAATCAGGATGAACATTGTTACGCGGAAAAAGCTTTGAGATTGTAGTAAGATGTCGTTGAGTTGAAAGAAGTTTATATTTCTTGACTAAAAAAATCGCATTAGTTTACAATAACAGAATCACAGATTACGGCAATTCTACACAAACTTGGATATCACAAATTTCGTTCAATGTGATGTACGGAAAGCTCAATTGAAACATCGGCTTCATTCGAGAAAACAACATTTAATTGATTCCTCAATGTAATCATCTCCTAGGTACGAATTTTTTATCAATTCATGAAAGTAGAAAATTTCTCGTCTGGAAATTATATTGGGTAAAAAAAATAGAACTTTTCCATTTTTGTGGTGAATACATATGACTTGACGCCAAGGACTGGTTTATTTGATTCAAGTAAATGTATCTCAAGAAGAAGTAACTGATATTCACCGTAAGATCTTATCTATTTGAAATCGGTTCAATAATACTTGATCCGAGAAAGACACATTTCAATAAATTAATTTTTTCCATCAGTGTAAGGTTAGAATACATCTCAGCAGCACTCTCTCAACAATCTACACCATTTTCTGAAGAGTAGACCTCGTCTCATGCAGCCTCACAAACCGCAGCACCATGCTTTCGTCTCTGAAAGTGTTTTCTCGAGAAGTATCCATTCGTCCGATGAAATAGGGCAATTCAATTCGGCGTTGAGCAAACTCTATATACCACGGACAGAGATCCAACCACGTACCGCCCGACAATATCCATTCCATCGAGAACGTAGAGTGATGGAGAAAACTCCAAACGACTGCCAGAGGCTCTTTGTTGTGGACGAACTGCGATTTATGAGAATCGATCGTTTGGTCTTGCTTCTATGATTCCGAGTGGTTATTTTTGCAAAAACTCGTCTGGACTGCACTCAACATTCGATTCTGCGGGTGAAGGGGTTTTACATTGGCAATTTAAATATTCAAGACTTTTTCAATTCGAAGTCATCAGACGCGGGAGAAAATGGTAAATTTTGAACGCTCTACTGTGAAAAGTATAGAATAGTATATTACGCAACAAGTGCGTAGCCGCTTGCGCGGCGAAAAGGGGTCGGGGGGGGGGCAGAAGGGGGTCCAGGGGGGCGAAGCCCCCCGGTAGGGTCCAGGGACGAAGTCCCTGGTGGGGTCGAGGGACGAAGCTACCGCGGGGTGCAGGGGCGGAGCCCTTGCTGGGGGCTCCCCACTGAAAAACAAAAAAAATCAAAATCAAGATCAAAAATAAAAAAAAGTTCATACTTGGAAATTGTTTAAAATCAAATTTCTCAATTTAATTGGGTGAAATTTCATAGACAGTCTTGTATTTATCAACCGATTTTTCGGGGATAAAATTATTCCTCACTTCTTGTCCTGATTTCGAAATTTCTGGTGGAAGATTTTCATCATTCCAGTTGTTATTTTCATCATTTTCATCATCCAGACACAGCTTTTTATTTGGCGGAGAACCAACGGTTGCTTCGGTGAGGAATGTCGAATCTCCATCAAATAAATCTCCCGAGAGATCAATCTCCTCGTCACTGTCGGGTATGATGTGGTTGTCCATTTAATTTTACTGCTTTTATATTGAATAAATGAGTAAATTTAACGACAGAATATTGAGAGGGTTATGTGGATACCAACAAGTGAGGCAGTGGGCGATGTTATGAGTCGATGCGCGAGTCGATGCGCAATGGATGTGTGGAATCCAACGATGATATTGCAACGATCATTTACGCATCGATCTGCGCATCGACCCGTGCATTTGCGCATGCCCATGGGTTACGCACGGGATTATACAGATGCGTAGGGTTCCACACATCTACAGTGTGAAACCCGGCACTTTCTGTGTGTCGACACTCACCTGAAACCGGCCGGATTTCACGCACGTATGGTATAAATTAATTTTGTAATCTATTACAGTCGAAGTAGTTTCATCCAGTGAAATGTCCTATTCTAAATTTATAAATAGACACCAGAATTTTGTATACAAGTTCATCAGTTTTTTAAATAAATGAAAATAAAAATTATAGTGCTGGCACTAGCGAGTTTCTGGGTCTGTGAGCAAACAATGCCAAACAGGAGTATCAATTAGTGCAGGAACGCTACCGCCAGGTGACGTCTCAGGGAAACTAGTGTCTTGAAGAAGTCTAAATTCACATCGTCTTAAATTAATTAATTTTGAGGACAAATGAAAAACTGCGGCTCACAAAATTGAAATATGATGTAGTCCGTTGGAAAAATTACTGTTGAACATGGTAAAAATTGAGAGTGGGTATAGTACAAAATGACAGCATAAAAGTTGAATTTTCAATTGACACGAGTGAAATTCAGGAGAATAAACATGATTTTTTACTTCGTCGGTTAAAAAAATCTAATCTTCAGTGGTGGATCACCGGAAGGTGGCGTCTCTGCGAAAACTAGCGTCTGGACGAGGCCTCAATTCCACTTCAATAATTTCCGGTGTGTGAAATTCACTTTGAAATAAAATTTTGTTGGCAATCGGTCAATAATAATTCCCATCTAATCCTGAAATGGTCGCGACAAAAGCCCCATCAGAACAACAGATGAAATCAATCTAAATAATTACCAAAAAATTGGAGATCAAAGTAATCGAGTAGTGATCACCCTTGACGTATAAAATTAATCGAGTGACATAAATATCGCCCTCTCCATAATTGAAAAAATCCCATTCGATCCTGTCAATCGTCACACCCCAAGTAAATCCGATTTCAATGATAATTCTCTCCACGAATAGTGGAAAATCGATTTCCCCCACATGCTCACTCGTTAATGTACATTTGAATGTGTTAATCCCAGGTGGAACTGAACGAAATTAATTATCACGACAATTCTGGAAATGTCATTCTATCGACTCTGGCCGAAAGAAAATCCCGCCGGTATTTCAGTTCTCATGATTAAATTCCGAAGGACGTACACTTCGCACTCCTTTTCGAGCTCGATTATCAAAGCCGAATGCTCCCTGTGTATTTCAGCTCTCCCACGATAATGGGAATTAATACTTATCCTGTTATTCCAACGAATATCTCGGGCATGGTGGGGCCTCCGGGGTATTCATGACCTTGCCGCTATAGTAGTTGCCATTAAGTGAAAAAAGGAGATAAGGGGGAACGGCTCCTTTGTGCGGAGCCTCAATGAAAAGGAAGGCGCGGATACGGCGCCGGCAGAATGGGATAAGACCGGAGACACGATTCAGTTCACAGTCGGAGGGAGAATACAGCGATCTGAAGTTTAACGGGAACATTGTCACTCGTTTTACACGCCAACCACGATCCACTGAATGATGGGTGGCTTTTTTAACTGAGATATCGTCAATTGAAATGGCTTTCGCAGTGACAAATGGCGGCTGATAGTGACTTCGTCGTTTTTGCATATCTCTTGATAATATAAAAATCCAAATCAACTTTTGGTAGTAAAAATTGGGTGCTCGAAATGAAGATTCCGGAATTAAGGGTCAACAGGGTCAGAGTCAGGGTTATGAGGGTCAGAATAAGGATTACGAGTGTCAAAATAAGGGTCATGAGGGTCAAAATGAGGGCCATAAGGATCAAAATCAGGGTTACGAAGCTCAAAATAAGGATCACACGGGTCATAATAAGGGTTATGAGAGTCAACATGAGGGTTATGAAGGTCGAAATAAGGGCCACAAGGATCAGAGTAAGGATAAGGATCAGAGTAAGGTCGGGTTATGAAATTCAATATAAGGGTGATAAGGGTCAAAATAAGGGTTATGAGGGTTGAAATAAGGGCTGCAAGGGTCAGCGTAACGGTCATGAGGGTCTGAATAAAGGTAGCTCGTAAGGCGCGCGTCTATTTTTAGTGAGGATCGGAATAAGGGTTGTAAGGGTCTAAATCAGGGCTAAAAGGGTCAGAGTAAGGATAATGAGGGTCAAAATACGGCATATGAAATTCAATATAAGGATGATGAGGGTCAAAATAAGGGTTATAAGGGCCAAAATAAGGGCTGCAAGGGTCAGAGTCATGAGGATCTAAATAAAGGTTGCTTGTAATGCGCGCGAGTTAGCGCGCGTCCATTTTTAATGAGGGTCAACATAAGGACTACAAGGGTTAGAGTAAGGGTCATGCTGGTCTTACTAAGGGTCATGAGGGTCAGATTACGGATCACAAGAGTCAAAATAAGGGTAATAAGTCAGATTAAAGGTCTAAATAAGTGTCACAAGGATCAGATTAAGCGTTATAAGGTCGAAGTAAGGCTCCAAATAAGGGACATGGGAAAAAAAACCAAGGGTCAGAAAATAAGGGTCACGAGGGTTATAATGAGGATCAGATTAAGGATCCAAATGAGGGTCACGAGGCTCAGATTAAGGGTCACAAGGGTCAGAATAAGGATCATGGGGGGCATATCGGGGTTGGCAAGTGAAGTGAGCAGGGGGAGTAGCTCCCTAGTTCTATGATAAAATTATATGGTCTCCTGAAGAGATCTCTTGTGGTGTTGAATCAATTTACTTCTGGACAAGAAAGAAATTTTCCACCATTACATGATAATTTTCATAGCAGTAATTGCTCTCATGAGACATTTGTATGTCTTTCAGGTAAATACATTCGTCAATGTATTTACCCGTCAATTTTTAAGAATTAAAAAAAAATCTAAATTCCATCAAAATGAATACATCAATTTATTTATTCCATCCGAATGCGTCACTTCTCCGCGTGTGACGTACAATCCTCATCTCTGACATTCGACAGTACGGCTTCACGACTGAAGACTGTCCACACCACTCTGTATCGTGATTCCGAGGCCTCATCAAGGGAATGCAGAAACAATAGGAACGGAAACCCCCCAAAGTCATCCTGGCAAGTGGCCAATCGTTATGACCTACATCCGTCCGAAGGGGCTCAACAATGGACAATTTCCTACTTGTAATGAAGAGCTGATGGATCACTGTTGGAAAATAATTGAAATTTCAGGGACATTGACATTGAATGCAATTTCAGGGAGAAAGCAAGAGGACAATTGCGTTCGGCACGACATAGTCAATATATTTTTGCTAATTAATTAACAATGTGCTTCCGAGTAGAAGTCCTGTAACGATGTATTTTAAATTGAATCCATTGCATTGCATTCAATTCAAAGTCTGGAGCAAAATCATGAAGTTTCAGATTTCACTGAAAATTCAATTCAGTGAAATTCGATGAATTTCAGTCTATTCGAATTTATGATGAAATGATGAATATTCAGTGCCCAATTATGACGAATTTTCAATTAATTGAAAATTCCCGAATTTATTTACTGGAGTTTCCCTGACGTTTACTAATTTTCAGGGAATAATTGAACTGAAATTTACAGTTCTCATTGATTTTTCCACTAAATTCAAAATTTTCAATGATTATTTTTCCAACCCAAATATCTGGCAATATAATTGGCCCATTCGACATCACGTGGTACAAGCTACAGGGTTTTCAACTGATAATTTTTTGATAATTTTCTCTGGTAGTTGCTATTTAAAAACAAAACATCATGCAGTCGAATTAACCCCTCGTCAAACTGACAGATTGAATTCAATTGTGTCGTTGTGTTAATTTTACAATTTTCGTTTCTCAATTGTGAGTTTCGTCGCATGATCCAATTATATTGCCCGACATTTGGATTGGAAAAATAATCCCCCGAATACCACACGAGCTTCAAAATTAATCGGGCATTTTCCTCAACGTTCCCTGCATACAAACGAACCTATCGGAAAATACCCGATAATTTTGAAGTTCTTGTGGTATTACAAGTGGCAAAATTCTCAGAAATTTCGGTGGAACCAAAATGCGGTAGAAACTTGGGAAAAGTGGGCCAAAAATTGCAGCAAAAAATTGTCAATAGCGATGGCTTGCCCACAGGATCTATTTCGAGTTCTCGAAATACTCGCAGTTTTCGATCGACAACAGTCTGTAGAGATACATCACCCTATTTGAATTTGGAATGAAATGATGAATATTCAGTGCCCAATTATGACGAATATTCAATTAATTGAAAATTCCCGAATTTATTCACTGGAGTTTCCTTGACTTTTATTAATTTTCAGGGAATAAGTGAACTGAAATTCACATTTCTCATTGATTTTTCCACTAAATTCTGAATTTTCAATGACAAAATTCCCAGAAATGTCAACCAAAATGCGATAGAAACTTCCAGAAATTGGGCCAAAAATTGCAGCAAAAAATTGTCAACAGCGATGGCTTGCTGACAGGATCAAATTCTGGTCAAATATGACGAATTTCAGGGTAAACACTCGCAGCTCAATCGACAACTGTCTGTAGAGATACATCAGCTTTAAGCCGCAGAAACATGTTTGGGGGCTTTTTGGGTTATCCAGGCTCGTCGAATGGCATCGATGATGAACGGATTGCATGTAAAGTTGAATGTGGAACTGTTATCCACGGACTATATCGAGATTTAACGAGAATTGAGAATTTACGGGAATAGAATATTCCCAGGGAGGGGCAGTTGGGTTATTCTCGGGGGTTTCTTCGGAAAATCATAAATCTGAAACTTCAACGTGTGATGGGCATTTTATTATTTACTGTATTTATAGTTACTTTCGGGAATGATGAGAAAGTCTTTTATAACTTTAGTTTTATCGGTTCATTTGAGTTTGACAGGGTCAGTCAATAATGGGATTTAGTTTTTATACTGCACACTGTAAAATTATTGTGTATTGATTTTAGACTTAGAAAATACTAGGATTAATATAAATAAAATCTCTCGTTTGTTGAATATTTTATGTGAATAGTTACGGTCAGAATTTAATGCCTGATAAATGATGCAAATAAATTCTTTATTTATACCTAATAAGGAGTTTCCTTATATTGCGAAAATTTCTTTATTTAAATCAAATAAAAGTTTTCCTTGAAATTTCAGGGGAAAATTTTTTACTGTGTATTAATTCGGTAGGCGGATACTTTTTCCCCGGAAAAAATTTCCCGGAAAAAATTTTCCGGAAAAAATTTCCCGGAAAAAATTAAAAAAAAAATCCTCTGGAAAAAATTTCTTGTATACTTGTACTGTTTGTGTTGTGGTGAAAATAAAATCGGGAAATTTTTTCCGGGAAATTTTTTCCGAGGAAAAAAATTCCTACAATCATTAATTCTCATAGAATGATTGAAATAAAATTTACATTAATAATCCATTAATTTTGCCATTAAATTATGAATTTTCAATTGCAAAATTCCCCCAAAAGTTGCCTGGAACTGTCACTGAAAAAACAAATGAAAAGAAAAATAAAATGAAAATGAAATTTAAAAAATATGAAAATGTTTTTGAATGAACCATCATAGGGGGTAAAACGGTTTGAAATATTGTGCGATATTTTGATCCCCAGACGACTTGAAAATGCTGGCGCTATTCAGATGTTAGAACAGCCCGACTGAAATATCGGGGTATTTGCCTTGGGCCTCCGTAGAGTGAGACACAACTTAAGCCATTCGGGTGTCGAGAAATGGGTATATACGAGTGAAAGACAAGTGCCTCGCAGGCTGAGACTTGAGCACTCGGAGGAACTAGCGGCTGGAGGAGCTTGAGTAAATGTGTCATAAAGCAGACGTCAGTTTCCCACAATTAAAGCTGTTATCCCATCTTCTTTGTTCCACACACTCGACTCGCCGAGTTTTCCCACACGAGATGCTGGCATTCGGTGACAATTGCAATGGTGCAGGGGCTCGGATTTTCACACACGGCGAGTAAACATTGTTTGCAATGGGGTTTTGATGGCATCCAGTCGAAATGAGTTGGATTGTGGCACTCTGAAGGGTGCATCGTTCTCATTGCAAAAAGCAATACGACCGATGACAATCATATGTCCCAATTTATCAGCTGCTAAATTTTCGTATTACAAGACATGATTTGCTCATGTTCTAATTCCTACGCTCTCTGAATAAGATTTTAATCATAATTACAATTCAATTCCTTCTAGAACACATTTTAGAGTCTGAATTTCTGGAATTCAGTGTTTGTTGATGCTCTGGTCAAAGTGCGTGCCCACACTGTTATCAATTTTTAATTAGCTCACACGGTAATTCAATTAATCTGTTGTTCATCTCATCAATATAATTCCGTGCTTAGAATATTGTCATCTCGTGTTTTCAGCACCAAATTAAAAATTCAAACTTCATTTCAGTAGCGAAGCGGTAAACCGGGTTAAGTCGATTTTGACTATTAACCAGTTTTTGACGCATATCTGGGAATCTAAAAGAGAGAAAAAATTTTGTCATAACCTTTTTTGTAGAGTCAAGTGAGGGTTATAAAAAAGGTAATGAGCAAAATTTTGCTATCTCTCTTAGATTCCGAGATATTTGTCAAAAAATGGCCAAAAGTCAAAATCGACTTGACCCGGTTTACCGCTTCGCTACTGATTTGGAATATTGAGTCACAGCTTCTTTTTATTCATATCAGAAATTTTGTATTTGGATATTAATATTATCTGTTCAAAGTGAAAAAATCGATCATTATTTTCACTATATTGCATTCAGATTCTCCTATCCTTAACGTCAAAAATGTGAGATAATCTCATAATTCTAGCTATTAATTCTAATCAACTTTGTTCGAAAACAACCTTAGTATAGGAAACGCAATATTAAGAAAGTACAATTATTATATTTTCCTCTGACCTAAATGATTTGGACAATTATGATTCGTTTACTCATGTTTCATAGAATGGCATTCAACTCGCTTTTGTTCGTTAGGCGGGCTTCATCAAAATTCGAATGCCTTTTTCCATTCGTTCGACATATCGCCCATGCTTGTCCAATAAACATCATAATCTCATTATTTTTCTCTCGAGGCCGAAATCTAAAAAAAATCAAACATCACTCTAACGTTCACATGAAATACCTCAAGAAACTTAACATAAACGTCTCTCCAACGTCTCGAGTTAACCCCTCTCCCCTTCAACTCTCAAAAATAGCCCGATGCCAAGCCCGCAAGCAATACCACCCGCATAAACTCCAAGAACTCCCCTCCAACCCCACCCATTATTAAGCCCACAATATCGTACCTGTTGCCATATATTCCCCACAAACAACCCCGTCTTTGACCCCGCCGGCCCCTTTGAGCAGTCCAAACATCTGAAGGCAAATCCTCATAACAATCCCACCAACTTTACCCTACTCACCTCCTGCGGATGAATACACCCTTTTTTTTCTTCTCCAAAGTTTTCCTCGACAGATCGACCCAAAATCATTTGTCTCGTCTCATAATGCGGATGACCCTGTTTAAAAATTCAATCTCGCGATCGACTTGCTGCGGGCTCGTCGTGCGAGATTACACATTACGACGATAGGGTGAACTGCCCATTTACGGAACATTTAAGCCGTTTCAGAAGTTTACACAGTCATGAAATATTGAAATTTTCTCTTGAAAAATTTAAGAAAAATACTGCCTAATTCCAAATTTAGTCTATTTTCTGAGAAAAAATGAAGGAACCTATCACTTGATGGGAAATAATTGGAAATAATTAATAAGTACACGCACATCGAATATACCAAGGACGGAACACTTTTGCCAAGAGTGGAACATCGTCTGCCCATTTACGGAACATTGGAGGTTAGTGTGACGTTGAGAGATTAATTCCTGATGCGAAGTCATATCGAGGAGGATATTAATCAGAAAATATACAATTTTGTTCAATTCCTCCCGAAATTTATATCTTTTCGGTGGATTTCCCCAACTGTCAATACAGACTGACGACCATGAGAGTATCCAGATACTTTGTCGTTGACTCGTGAATGCAATGTAGTTTTGGGGATACCATAATTAATTGATGCATTATTTAGAGAGCTGTTCCCCGATTTCACAGCCTCAATCGCTTCTTCTAGATTTTTTTTGTGTATTCAAACCGTTGAGAGGGTTTCCTAACCTCTTCTGCCTTGGCTGATTGTTCTCCCTCCTCTTCGTGTATTTTTCGTGTGTTTTTACCTTTTGAAGCCATCTACGCGAAAAAATGAAGAAAATAAACTAATTTAGGGATACGATTCCGATTAACTTCATTAAATTATTAGTTCATTAACCGCCAATACACTTTCCACAGTATCACCGTATTCCCACTTGACATAGGTATATGTGGATATCCACCCGTATGAGTGTTCCGTTCGTTTGGAATTCCGTGGAAAACTAACCCTAAAGACGGAACCCCCATATATTCAATACAATAGCATTTTTCTGATGAAATTGATATGGAAATATTGAAGAATAAAGGATTTTATATCAATATCTATCACAACTTACCGCATTTTGTGATTTAAAATCTAAAAAACATCGCTTCAAAAAAAACCCGTCAAATGGCACGCGTAACTATCAATCACCGCAAACTGGCTGCTGCCAGGATTTTTCTCCAATATTCAGCAGGAGGTAATCGATAGCCGATCAGATTTGTGATGACGTCATGGGGAGGGATATAAACTTAATTTAGAAAAAAAAATCAAATCGATAGCTTGGCCAAAATTTGAGAAATCTCGTAAAATCTGAGAAATGTTCCGTTCTTGGGTAGTGTTCCGCATATGGGCAGTTCACCCTAGTCACTCTAAGGAGCGCAGCGGGCTCACCGCGCACTGCTGCCGCGCTGCAAAGGGTCAATCCCCGTGTTGGACTTCTCACAGACGTGAGAAGCGACACTGATGCGGGATTCATGAGCGCGAATGGAGAAGTCTCCATAACCTCCAATGGTAATGACAGAATTATCAAAACTTGGAACACGTAAATTCATCAAACATTAATACAATATATTTTAACACATTGCGAAGTTCTTCGCGGTGAGAGTGAAAATGTGACGGAGGTTTTAGCAGTATTTTGCAGTTATTACTTTTCCCTACAGAAGGATATTTTGTTGTACTCTAGTAACTCTCAAGATTCCACTATTTCTCTTCAGATCGAACATTTTTATCAGTCAGTGAACGATAACAGGGAATGAATATGGAAATCCGAGGAATTGAGGAAGGCTCAGTCGTTCGACAAAAGTCAGAATAATGTAGAAAAATAACAATCCCACAAATTCATCCCACTCACCTCCCGCGGGTAAATACACCCTTTTTTTCTCCAAAGTTTGCCTCGACAGATTTGTGGCAGCCGCTCTTCCCAGGAGCAACAACATTATAGTCAACGGCTTACGACAAAAGGGCGGCCCCTGTAAACCAGACTATCGCAAACATATTGTGACCCGAATATATAACGCAAGCACTTGCCACCGAGCGATCCTTTACCGAGAGTTACCACAGATTCACCGGAGGATCCGCTTCTGTATAGATTCGCTCCAGGCGATCAGCCCCGCTCCCCGCTGAAGGGGGATGGCCGTTGTTAATTCATTGACGCATAACTTGTCACGTAACTTTCCGCACAATAACTGAAACACAATGATACAACTCCGAAGCATTCAATGCTCCCCGAAAGTTGGCCTTTCGCCAGTTCATTCCAAATTTAATAGTAATTTCCTTCGGAACTGCATGCTCTCACCATAATTGCGAATGCTAGATGGGGATAATTGTAACGGACCTTAACGAGCATGTCAGCACATAGTATTTTTACGGGATAGAATTGTTGCGTGATCTCGTGGCCCCGAGGGCTTTTAACCATTAGGTGAAGTGGAATTGTTGATTATCTACGTGCAACATGTTTAACGGAAGGCTTTGAGATATGGGGGCTAAACGATCTCGCGGATAATTCAATTAGCAGTTGTTGCCTGCGGGTGCATTTCGACGAGGTGCTTTCTTCGTGACTTTTAGTTAGCGCAGTTGATCTTGAATTTCAAAGAAGAATTTAGAAAATTACTCTTGGAATTATGAGTAAAAAATCTTGACATTTTTATCAACGAATAATTTACATGGAATTTCTATTGTTCTTGTTATTGATAAATCAGTCAATGTTCTTGAATATTCAATGAAATTTGATTTCTCATGTTCATACGGCAATGAAAATTACTGGAAATCCTGAAAATTCAGGCAATTTTACTTCGGAATTTTTAATCTGTTATTTAATTTTCACGATAGGTTTGAAAATCTAAATTGTCATTGAAAATTCAATGACCGTTCATAATGAAAAACTTAATTTTAGTGAATTTCCAAGATGAATCAGGAATTCCATTAGCAATTTACTCTGAAATTGGATTCAAGTTCAGAATCCTATTCTAAAAAGAACATACACCGTAAGGTGTAGCGTAACGCTCATTCCTCGAATTTCATTGGTCGAACATTCGGATCCGCCGGCACGTTTTCGACTTCGGTCGGCTTTCGCTTTCGCGATTGTTCTCGTATTGAAAAATCAAATGTATCTGTTACGTAAATTTCAAATAATTTCTAACAGTGTAGCAAATTTTACGGAACCGTCACGGAATTTTTCTGAAGCGTTCTGTAATTTTTACCTGAATCTCCTGTGAAAAATTATGATACCGTCACTCCAATTTTCTGAGTCCATTCCGTAATCGGTGAACGAGTTGTGAAAAAATTGTTATGCAATTTCAAGTTTAGAATTCACGGGAATTCATAAGGTTTCAGGAGGAGTTCAGTGATGCCGCGAGACATCACGAGACAAAACTTTGGAGAGATGATCTCGGTCTCAATGAACATGGAAATCTTTGCTCTCGTCTCAGTCTCGAAATACGCAATATCGACTTCTTTCGTCATGATCCCGACTAAATTTATCTCATCTCATTTTTCAGTTTTTCGGGTTTTTTATATATAGAAAACCGAGACGAGACAAACCGAGACAAAAGCCGAGATTTTACATTAAAAAACACAAAAAACTGGAGACCGAAATGAGATAAATTGACTCGAAGTCATCACGAGTGGAGTCGATACTCCGTATTTCGAGACTGAGACGAGAGCAATGATTTCCATGTTCATTGGGACCGAGATCATCTCTCCAACGTTATGTCTCGTAAAGTGTCTCGCGGCATTACTATGGGAGTGAGATGGAAATTTCACAACTCGATTGAATTTTCAATGAAACATGAATATTCAGAAACAAAATATAATGAATTTTTAATTTTTCCCTGAATTTTTCCTGAATAATTTAACTGAAAAATCAAATATTCTGGAAATCAATAAAATATTCAATCAACAATATTCAATATTATGTCAATCAAATATTCTGAAAATCAATAAAATATTTGATTTTTCAATGACAAGATTTCCTGAAATTTCAGTGAAACTTCAACACGATAAAAATTTCGGATTTCGACACGGAAAATTCAGACAAAAATTTTTAACATTTCAAACTCCCATATATTCAATTGTTTCACATGTTCACTCTAGTTCTTTCGCCCTGAAATTTCGCGCTTGCCAAAATCGCCCAGTATTTGTCTTTATCGACAGCCTCACCGAATCCATCCCTGGACTATTCGAAATTCATCCACAATTCCCCTCCCCCCGGCGCAGTCTCTTTTCCGGGCGACCCCCGGCTTCCAATTAAAGTAATCAACGTTCTCACGTTCAATCTCTCCCGTTGACACTGTTGGAGGTACCTTTAATCCGCATCCCCCCGTGGCAAAGTGAACAAACCTTCCAATCACCGCGGGCGAGGGTCGTGTAATTAAGTGTGAACTTTACTGGGTGTCTCCGTCTGGGGGTCATATGGCATTAATGGGAAATTACCCGACGTCCGTCTGGTGGTTTCGGGTGGGCCAGAGCGATGGCCCCAACATCATTTGTCTCGTCTCATAATCCGGATGACCCTGTTTAGGAATTCAATCTCGCGATCGACTCGCTGCGGGCTCGTCGTACGAGATTACACATTACGGCGATAGTCACTCTAAGGAGCGCTGCGGGCTCGCCGCTCACTGCTGCCGCGCTGCAGAGGGTCAACCCCGCGTTGGACTTCTCACAGACGTGAGAAGCGACATTGATGCGGGATTCCTAAGCGTGAAGGGAGACCCTAGTGGAAAAACCTAAGGCAGAGGCGTAACACGCCTGATCAGAATTTCGGATCGGACTTGATCAGTTTCTGATCAAGACCTGAACAGAATTTCCACTCGGGGAAGTCTCCATAACCTCGAATGATAATGACAGAATTATCAAAACTTAGAACACGTAAATTCATAAAACATTAATACAATATATTTTAACACATTGCGAAGTTCTTCGCGGTGAGAGTGAAAATGTGATCGAGGGTTTAGCAGTTTTTTGCAGTTATTACTTTTCCCTACAGAAGGATAAGAGAGAAATTTTTGATAAAAATTACCCTACCGTTCTATAAAAGTGTATCACGAGTCATCGTTTCTACATTTCTATCGCAAAATTTAGTAAAAATTAATATATGATGATCAAATTTTATTCTACGTAAGAGAAATTTTATCCTGACGCATAATAAATTTTACCCTTCCAGTCCAGTAATTTTTATGTAGATAACAATGAAAGTTCTAGAACGGTTGGTCAATTTTACTCTACCGGCACGGTAATTATTATTTTTTGTCAGGATAAAATTTCTCTAACGTAGAATAAAATTTGATCATCATATATTAATTTTTACTAAATTTCGGGATAGAAATGAAATGATGACTCATGATACACTTTTATAGAACGGTAGGGTAATTTTTATCGAAAATTTCTCTCCGTGTAGTAACTATATCAAGATTCCGCTATTTCTCTTGAGATCTAACATTTTTATCAGTCAATGAACGATAATAGGGAATAAATATGAAAATCCAAAATCCGAAGAATTGAGGAAGGCTTAGTCGTTCGACAAAAGTCAAAATAATGTAGAAAAATGATTACGAGTATTTGAATTCAATGGTTTTTTGCCATTCAATGAGAATGTCTAGAGTAAAGTTAGGTAATCTCAAACTCAATATCAATTTTCATATTTTGGAAATTTTCTCCTCCATTCCATTCATAATTCTATATTTTTTCTCTCACTGTCACTTTTTGTACTTGATATTTCAATGAAACCTATAAAACCTGTTGCATAACCTGCCACAACCGCTTCGACATAAAGAGAGATTGTACAATTCAATTCCACTCATATAAATTTTGGTCTGTTTGACTTGAGTGACTGCATTTCACACTAATGCAATTTCAATCAAACCGCCATATCTATCTCCCCGCATACCTCATCACTTCAAAATTCAGCCGATGTACCGTATAGCCAATGTTCAATCCCCATTATCCAAATTACTGATCCATGGTACCGAACGTCCCTAACATCCGTACAATCTCAACAGTAACATCATTCAAGGGTATAATTGGATGCTGCATACATCAGACCTCCACCAAAGTACTGAACCCAATTTCCAAATCCCTTCGTCCCGGGAAAAAACCTGTGCCCCCGCATCGTGATGAAAGAATATTCTTCATAAGCGAAATTTTACAACCTATCGTGGCCTCGTGAATGCACGAGCATCAACGGATATGTCTTCCGACGAGTGCTCAAGAGAGGCCATTATCGAAATTGCACCTAGGACAGAGCAATATCGACCCCCGTCCCACTTCCTCCTGTCAGGCCGCAGGACAGACGCGCTCAGTTATTCACCGGATCTCACCAGGGCCCACCCCAACGATTAGTCCCTACTAGAGTTATGCTCGGGGACGTGCATTTTACCTCACCACATAAATCGGATTATCATTCCATCGGTATTCCAATCACTTCGAAGTTCTCCAGAGTGAGAATCCCCTTTTAAAAAAAGCATGTAACGTTTTTTGTCACCGTTTTTTGCGGCATAGCTTAGCTATCACGTATAAAAAATGAGAAAAAAAAATTAATATTTTTGAAAAATATAATATATCATATATATAATACATTATATATATATATATATATATATATATATATATATATATATATAATGTATTATTAATTTTGAAAAATTTTAAAATTAATTAAATCTATTAATTAAAAAATTTAATACACTTAAAATTTTTTAAGTGAAACGTGCTGTTTGAACGTTATCATCATCATTATTCTTATTATCCCTTTCTTCTATAGAACCGATTGTCTTTTTTACAGTTCTATCGCTCCCCCCAGCCCTTCAATAAAATTCGAAATTTTCAATAATCATCATAAAAATCAAATCATCCAATATAGCTATCGTAATTATCTTTAAACTTCGACGTAATGGCTTGAAGCACACATTTTAAGCTATGATTGAATTCAATTTGAAGCATGATATTCAAAGATATCCCCTGAATTCTGATTTTCAAAAAATACAAAATTTATGCAAACTTTCAAATAAATCAAAATAACAATTATTGCTATCGCCTTTAAATTATTCTTATACATTTCTATGTTAATTGTTGATTATTTTTTCCAATCGGATTTCTACCAATTAGAGCGCAGTATTTGAGGCTACACGACAGTTTTATTTCGAAAATTTCTGCCTGGCTTTTGAATATTTCGCAGTAGTTCTTCATTTTTTTATCTGAATAAATCTACATTCTTATACATTTAGATGAATAAAAATTGATTCATGTAAAAAATTTTCACAATCGCTTGTTTTCCACTCGATGTTTAGTTGTTCTTTTCGCCGCCCTTGTCCCACGTCAACAGACCTAGTTCTCACTGATTTATAACGTTTTCCCAATAAAATTCGCAGAAGCGTACGGTAAATGTACAGCCCTACACAACGTTATAACACACCCCCCCTGACAAAGTATCAGTCAGCATCATAAAACTTGAGTACTCACTGCGCTGCGGAGGATCGTCACGTTATCCTCACAATGTCGTAACGAGCTGCAAGGTTGCTACTTTAATCGCATACCATTATTGGAATTGCGAGCGCGAAAAACAATCCACCAGAGATGATGCGCGTAAAAGTTTTAGTACGCGTTTGATGAACGGATTAAACTCTCCGTTTTCGCTGAGTTTCGACGCTTGATTAATTTATTTTATCCCAAAATTGTCATCAGGGGAAATGATTTCAACTGTATTTTGATTATAATCAATCATATGCGATGGAATCGAGAACAAATTTGAAGTAAATAAATAAGTTTTTTTAAACAGAACGAAATAATGTTTTTGTTCAAATTGAAAAATTTTCTTTCCGTGGGGTTTTGATTATATTAAATAAATGTTTCTTTATTATTAATCAATCTTTATTCGATCCACGTCAATTCATCACTGGAAATAAATACGGATTTTGCTTGCATTAAATTTTCTTTATGTCGAATTAAATACATTTTTTGTTCAATCTTAATAAAAATTTATTTGAAATTAATAAATGGTTTATTTGATATGATTAAATCCTTGCTTTTTGAAACAAGCGAAATATCTCTCTATATCTCTCTATATAAATAAAAAAATAAGGCGAAAAATTCAGGGGACACTCAAGTTCAGGGGACGCTTAAATTCAGGGGACGCTCAAATTCAGGGGACGTTGGGTGCCTATACGAGGAGGTGCGTGTATTTATAAGGGATGTCTATATGAGGGGGTGGTCATAAAGGGGATATCGATATTTATGGAGGATTACTATATTAGGGGGTGCTCATATGGAAGATGTTTATGGGTACGGTCACACCGCTGCGGTCACACGGACGGGGGGGGAGCGAGCGAAGCGAGCGAGGGGGGCAAAGCCCCCCCCCGGGTTGGCGAGCGGAGCGAGCAGGGGACGAAGCCCCCTAGTTTAGAATAAAGATTTTTGAGAGACAAAATTAGCTCTACCGAAAAAATATATATTCCACGTGATAATATTTGATGGAGTGAAACAGATTTACTTGAGGAAAATTAACCAATTAAGAAGGAAATTTAATATTCTTCACAAAAATTAAATTTTCGTCGCGATCATCAGAAATATCCCCAGAAGAATTCGAACTGTTGGCCGGAAAAAATATAATCTATTGTACAACAATCATTTGATCTGAGAGAACTCCACAGGTTTATACCATAGAAAGAATACATTGACGAGGAAAGAATATTTTTTTCCCAAAAAAATTGTCCCCTCGAAATTATTTAGTTTTGCCAATAGCACAGTTTTCGGCAAGAAAATTGTAGTTTCCTCTTGAACTTATCATTTGTTCCATGGAAATTATAAGTGTTTATTGGACAAAGATGTACACTACTCAATAACATTTACTTGATAAAACCGGAGCCTCATATAATTCTCTGTAGAACGAATGTATTTACCCGAAAGACATATAAATGTCTCACGAGACCAATTACTACTACGATGAAAATTGTCATATTTTGATGGAAACTTTCTTTGTTGTGAACAAGTAAATTGGCACGACAAAAGTCCTCTTCAGGGTAGGATATAATTTCTCGGCGGAACTAATTTTTTCCCTCAGTGTGCAGTCATTCCATCGAAAGCAAAATGACGACACATTTGGCGTCCCACGAGTAAACCACAACCCCGAATTAATGAAACCTGCATCGCGATAGAAACAATCGACCCGCATTATTTCAGAGAAGCCTTTGGCGGAATAACCGTTGGATTATTATGCAGCCCCGATCACCCACGCCCCCTGTCCCCCGGGAATAAAATGCGCGACAGAACCGCCCTCATTTCCCTTTTCTTCCGAGCGAAATGCGAATAATGCCATTCCTTTCACCTCGCACTTCCCTGCGCTGCAGACCTTAGCGCCTGGAATAACTCGACGGTACATGCGCCACTGATGGAACCCGAGCAAACAGCCCTCCAATACCGAACGTTGTCCTCTGGCGAATCTTGATTATATGAATAACAATATCATACGTTATCAACAATATCACAAACGATAGAGTCCGGGGGAGAAGCAATATCCGCGGGAATGAATATGGAAATTCGAAGACCGAGAAGCATTCGATTGGTTTCTAATACAAGGAGAGTTCGGTGGGAGTCTGCTTATTTTCATGTTCAAGCAGTGGGGAAGGACTCCGGAAATAAATGTTCAGGAGGGAGAACAATTTTCAGGACAGAACAATTCGTCTCATATTCAGGACGAATAATTTTCAGGACAGTTACACTGGATACGATTTAGGGGAAAAAAATTCCTGAAATCACGCACGAAAAAAATTAATAGAAAAACCTATCGGATTCGTTAGAAAATTTTATTGAATTTCTATTAAACTTTCTATTAGTTTTTGGCTGATTCTATTGATATGTTCAATAGAAAACATTCAATAGGAAAAGTCAACAGAATTCGATTTTTCTATATAACTTATTCTTTTCATATATTTTCCATAGAATTTGCTCGAGTCGAATTTTATAAGTTTTTTTCGTTCTATTTTTGTTTTCTTCTCATCAAGAAAATCAAACGAAAAAACTTGGAAAATTTGAGCCGAGGAAATTCCATAGAAAATATCTCATCAATGGAATAAGTTATATAGAAAAATTGAATTCTATTGACTTTTTCTACTGAATATTTTCTATTGAACATTTCAATAGAATTGGCCAAAAACTAATAGAACAGTTCAATAGAAATTCAATAGAATTTTCTAACAAATTTGATAGGTTTTTCTATTAAATTTTTTCATCCGTGATTTCAGGTTTCACTGAAAATTCAGAAAAAGTCCAGGATTTTAAGGGACATAAACGCCGAGAATTCCTTAACTTATTGAAATTTCTAATCTATATGACTATTCAGTGTCAAATTGGATTGAATTTTCAGTGAAATCTGAAATTTCACGATTTTTCCCCCTAAATCGCATTTACTGTCCTGAAAATAACAGAATTTTCTGGTTTTCTATTCGTTTTCGGGTAAAAATGGAATGAAAATTTACAGTTCTGTTTGATTTTATCACGAAATTCTGAATTTTCGATGACGAGATTTCCTGAAATTGCAGTGAAATTGCAACACGATAAAAATTTCCGGAATTTGGCACGGAAAATTCCGACAAAAATGTTTAACAGTGTAAGGAAGATTAAATATGGTTTTTCACTTTGATTATTCAATAAATCCCCCTCTCCCTCGTCCTTTGAAAGGTAGAGGGAATATTTTTTTAACCGACGGAGTAAAAATTCATGTTTATGCTTCTAAATTTTACTCGTCTCAATTGAAAATTCAACTTTTATGCTATCATTTTTTCCTATAACGACTCTCAATTTTTAACATGTTCAACAGTAATTTTTTCAACTATCTCCATCATATTTTAATTTTGTCAGCCGTATTTCTTTAATTTTTTCTCAAAATTGCCATGTTAAATAGTAAATTTTCGAGTGTGACGGGTATGATTCTGCATTCTATTTCTCATATTAAAAATTACGATTGAATTGAATTGAATTTGAATCTTGATACTGAACCGTTAGAAATCATTTTAAAAATCTGAAAAAAATTAGAAATTTGTTTACTTTTGGAAGCGGATTGATGAAATGATTTTAAAATAGCAATTTTTGAAAATTCCAAGCATTTCCTATAAATAATTTATAAACAATAAATTTTCCACCGTAAAAATCATGTGTTCGGAATCGTAACAAATTTATTCATATTCTTAATTTTACCAGAACTCAACGTCACTCTTAAAAAAAAATTAATGAAGACTCCGAAAGTTTAAACAATTTCGATTGTTTATGTATAAGCAAGGAATGTTTAACAAAATAATAATTCTTTAGCATTCAAATTAAAAAAAAAAATTCTCACGAAATTTAATTGACAAATTTGACGATTAAAAATAATTAAATCCATGGTACTTCTATATTCTTAATGCTTTAAATTCATACGTCGCCGGCGAAAAGGACCAGCCGTTAAGGGAAAAACAATTCCCAAAGCCGTCAATCATCAGTGCCGCTTCCCTCCGTCGTCGCGGAGTGCCGTGACTCCCTGAAAAATGCATTCTCATAAACAGAAGAAACTTCCCCCATCCATCCACTTCAATATTAAATGGAACACACGAGACTGAACGGGTATCTCCTCCCCGATCTGTGCCATCCGAATTAATTGGCGGTTGCGCCCTGCTCGAAATACCAACCTCGTCAACACGAGGAGGGACGCAGAGGGTGGGTGAGAGTGAGCGGAGTAGGTTGATGTCGTCCCTTTGGGGTCGGAGGATCCCTGGGATCTCCGTCAATGCGACAGGCCAGACGTGCATCCACACTCACTCGGGCGCCGAGGTATGCTCTCGCTGGAAGCTCCTACGTGATCTCAAGCACCTTTGTGCATCCCAAAATTCCCTGGGCTTGTTGGCATGACGCACAATGTCATGCATTTGTCGGAGATTTATAAAACCACGCCCTCCAGGCCTCTATCATATCGTGGACTTTGTTTTCGGAGGGTTGGGCTGTTAGGGTCGTGATCTAAGAGCGAAAAAATCATGAAATTTCATGTTTCAGTGAATTTCATGGTTCAAGTGAATTCCGAATTTTTTCGCTGAAGAAAGATGAGAATTACAGGGCATCACTGAAATATTGAAGATTGAACTGTGTATTTACCGGATTTTTATGGAATTTTACAGTTTTCATAGATTTTTCCATGAAATTGTGAATTTCATGGAATTTTTTGTGACAAAATTCCTTGAAATTTTAGTGGGGTTTTTACATGTTACATATTTGTGAGGACTTTACTGGAAATTACATCCAAAAATATTTCACAGAGTGCGGACAATGTTAGAAAAAATAAAAATGAGCAGTATTGAATTCAATTTCGCGAAGACAAACTCATGAAATTTCACATTTCAGAGAAGAAAGATGAAAATTACAGAAAGTTAATGAGACATTGAAGATTGAAAAGTATATTTACCTGGATTTTACGGATTGCGGCAAATCTTTATGGAAAAATTGAACTGATATTAAGAGTTTTCATCAATTTTTTCATGAAACTGTGAATTCTTTATGACTAAATTCCTTGAAAGTTCAGCGGAATTTAAACTTGATAATAAAATTCGAAAATTTTGCGGGAATTACTGCCAAAAACATTTCAGAGGGTGTGCAGATATCCGAAAAAAATAAAATGAGCGATATCAAATTCAATTTCCGAAAGAGAAAATCATGAAATTTCACATTACAGCGAAAGTTTAATGGAATCCCGTATTTTTGAGCAACAGGAACACAAGAATTACACAACTTACTTGAATTTTCAATTTAAACATTAATATTTAGTATCAAAACGCTCAAGATTTCCAATCAATTAAAAATTGAAGCATTTTTTATCTGAATTCTACTCAATTTGATGGAATAATTGAACTAAAATTTCTAGTTTTCATTGATTTTCCCATCAAATTGTGAGTTTTCAATCGCGAAATTCCTTGAAATTTCAGTGAAACTGGCACTTTATGAAAATTTCCAAGGAATTTACCAAAAATATCTTCAAAAATTTTAGTAGTAACTTTCAAGAGGCCCTATTGAATCCCATTTACCGAAGGAAGAATCATGAAATTTCACATTTCGCTAACAGTCTAATGAAATTCCAATTTTTTGAGCGGCCGAAAGAGGAAAATTACCCAATTCTCTTAGATTTCCAATCAAAACATCAATATTCCGTACCAAATCGCGCTGAATTTTCAATTTTCATATTAGAACCTCAAAAGAACATTCACCAAAATTTCCTCATTTCCACACAACAATTGACCTTAAATTCACAGTTCCTCTTAACTGTCTCATTAAATTGCGCATTTGCAATAACGAATGCCCTCAGAATCTCCCTGCAACTGTTGATAAAAAATACAGAAAAAAGTACCACAAAATTTCTAGCAGTGCACCACCGATTCCTCCCACCCCGTTCTGAGACCGATACGTCAATTGCAGTGGATACACTCTAACCCCAGTATTGAATGTCAAATCAAACGATTGAAATCAATGAATGCACCCTCTGAGTTTGAGTGCACATTTCTGGCTGTCTCCCCCACCGAGCCACCGAAATGCCACACGCTACGATGATAAATCCATCTGGGATGCTATGTCACATTCAATTTAAGCACGATGTAGCATCCAAAGTTGCATGCAAACGTCGCGTTTCATAGTATGCCATGACTAGCAAGCCCCCACCTCCCATCAATGTCTCTGGCAATGCATTCGCGAGACTTGAGGTCGATGCACGATGCCGTGTATCCCGATGCATCTTCCAGGGTGGAAATTATGGTCTGTCGTCTTGTAGGAAGGATCCAGCATGAAGATTTGTGGAGCAAGGGGTGACACTGCTCTGTGTCAGCTGTGGGTACTCATAAATTCAGGGGGAAAGGGGAATCGTCGTGAAAATTTTTTTAATCCACGAAATTACGTCGCATCGAGCGGATGTGATCAACGATGCAAATTTCGAGAGCTCGAGGGGAAATTTATGAGACGGGTAAGGTGTAGTGACGCCACCGCTAGGTGGTGTCACGGCACTATGAAGTAATTCAATAGAAAAATCTAGCGAATTCGCTAGACAATCCTATTGAGTTTGTATTGAAGTTTCGAATTTTATTCTATTGAGGTATTTTCTATACAATTTCCTCGGCTCAAATTTTCTAAATTTTTTTTGTTTGATTTTCCCGTAAAAAGAAAAACAGAATGAAAATTTGACATCATGAACAAATATGACATTTTCACTTGGAAAATTTGAAATTATGGTCTGTCATCTTGTAGGAAGGATCCAGCATGAAGATTTGTGGAGCAAGGGGTGACACTGCTCTGTGCCAGCTGTGGGTACTCATAAATTCAGGGAGAAAGGGGAATCGTCGTGAAAATTTTTTTAATCCACGAAATTACGTCGCATCGAGCGGATGTGATCAACGATGCAAATTTCGAGAGCTCGAGGGGAAATTTATGAGATGGGTAAGGTGCAGTGACGCCACCGCTAGGTGGTGTCACGGCACTATGAAGTAATTCAATAGAAAAATCTAGCGAATTCGCTAGACAATCCTATTGAATTTCTATTGAAGGTTCGTTTATTTTTTGGCAGATTCTATTGAGATGTTGAGTGCAAAATATTCTGTAGAAAAAGTCAATAGAATTCGATTTTTCTGTAGAACTTATTCTATTGAGGTATTTTCTATAGAATTTCCTCGGCTCAAATTTTCTAAATTTTTTTTGTTTGATTTTCTCGTAAAGAGAAACACGTAGAATGAAAATTTGACATTATGAACAAATATGAGAATTTAACAGAAAAACCTAGCGAATTCATTAAACAATCCTATTGAATTTCTATTGAACTTTCCATTAGTTTTTGGTTGATTCTACTGAAATATTTTATGGGATGGGTAAAGTGCAGTGACGCCACCGCTAGGTGGCGTCTATGAAATTATGCAACAGAAAAACCTAGCGAATTCGTTGGACAATCCTATTGAATTTCTATTGAACTTTCTTTTAGTTTTTGGCCGATTTTATGGAAAATTTTAATAAAAAATGTTTTGTAGAAAAAGTCAATGAAATTTTATTTTTCTATTTGAAATATTTTCGATAGAAGTACCTCCGCTCAAATTTTCCAAATTTTTTTGTTCAATTGTCTTGAAAAAAAAAGAAAAATAGAATGAAAAACACTTAGAAAATTAAAAATTATGGCCTGTCTTCTTGTAAGAAGGATCCAGAATGAAGATTTGTGGAGCAAGGGGTGACACTACTTAGTGTGTCAACTGTGGGTACTGCTCATAAATTCAGGGATAGAGGAAAATCGTCGTAAACATTTTTTTAATCCACGAAATTACGCGGCATTGGGCGCATGTGATCAACGATGCGAATTTCGAGAGCTGGAAGTTCTTTGTGAGGGAAAATTTATGAGAATTTATGAGGGTAGAGGTATTGTAGACGGTATTTCATATATTTTTTGGGTTAAATGAAAGTTTCATTCGGGCGTAAAAGGGAGATCTGGACGATGGTTATTGGGTTTTTTATGGGCTATTAATCGGGGAGTTTTTCAGCTATTGGATGAACCTCATTAAAATTTGAGATGGAGTATACGGGGCTGGAGAGAGTACTTGGACTAGTTTTCAGGCGATAAATAGTGAATTGTGAATATTATTGGCATTTTAGGGAGACGGATGGATAGTCAGGGAGTATTTATTGGGTTGGCTTGAGCGCCACCTAACGGTGGCGTCACTGTACTCAGATTGTCAGACCCAAAATTTGAGAATAGGAAAAATCACCATTTGATAAGCAAGAATTTTCGCAACTTATGATCCCAATTTTCTGAATTGAAAAAATATATAATTTTAAAATAAAAGTAAATGATCATAAATATCCTGCAGAATGACGATACGAAATCCGATCTTTTTGTCCGATTTATCACGCAAATGTTCTGAGAGTTAATGGATATTTTATTGAAGCTTCATTCGGGAATAAAAGATAAACTCTGGGCAGTGGATATTGGGTTTTTTATGGGGTATTAATGGAATGGGGGACATTTTCCGTTATTGCTTCACCTCATTAAAATTTAAGGTGAAGTATCTGGACTAGCTGGGCGAGTTTTCAAGTAATGAATAATGAATTATGAATATTATTGCGATTTTAGAAGACGGATTACGTATCCGGGGGTTACCTATCCCTGAGGGTGAGTTTATTAGGCTGGCGCCACCTAGCGTTGGCGTCACTGTACTCGCATAGCCAGAACCTGAATTTTAGAACAGGAAAAATCATTATTTGATAAGTGATTATTTTCGCAATTCAAGTTCCCAAAGGTTCCGAATTCCAGAAAAAATTGTATCTCGAAATGAAAATAGATGGCAAAAAATACTCTGGATAAAAATGAGACGAATTTCAAACTTTTTATCTGATCAATAATACCAATACGCTCAGAATAAATAAAATGTTTATTAAAGTTTTATTAGAGCATAAAAAATAGGCGCTGAGTGATGGATATTGAGATTTTATTGGATAGTAATGGAATGGAGACATTTTCCGTTATTCGTTTACCTCATTAAAATTTGAGGAGGAGTAGTGGTGTTGAAGAGACTAGCTGGACTAGTGTTTATGTGATATATTTAATAAATTATGAATATTATTGGAATTTTAGGAGATTGATGAATAGGGGGTATTTATTGGGTTGGCTATGGCGCCACCTGGCGGAGGCGTCACTGTACTCACATACGCAGAACCTGAATTTTAGAACAGGTAAAATCATTACCTTAAATAAATACATTAAATAAATCAATACATGAATAAATTTATTTAAAGTAATCAATAAATAAATTTTCTCTTCCATTCCTCACGATCAACTTCAAACCCCCCACTAAAACTCCTGTGCAATCACAATACTCTCTCCACATAACAATTTCTCCGCTAGATTGAACTCGTAATATCCAGCTACCCACTTGAATCTTCAATTATATCGAACCCACCAACTACAACTGAAATACCGGAATCACTGTCCTCCGAGACGGAAGGTTGTTTCGTAAAGCTGTTACTGAATTCTCCGAGTTGCGTCGTGTGTCATCCTTCAGCGGGTTGGTACATAATCAGGAGATATTCACGTGGATGCGGCGGTGACTTGGCTATTCCATTTCCATTCGAAATGGAGGTGTTCGCAAGACATGCATGACTCTCCACGCTCCGACGAGCATTACCTTGAGGGATTTGAAACAAATATGAGAATTGGGCTCTCTGTCATCAGTGAATCCTTGAAAATTTTCAGTATGATCTCTATATTATAAAAATCCAAATTGATTTCTCGTGATGAAAATTTAGTACTCGAAATTTAGACTCCAAAATTAAGGGTCAGAAATGAAGGGTCGTGGGCAAAAATGCGAGGATCAAAATAAGATTCACGACGGTCAGATTAAGGGTCACAAGGGTTAATAAGGGTCCTGGAGGTCACATGGGTTCCGAAAAAAAATTGAAGTAAGAATTCGTTCCCAAAATATTTACAAATATTAATCACTTCCACTTCAATTTTTTTTAATAAATTTTTGGACAATTAACAACTTTTGCACCTGAATTTTTTTGGCTCAAACTAAAATTAATCCTCAAAATTAATCGAGACTCCCTGCAACACCTCAACTAATCGCTCTATGTTTGTGTTTCGCTTGTTTCAGACGCCTAACACTAGCATAACAACCGACCGATCGATCGTCGATTTTTAATCTCTCGAGAGGATTCGAAAGTTCTCGAGGAAAAAAAATTGAAGAAAAAATTAAGGAGAAAAGTGAAACAGGCTGAGCTACCAGTGAATTCAAATGCCTCACCCCTGAGGCGGGATCGCGCCATCAGGGAGACCCGGGTGAGTTCTCCACCCCGCACTGTGGACACTTCATTTCAACGCTCATTATCTAGTCAATCGATACGCACAGACATGGGTGAAGACGGGCTTTGTCATACTCTCACGTCTTGATTCCCCGAAGCTATTATCATTCCTCAGGTTTTTCACGCCCCACTGGGGGATCTTAAAGGAGTCATGTTATAACATCTTTCCCTATTCAAAATACGAATGAAAAGAAAACCGAAAAAAACTTTTTTGAAAAATAAAAATTTGGCTTCATAATAAAAAATAATAATACCTTGTTTTTCCTATATTGTGATGGGGCAAAACGGGTCTTTTTTAGGGTCATCCATGAATTTCTCCAATTTTTCCTGCTCATGAAGTGAGAAAAATTGTTCTGAATTTAAGAAAAAATTGAGTTTTTTCTTCTAAAAAAGAAATCTCTGGAAAAATTTTTTTTCTCATGTGTTCTGATAATCAAAATTTACACCTTTATGTCAATATCAGTCACAGTCGTGTTTTATTTTATTTTCTTCAATAGTCATGAACTGAGAAAAATTATTCTAAATCTAAAAAAAAGTTGAAATTGTTCTGCTGAAAAAAAAAAACATCTACCGGAATGATAAATGGGTCACCCTCCCTTTTTATATTCCTCTTCCAATATCATTCCCCTCGCAACTGCATAAAATTGATTTGTATCCCCAAAAAAAGTCGACAATAAGAAAAATAACGCGTGAAATCCCATGTGGATTTTTTGCCACGCGTGTTTTTGTTAGCTAAATTTATTGCCTTTAAGCCAATATCATTCCTCAGATTTTCCAGATCGTGCTGAGAGATCCTACAAGTGATGGTATAATATTTTCCCCTATTCGAAATACAAATAAAAAAAAAATCAAATAAATTTTTCAAGTACTTTTGCAAAAGGAGTTTTTTTTTTCATATTAAAGTAAATAAATTTCTCGTTTTCCAATATTGTAATGGGGCAAAACGGGCCTTTTTCACTCATCCATTAATTTTTCCAGTTTTTCCTACTCATGACGTGAGAAAATTTATTCTGAATATAAAAAAAGAGGGGATTTTTCTTCCAAAAAACAACAATTTACCAGAAGGACAAATATGAGTCCCCCTGCCCTTCTATCATCCTCTCTCAATATTATTCTCCTCTCAGAAAAAAAAGACACAATAAAAAAATTCGCAATTCATTTGAAGAAAAAAATCTTTATAATTTTTAAATTCTTCTATAATTTTGAAAATTGTTAAAAATTTAATTCCTCACTCGTTCTCATATTCTGAAAAATAACGGGGCAAAAGGGGTCTCTATTCTAATGAATTATTCAATTTTCCTACATCTCCATATAACCTTGAACTCAAGTCCTCAAGTGTGAAAAATTATTCTGAATGTAGAGAAGTTGTGATTTTTCTTTTCTAAAAAAACGAAAAAAATCCACCGGAAAGACAAATATGGGTCACTCTCCCCTCCTATCATCCTCATTCAATATTATTCTCCTCACAACTGCATAAAATTGATCTGCATCCCAAAAAAACCGTGAAAACAAGAAAAGTATAACATAAAAACTTGTGTAGATTATTTCTCCCTACCTCTTTTTTTTATGAAAAAATTTAGTTGGTTGAATATGAAACCATGAATAGTCGATTGTCACATCTGGTACGAGCAGTCCAAACCAGAAGAAAACAGAGAGAGAGAGAGAGAGGATGCGGGAGAGATGGGAAATCGTAGCCAGAATAAATTTCTTCGTGAAGGCAAACTCCCGATTCAATGGATTTATCACGAGGGGTTGGGCAAGAGGGGTAACGCAGAATACACGTGGAGAGTAGAAGGATCGGGACTGATCTGGAATTGGTGTGCCATGTACAGCCTATATGGAAAGCCTGGAAAATTCACAGAGAAATGGTGAATCGCGTCCGACGAAATCCAATGAACGGTTAAATCCACTTGTCGGGTGATGATGCAGCGGAAAAATAATGGAAATAAAAAAGTTAATGGAAAGAGGAAAACGGCCAGTTTCAGCGGGATGTAGGGGCTAATGAAATAGACTCACGATCAATTTTGTTTTTTTCAATCAGTTGTTTTTATTATTTATTTTTCCTGACGTAATGGCTTTCCCTTAATCAATGGAAGAAATGAATATTTCGCAATTTGGAAAACCATTCGTTTTTTTACGGACACTGGCCCATTTTCTTGAGAGCCTGGCTCAAATCTTGTGGACACGGGCCCTTTTTTTTTAAATTCTCGACCATTTCCTTGAAAACCTGGCCAAATTCTTTGAAATGCTGTCCCAATTTTATGATAATCTGACCCAATTCCTTGGAAGGCTGACCCAATCTCTGAAATTCGGGCCCAATCTGTGGGACTCCAGCGCAATTTCTCTAGAGCCGGACCCAATTTTCGTGGACGCTGCCCCAATTTTTTGGGGCCGTGTTTGAATTTTCCGAGATAGGTCCATTTTTTAAGGACACTGGCCCAATTTCTCAAGCTCCTCGACCATTACTTTAAAACCAGGCCCAATTCTTTAGGAAGCTGGCCCAATTTCGTGAAATCCTGCCCCAATTCCTTTCCCTTTCGAACGGCTGACCCAATTTCTGAGATTCTGGCTCCATTAATTGTAAGGCTGGCCCATTTTTCTAAGTGCCTGGTCTAACTTTTTGAAATTCGGGCCCAATTCCTAGGAAGGCAGACCCAATTTCTTGAACTCCAAGCCAATTTCGGGGACTTGGGCCCGATTTTTGACTTTTCCCCAATTCCCATGAAGACTGACCCAATTTCTTGAAAGGCTGGCCGAATTTTATGGATCTCTGACCCAATTTCCTAGATCCAATCTTCATACTTTCGTTAACATAATCGTCTTATCTCAATGAAAATAATAAAAATGAATATTCAGTGCATGAAATAATTTCAGGAAGTGCACGAAACGCAACGGAAGTAAGAAAACAAACTGTTGCAAATAAAGAAAGCCAGGAGAGGGAAAAAATTTTGAGGATAAATAAGATAAGACACAGGAAACGGAAAAAATAACAGACGAAAGCGTACCCCTGGGCCTTTCGTGCTGTTGTCTGCAGGGGGCGGTGGTGGTGGTGGTGGTGGAGGCGGCGGCGGCGGCGGTTGCCGGCGTCGTGAATACGAACGACGCAGTGGTGGCGCTCGGGGTGCTCGGTCATCCGGCGTCACAACCATCAGCTCCTCCGTCGCGGGGAGCGCTGGGGGCTGCGGCCCCGTGGTGGGGCTCCCCTCCTACAAGAAACGCCAAGGTATCCATTTTTTATCTTCAAATTGGGACCGAAAAGAGTTACTTGGAAAAAGAATCGTGGACCAAAAATTCATAGATTTTCGAATACATTTTTTGGCCCACATATTTTTGTGCACTTAGAAAACTAAGTAGGATATTTCTCTCACGAGTTAGTGGAGGTTTTTTTAAAAATTGGGACGGTGTCCCAATTTCTTGGAATGTAGTCCCAAATTTTTGGAACCCCATCGTGAATTTTTGAGACAGTCTTAATTTTTTCATAATGTCACATGATTTTATATGGGCCCAATTTTTCAATAATGTTGTCCTAATTTAATGGCACACATTCCGTATTGACAAAAGCAAGTTCCAATTGCCTGCGACAATTGTTCGAGACTGATACATACTCCTACCACCAGAGAGTCTAACCATAAGGAAAATTGTTCGAAACTCAGGCCCAATGATCAGAGAAACTGACCCATTTTTGCTCAATTTTTTTAGGTACGGGCTCAACTTTTTCGCAATAGTATTCCATTTACTAGAATCCTGGCCCCATTTCCTGCAGTGCAGTTCCAATTTTCAGAGACTGGTCCAATTTTTTGGGACTCAAGCTCAAAGTTCTTTAGACAATGTTTCAATTTTCCGGGACTTCCAGGATTTTTCTATAATCCTGTCTCATAATTTTACATGGGTCAATTTTTCCACAGTGCTGTCCTAATTGAATGGCCCACACAGCCCAATTTTTTGGGACTCAGGCCTAATTATCTGATAAACTGGCCCATTTTTGGGAACCAAGTCTCAATTTTTTCGGACCCAATTTCCTGAGAAACTGGTCAATTTTTTCGGACCCAATTTCCTGAACAACAGGCCCATTTTTTGGGACTCCACCCCAATTTTACCGATACAATCATCGTAAATTCTAAAAAAAACTTCACTAACAATAAAAAAAGTGATGTTTCTCCGCAAAAAAACCTCACATCCATGAAATTCGAAGGGAGCTCAGCATCATGGGGACGAGGTGGACGTGGACGTGACAGAGGTCGCGGGGGTGGCAGTGGAACACCGCCCATCGGATATCGTCTGGATTCAGGCGTTGCCCCCGCGAACTATCCATCAGGACATCAGAATGTTGGTCCCGGATTTCGGGAGGTCGTGAATATTCTAGGCGCGAGAAATCAAGTGGGCACATTGACTGGCGTTGGGCCACCACCTGGCGCCGAAGAAACCGACGAGGAGGAGGACGAGGAAGAGGGAATAACCCCAAAACGACCGCCAAGGCCGCTGTACAGGAGATTTATCAACTATGTACGTCAAGCGTGGACGGGCGTCAAATTTGCATTAGGTAATTAACACCCTATTTTCGCGCTTTTCGTGTGTATTTTGTAGCTTTGCTTCTGCATTATGGCTGAACGTTTTGTATGCTTTAACGTGGAGTGAGAATTAACTGAAAATTATTTCTCAGGTTATTTTTAACAGTTATTTGATGTACAATTGGGGAAAATTGTTCATTTTTTTTACCACATTATTTGTCTCGAAAAATTAATGTCTGAAATTAAGACATTCAGGCGTGTATCCTAGTTATTCTTGGTGTTTATTCAAATATTTTTCATTTCAAATTCATGTTTTATTTTTTTTCGAATACTTTATTTATTTTTTCCCAATGATAATACTGAAATCGAAAAAATTTCAAAAGATTACCATCAACCATTAATTCAAAATGGCGTTTATGTGGATTAAACGATGCAAATAACATTTTATTTGTCACGTTTGATGACTTTGAAATAACGAATGGTCAAGCTCTACCCGGCACGTATCGCCGTTGATTAAAAACGAGCTATTCAGGTGGAGAGTAAACGCGACGGGGATGAAACTGAATTTAATATGGAAGCTTTATAGTTGGATTAACACACCTCCAGGATCAATGATTCTTCATAAAAATAAATAACCGTGTATTGGGTTTACGGGTAATAACACACGCCAGACGTGTTTCGAGCTTGTCAGTGATATTGACGGAGTAGATTCCACGGAATGCGTTTTCATTTTCGACATGACAGGTACTAACGTTGCAGTGCTTTGTCATATTTCCAAAGAATTTATAACCGTTTTAGGTCGGTTGAATGTAGTAAAATCGTCAATTGCTGTTACCCGCAGCTGCCAGTGATATCAGAGAGGCAATGAAGCTTGGTTATGGACTGTTGGGTATTGTTCAGGGCCTTTTTCAGCTGGTGATTTAGGTCATGATTTATAAAATCAATATTAACGTCCGCTATTGGATGTTGAAATCCAACATTGAATGTCGACATTCGACATTTAATATCATCATCTGACATTGCATGCTGTTATCCAACATTAAATATTGGTATCCAACATTAAATTTCGTCATCCGACATGGCATGTTGAATTCTGACATTAAATATTGGCATCCAACATTAAATCAAATTATCCGACATTTAATGTTGACACCCGAGATTACCTGTTGACATCCAACATAGAATGTTGAATTCTGACATTAAATATTGGCATCCAACATTAAATCAAAATATCCGGCATTTAATATTGACATTCAACATTAAATGTCATCATCCGACGTTACATATTGACATCCGACATTGAATGTCGCCTTTCAACATTGAAAGTCATCATCCAACATTCAATGTCAAAGTTCGAAATCCTAGAATCAACTTTGAAACGATTCGAATTATTGAGATTCGAGATTAAATGTTATCATGCGACATTGCATGTTGACATTCGACATTAAATGTCGTCATCCGACATTGAAGGTCGAAATCCGACATTAAATATTGGTATCCAACATTAAATTTCATCCTCCAACATTAAACATCGACACCCAACATTCAATGTTAACATCCGACATTGCATGTCGCCGTTCAACATTAAAAGTCATTATTCAACATTCAATGCCACACTAGAATCAACTTTAAAACTCCTCGAATCATCATTTTCTTTCCTTTTCTTAAACATAAAAATCCATAAGCCAACGAAAATCAATAGATCCATTCAAAAAGTTGATCATCTTCATCGAAACCAAATGACTCCACCATTACCAAAAAAACTCTGACCCTCAATGTCTAATACACTTCCCATTCCTCCAACACATTAAAAAAAAAAGCCCCTTCCATTTCAGACTCGGAATACGAGGAGGAGCAGACACCTAGATACAGACCAGACTCGTTGGCGAGTCTCTGCAGGGCGACAAGATTTACCGAGGCTGAGTTGAAAAGAATATACCGGGGATTCAAAGCCGAGTGTCCCACGGGTGTTGTCAGAGAGGACACCTTCAAATGCATTTACTCACAGTTCTTTCCCCAAGGAGGTGAGCCATGCTTTTTTGTTTCATTAGTCGCAGCGATGATGAAGAGCTGACGCACTCGTGATGTGTCACCGCGAGAGAATTATCACCTGTGTTAGCAGTTTTCGCGCCGTGTTCAGTGGTACGAACGTACTTTGGTCAGCCGTCAGGACATTTCCACTGACACGACCTTGAATTTCAAAGTTTTCACTGATATTTTCATATGTTGCGAAAAAATTGAATTTCATAATGAGAAAAGACTTGGTGAATGTCAGGATTTTCCCGCTTTTACTCGGCCCTAGGAAAATTCGAGAGAAATAGTTATTTTTACCCGAACGAAATTCTCATTTTATCCTCAATTTATCGTACACCAGGCGAAATCAGCGCCGGCACAGGGTCAATATGGGGCATGGCTTCAAATGAAGGGAGGTAAAAGCGAATATTTACGATGTAGAAGCACGTAATAAAAGTGTCCAAAGGGGCTTTTGAGTAAATGGAATACGTCGATACATCTTCACAAGCCGTCCTGCAATCTAAAAGCCCCGGGTTTCATCCATTCCCGAGATTCCTGGTGTGCCTTCACCGAAAGTAACCCAGGAATGCATAAGTAATTTCTCCCCGCCTTAATAATTTTTTTTCCATAATCCTCTATTTATGAATACCATGAATATTCCCAACCCAGTCTTGCTCGTTTTTTTTTATTATTCTTCATTTAGGCTGACACAATTCTATAACTAGAGGATGAAAAAATGAGGCGAGTCGAGTCATAACTGTCATCCAATTCCGTAAACAAGAAACGCCCGTGCGCGCCATCTAGAGTGACGCTCTCACATCAGCGGTGTTATTACACTCTTGCACCCGGTGGTGGCGTAATCAAAAGCGCAATCAGTGCCCACATAGTGCGACAAAAAGGAGAGTGCGAGTTGAGGGCCCAGGGAAAATGTACATCAGTTAATGTTGATTACTCGATTCTCTGGTGTTTTCATTTCATTCGTGTGGGAAATTCCGTGTGGAGGTACATGCGGAGAGAATTTTGGCGAAAATTATACTAGGTGTTTGAAAAAAAAGTATAACTTTGCTCTTTTTGCAAAATAAAAAATCTTTTCAACAATTTATGTCCGATATTTTTTGTATAAAAATCAGTGTCTATTTTTTCTATCGGAAAAAGGAGTTGGGGCGAAAAATTGATGGGACTGTCTAATAGAATTTCAAAAGAATTGAAATAATTGGGATTGTAGAAGATGGTATTAATCCGCAATATGTGTGCGTGCACCCGGCAGTTTGTCAATTTACGGGGTGAGGTCAGATGGAAAAGTAGAACAAAGCTTTGGGATGAGCTGGAGCGGCTAGACGTTGGGGGTATGAGTCAACCACGCGGATGAGCATATTTACCGGGCCACCCTAATTAAAGCTAAATTCAGCCTCATTCTACATGGCAGAAGCATACTATGGTGACTCTTCAGTTTACCATTGGGAGAGTACAATGACCAATTTAATCATCTCCTGCCAGAGAGACGGGTGCAGCTAATCTAGCGGGGGCTAAACATTTGGGTTCTACTAAACTAGATTTTATGCGAATAATTAGGTATGAATGGTTATATGTGAATGATTAGGTATGTATCACCGTCTCTTTCGCTCGAAATGTCGAATAAATTCAAGGAGGTTATGATAATTATAGTACAGAGACGCCACCGCAGGGGGGCGCAACAGCTAACGATGACCACTAAATCTTTTCTTTCTTGACAACTGCTAGTTTCTCATGAATTATCTGTCTCACATCATTCCAATAATAATATTTTAATTCGCTTAAATTTTTATTTATTAGTCTTGCAGTCTATTTTATATCAAAAATTCATCATTGAATTAAAAAACTCGTCAATGTTTTGGTTCTTGTTTTGAATCTCTCCAGTCGTTTCTTTCCAAAATATCTACAATCCGTAGGTCAACAGTTGTCCATTGAGCTTAAGACCTCAGTGCAAGGACGCCACCGCAAGGTGGCGCAGTAGCTAATCACAATCACTCTACCCCTCCACCACTCAATACGACCCGTCTCATATCATAAAAATAATATTATAATTCACTACTGGTCATCCGTGACCCATCACTCCTCAAGGTTATGACAACCTGAATGTCACCATCACCTCAACTTCATCGTTATTATGATGTTGATCCGATCACTCGCCGATAAAACATCCCCTCGGAAATTTCAATTGAGTCCCGTCGACTGTGAGAAAACAATAACGTTACTGCTGACGTTTGTTTGGACAGCAACGGGGCCACGAGGTACAAATAACAATGAGAGAACCGTGCATACACCCTCTCTGTCAGCATTATCTTTTTTGTCGCTTCGGTGCAATCGAAATCGAATCAAACGATGCGATCCGACGAACACCACCCACTCTACTCTTGTTTTTACAAGGCTAATGCCGGGAGATAATGGCTTTTGGAAGCTCTCAGCGGTTTTATTCCACCGCGTTTTCTTATTATGTATTGAACGCAGGCCAAGTCTCCCGGGAAATTCAAGTCAAGCGGGGGAATAAAAGTGAAGGATTGCGGGAGCTACTTGAGAGTTCACTGGGACTTATCAATAATGAGGTGTGGAGGGTTGTGAAGTTTATCGGGCGAGTTCTTAGGATGAATATGAAGGTTTTGAAAACGAGACGCGATGAATCTTTTTCATTCTTCAATCTCAGAATTTATAGGTGAAGAAAATTGAAAATTGCGGGTATGTCTGTTGTTGAATGTTTCGGAAGATTAATGAGGGAGCTCAACGGTTGTGAATGGGTCGTTCTTCTTCGGAGTTTCTTGGTGATGATCTGTAGATTCTGATGGTGGAGAGATGACGATTGGAATGAGAAAATTCGATTTCCCTCGAATTGTAATCATCTTTTGTAATGAATTGAGGAGTACTGCTCTGCGAGTCATTTCTGTGAGGGTCAGATGGTTCAATGTAGTGGGATAAAATGAACTTTTGCAAGACATTTCGGAGGTTTTGTATCCGCTCGTTTGTAATCCGCTTACGGGGGGATTGAATCTCTTATGATGATTCTACTTTGATTACTTCTGATGAAATGGAAAATTGAATTATGATTCAGCACACTGAGAGACAAAATCACTTCTGCCCGAGATGTATGTGTTCCACGTGAGAGATCTTTTGATGTGTTGAATCAATTTAGTTGTAGACAATAGAGCAAATTTCCATCAGAACTCGATAACATCCGTGGAAATTATTTTTTTGGTGAGAAATTCATACCTCTTTCGGGTGAATGCATTAGTTCTACAGAAAATTATGTGAGGGTTTGACGGTGTCAAGTGAAGGTTATCGAGTGGAGTATATATTTCGCCAGTAAACAATTCCAATTTTCACGAAATGAATGAAAATCCCAAGATAAAAGTCCAATTGTTGGGCGGAAATAATTTTTCCTCCCGATGCATTATTCATTCCGTCTTGCATGCGCATAATGTAAATCCCAATTGCCCTCCATTTGTTGTATTTATATTACTATAAATTCACCAGCATATTCTTCGAGAATAAAAGACTCTCAAACGTCCGTCCCATCATTATTTAACCTCCGTTATGGTCCATTCTTGGGCATCCAGTTGAGGATAATCTCCCCGACATCCTATATCCCTGGACCGGAGGAGTTCAAGACATTTTTCTCAGTTTCCAAGAATAATTTCAAATGAAAATCCCGGTGGAGTTGGTGCGCGCAGTCTGCTTTCATAATCAAATGAAAAATTGAAATCTCGGGGTAGATAGATGGGCTACGGAAGCCGAACAGAAGTTTAAATGTAAATTTGAGTCAAACTTGCTGAGAAAACATTTGCCATTTCCGAGTATTGTATGCCTTTGTCGGCATGACATTACCGGAAATTTCAAACATTTTTATGTATTTCTTATTCAACGATGAGACAAATGGTCCAATGATCGTGCAGATGTACTATGATTTTATTCCAACTAATAATTTCTTTCAATTCTCAATTCTTCAATGACTGTTTTAGCGTGCATTTGAACCAAAATTAATGCCGTAATTTGGGGCTTTAAGAATGACTTAAAGATGGGAATAGTTCCTAGACTATTTCATCTAGTATTTTTTCCAATATTTCTCTCCGTGGGAGAATAATACCAGATGCAATTTTTCTTCTTTTGTATCAGCAGCGTAAAAATCCATGAAAGCTGCATACATCATTCTCGAGCGTCATCCCGTAATTTATGGGTGTATGGAGTACGAAGATTGATGGATATGGGTGATTCGACGCTCATAAAAATTTTGACACGAATCAATCGATTGTTGAGGGAGAGAGAGAGTCTCTTATCTAGTCTCCTGCCCCGTCGATTCTCCGGAGGGAGAATCGACCCTTGAGTAATGATTCTCGAGAGGGAAGGGAGCCTTTCATTCAGCAGGAAATAATGACGAGAGTTATAATTCGGACGTTCGACCCACGCGGAAAGAATATCTGCGGATAATTGTACACATATTCATCGATTCAGTGAGGAAAGAAACCCGCGAAGTTCTCCTCATGTCACATCATAATTGATGAAGATAATGAAGAGATATTGAAGAGACAAGGACGTGAATTTCCGTGTAAAATTTCGTATAAAATAAAAGTGTGCAGGCTGTGCCTTTTCAGAATGAAAATATCTCATATAGAGGAAAATTTATCAACAAATATTTTATCCCTAAGTTACAAGATTGCTATCATATCATTATTATTGTTTCATTTAAGGGTTCATTTCTTGTCTGTGATTATTAGACAACCGAAACGAAAAACTACTAGCCCTTGTTTCGCATAAAACAAAGGTTTTTCGAGAGCAAAATATGTATGGGAGTATCGAATAATGAAGGAGTAGTGCTAGAAATGGAATTTCTTGCGTGTACAGAGAATGCAATTTTTTTTGAACTACTAAATCTATTTTTGCGACAAAAATTTTTCATTCCGATGCGCTCTCTGCATGTTTGGCACAAAAAAATCCTTTTTTGATCATTTTCAAAAAACTATTTTCTTTGCACAAGTAAGACCTGTTTGAAAACATTGTCGTTTTTCTCTCAGCGTAGATTAATTCAAATAATACCAAGTACGAGCATCAATTAGTACAGCGACGCCACCGCCAGGTGACGCCCCCACGGAAGCTAGCGTGTTGAACAAGTCTCAATTCAAATCGTCTTAATTCAATAATTTTAGAGAACTACAACTTTTTTTCTGTTTATTTTATCAATTAAATAATTTATCTTATGGGCAATTCCCATTTCTCACTCTCCAGAAAAATCGGTGACAGCATTTAAAAGAGAAATGTACTTGACAGATGTGTCACATGCATGATACATCGCTCCTCGATCTTCCCGTGATAGTTTTCCATTTATAAACTGTCGTATTCAATATCTTACGATATTGCACGCGATATTTGTCACTCAATCACGGCTAGAGCCCAATATTACTACGAGGCGGGTGTGAAATGGGGTCAGTTTTATGTAGGGAATGAAGAATTCTTCCTGAGGAAATGACACGAACTTTTGGTTCTAATGGAAGTCACGTCACACACGAATTGTATGCGTTACCTCGATATTTTTATCGTAAATACTGCACGAAAATGTTGTGCTCCTCACGCGAGTAAACCACTTAATACCACAAAACTAATTCAGTAATTAGTAACAATAATTTTGAAATTAATATATGAATAATTTTATTCACACGAATAATCTGTCTCCAACAAAATGTCTCAGCTGTTGTGGACGAATGAGCTGCACACAAAAAACAATATTTTTGGCAAATATTCATTTACTTGAGAGAAACATTAATTTCTTCAAAATCGTATTTCTCCGGTCGAGTCATTCCCAGGCGAGCCTGATTAGATTTCAATTATGACAATCATGTTGCTCTAGAGGATGACTATGTTGCACATGAACTTGGTTAACTCCTCCAATGATTATTCATTTTTCCTAAATTTCTCATTTTCTAGAGGGAAGAATTTCGATTAATTTTTTGATGTTGATAATTATTGAGGGAGTTCACTCAAGGTCATAACATGATCATCTTCTAGAGCAATGCAATTGTCATAAATGAAACCTAATGAGAATTACCTGGGAGTGACTCGATTAGAAAAATACGGCATTCAAAAAGTAAAAACTTCTCTCAAGTAAATGGATATTTAGCAAAAAAATTTTTTTTCTTAGGGTGAGGTTCTATATTCGGAAAATATTCGCTATTGGTTGTTTATCAGCTGTAAATTAGAGAGGTTATCTAGATTCTAGTACAGAGACGCTACCGCGAGGCGGCGCAGGAACAAATCACAAGCTCCAAATCCCCTCCATCACTTCTCCCATACAAATAATTTCTCATTAATTATACTCTTCACATAAATATTAAATACAATGCCGCAAGACTTAATCAGCGCATTATTCCCTTTGTTTCAGCGAATACGAGTCAATACGCCCACTACGTCTTCAACACCCTGGATCAAGATCACAGCGGATTATTAAGTTTCGAAGTGAGTACTCCTTATTTATAATTTATCCTCTCTTTTCTCCTTTGAACTGAAGCCGATCCTCTCATCTCGACTGCGAAATGCATCACACTTCATTATTCATGAAGCTGCGATATAGGAAGGCAACAAAAGAGAGTGGAAGACAATGTCAAATTTTCTGGAGAGATGGAAAAATATTACCCTGCGATATATTGTGTTGTTTCCGTTCGCGCTCTCCCCCACCCCTTGAAGAATCCCTCGTATATCGCCAAACTTCCGGAAAGTCTTCTAATCCCATTAGTCTTTGTCTCCCCTACCTCAGAAATTTGTATGCGGAGACCGGAAGTCTACGTCACGACTCTATACCTCATCCCCTGAATTTTTCCGAGTCTCAACGATCATTAAATGATTAATTGCGATTGATGATGCCGCGGGTAAATGCCATGTAATGGGGGCAATTCCGGAATTTTATTAATTTAAAAATGTGAGTGATCTGAATTTTTAAGTTATTGGGATTACACGTGTTATCTTTTTCCTAACACTTTCACTATTCAACTGCTAAACTTGTTCCCCTTGATGACTTGAAGAAAGTAAATATTCAGTTCAATCTTAGAATTTATAGTTGGAGAAAATTTAAAATTGAGATGATTCATAGATTCTGACGGTGGAGAGATGACGATTGGAATGGGAAAATTCTATTTCGCTAGATTTATAATCATCTTCCGTAATGAATTGAGGATTACTGCACTTCCAGTCATTCCTGTGAGGGCCAGATGGTTCAATGTAGAGGAATAAAATGAACTTTTGCAAGACATTCCGGAGAATTTGTATCCACTCGTTCGTAATCCTCTTACATGGGGGATTGAATCTCTTACGATGATTCTACTTTGATTACTTCTGATGAAATAGAAAATTGAATTATGATTCAGCACACTGAGAGACAAAATCACTTGTGCCCGAGATGTATATGTTCCACGTGAGAGATCTTTTGATGTGTTGAATCAATTTAGTTGTAGACAATTGAGCAAGTTTCCATCAGAACTCGATAACTTCCGTGGAAATTTTTTTTTTCGGTGAGAAATTGATACCTCTTTCGGGTGAATACATTAGTTCTACAGAAAATTATGTGAGGGTTTGACTGTGTCAAGTGAATGTTATCGAGTGGAGTATATATTTCGCCAGTAAACAATTCCAATTTTCACGAAATGAATGAAAAACCCAAGATAAAATTCCAATTGTTGGGCGGAAATAATTTTTCCTCCCGGTGCATTATTCATTCCGTCATGCATGGGCATAATGTAAATCCCAATTGCCCACCATTTGTTGCATTTATACTATTATAAATTCACCAGCATATTCTTTGAGAAAAAATACCCTCGAATGTCCGTCCCATCATAATTTAAACGTCGTTATCAATCATTCTTGTCGTCCCGTGTCCTAGACCTGAAAGTTACGAAAACTTCCGTGGAAATTTTCTTGGCGAGAAATTCCTACGCCCTTTGAATGAAAACATTATTCTACACAAGATTATTCTACACAGTTCTACACAAGATTATGATGCTTTTACTCCGCGAAATGAACATTATTGAGTGCAGTATATATTTCTCCAGTAAACCGTGATAATATCCCGAGAATAAATGAAAATTTTGCCATTCAGAACTTTCAATTTTTTCGTCTTTATGAAATTGAAATCGCAGGAAGACTTCCTCTCTCGATAAGCGACCGCCTTTTCCCGTAATTTCCGTTCCTTGGAGATTGACTCCTGATTCTGACCTTCGCCAATAAAAAAACATTGGGGACCAGTGGAGCTGTTGAGGAAATTGCCAGCGCCCCAGAGCCGCGGTGGAGTGAGATTATCAATGGAAGTGGGAGGACGAATAAAAAAAAGTTGGCGGAAAAGTATAAAAGATTCTTGGTGCGGAATTTAATTGAAAAGTTTCGCGGAGGCGTCGGACCGTTTTTGAGTCGAGTATTTTAATGAAGGTTTTAATGACTAATGCTGAGTCCTCCTGCGGGTGATGCCGGCGGGCATTACGAAATACCAACAATAATCAGGCTATTTGCATGGGGGATGCTTGTTGACTGGATCATGTTAGATGTGGTTATGGGTGTTTGCTGAGTGAATAGTGCGAGATAGGTTCATTATAGGGGAATATTAGCATTAGTTAGTAATTTATTATTAGTATTAGTTAGTAAAATGATCAATAAAAAAGGTAAAAAGTTTAATTAAATTACACTAGATCTCCGGTCAGGATAATTTTTCATGTGATTATGAAAGCCTGCGCGCACCAACTCCAACGGTATTGAAGATTTTCAGACAAAAAATATCTTTTCAAGGGTCATCATGTTAAAGTTTTTTCGTCATTCAGGCCCGTTAGGTAGCGCCTACTATAGCTGTCTTGAGGGAAGCTAAATGGCGTTTAACAGACCAGGTCCGTTAAACGAAGCACAGGTATGGTTAACTCGAGTTAGCAGCCCTAGGACAATAAAAACATACAGTTTCTAGATGGGCAACCCACAAAACCTTCGTAGGAATACAACATGAAGTGTGCGGTTATCGCTGTCACTTGCTTGAAAACTCGGCGGATCGTTCACCACTAATACGATGCGCCACCGTCATTGCCGATGACATCAGGAGTTGTTATTCCGTTGCTAGGGAGTCAGTCGTAACTTGAGGGTTATATTGACAAAATATTAGTTTAATAAAGAGATTATATTCACTTTCTCGTTATATATCTATTTTGAATAGATTATATATATATTTCTATTAAAATGTGATGAAAAATTTGAGTATGTTGTGAGAAGAAGAGGAACGATGAAAAAGAAAAGTTGTAAACTGTAGATGTTCACACGTTGATTTTCTCATGAGAATAAATTTAGAAAAATGATTAATCCTTCTTTTTATTCTTTCAATTTGTTGCAATTTCCATTTCAGGAGGAGGAAGATTTCCATTCTCATCTAGATGTTTTTTGAATGTTTTTGACAGACTCCGTGAATTACAACTTTTGCATTCGTTCTTTCGAATCTCAATTTAGGATTTTGCATCTCTTTTTCTTCAATATTTTCTCTTCACTTGTCATTTCGTTTTTCTACAGTGGGGGGGGCTTCGCCCCCCCAACCCCCCCCACCGGGGCCTGCGGCCCCTGGACCCCGCTTCTGCGCCCCCTCACCTTCAACGGGCCTTCATGACAAAAAATAGTATGTGTCATCGGACCGTCACGTCGGTTTGCGATTCGTGTGAGTTAGCAGCACTCATCGCAAACCTCCGTCTACGGTCCTAATGACACAATATACTAATTGAATGTTTCAATAAAGTTTTGTCAAAGCTGAATTTTTTATTGAAATTGACCAGAATTACGTCATTATTCAACATTTTCTGCAATTCATCCATTCTAGAAATACTGAAAAACAAACAATTAGTTTTTCCCAATCAATTAAATTTTCTTTTACAATTTCGAAAAAATGACCATGAAAAATGTTTTGTGTATTCTTTTTATTGAAAATTCCCAGACAAAGAATATCTTTTCAAGGGTCATCATGTTAAAGTTTATTGAATGTTTCAATAAAATTTTGTCAAAGCTGAATTTTTTATGGAAATTAATCAGAATTACGTAATTATTCAGAATTGTTTGCGATTCATTCATTTTAGAAATATTGAAGAACAAACAATTAGTTTTTCCCAATCAATTAAATTTGCTTTTACAATTTTGGAAAAATGAAAAACACGAAAAATGTTTTGTGTATTCTTTTTATTGAAAATTCCCAGACAACAATAATCTTTTCAAAAGTCATCCTATTAATGTGGTTGCTGAGTAAATAGTGCGAGATAAGTTCATTATATGGAATTATTAGCATTAGTTAATAAATTATTATTAGTATTAGTTAGTAAAATAATCAGTAAATGTAAAAAGTTTAATTAAATTACACTAGATCTGCGGTCGGGACAATTTTTCATTTGACTATGAAAGCTTGGGCGCACTAACTCCACCGGATTTTCATTTGAAATTATTCTTGAAAACTGAGAAAACTGTCTTGAACTCCTCCGGTCCAGAGACATAGGATGTCGGGGAGATTATCCTCAACTGGATGCCCAAGAATGGACGATAACGGAGGTTAAATAATGATGGGACGGACGTTTGAGAGTCTTTTATTCTCGAAGAATATGCTGGTGGATTTATAGTAATATAAATGCAACAAATGGAGGGCAACTGGGATTAACATTATGCGCATGAATGACGGAATGAATAATGCATCGGGAGGAAAAATTATTTCCGCCCAACAATTGGGCTTTTATCTTGGAATTTTCATTCATTTCGTGAAAATTGGAATTGTTTACTGGCGAAATATATACTCCACTCGATAACCTTCACTTGACACCGTCAAACCCTCACATAATTTTCTGTAGAACTAATGCATTCACCCGAAAGAGGTATCAATTTCTCACCAAAAAAATGATTTCCACGGAAGTTATCGAGTTCTGATGGAAACTTGCTCTATTGTCTACAACTAAATTGATTCAACACATCAAAAGATCTCTCACGTGGAACACATACATCTCGGACAGATGTGATTTTGTCTCTCAGTGTGCTGAATCATAATTCAATTTTCTATTTCATCAGAAGTAATCAAAGTAGAATCATCGTAAGAGATTCAATCCCCCATGTAAGAGGATTACGAACGAGTGGATACAAATCCTCCGGAATGTCTTGCAAAAGTTCATTTTATCCCTCTACATTGAACTATCTGCCCCTCACAGGAATGACTGGAAGAGCGGTAATCCTCAATTCATTACGAAAGATGATTATAAATCGAGCGGAATGGAATTTTCCCATTCCAATCGTCATCTCTCCACCGTCAGAATCTATTAATCATCCTCCAGATGACTGTGAAGTTCAGGGAAGTGAATAATCCATGAGGAGTGATCTCTAGGATAATCCTGCCAGTCCCGATATTTTTCCTTCTCCAACTGCATTTTCCCTTGGCAAACGGGGAAATTGGAAAGTTGCATGAGTATCTCCGCCCTCAATCAACTCACCTACCTAATGCACTCATTCACCCTCTCAGGCGCCTTCATATTCAACGTTTCAATGGGTAAATGACGTATACCGTTGAGGGGGCACGTTGGCAAACACGTAGATGGGCTTGCAAGCAGCGTAAACAGTGCGCACAGTATCTAGTACTTGGTCCATACGAATAGTGTTGATTCTATGGAGGCACTGATTGCACGTCTTCTGTCAACGTTTATTCTGGATTGGGAGATTGAAATTGTTCTTATCCGGCGCGAGTAAACATTGATGATGGCAGGGGTCAGGGTTTCTCAACCAAATTCGACATCTACATGTCAATATTGTCTGACATTTAGGGTCTTAAGGGTCAAAAAAATCTCTGAGAATCATCTGAATAATCATCATATTTTAATTAATTTTTAATAGTCTAGATGAATTTAAACTCTGTTGATCAGAATTCAGTTTAATTTTGCAATAAAAAAAACTCATTATTATCAATTGAAAATGGTGAGCCAAAAATATTTTTTCACGCCTCCATCATGTCGGAGTTTATGACACGTCATATAACGCCGATAAAAGGGTACAATGATGATGCATATCACTTGTTCGCATACAGTAAGTACGGCAATTATAAATAATGGGCATGAGTCATTGGAGTCACTCTATTTGATGGCCCGAACAAAATACGAAAATCCTCTCGCAGTCCTTGGCACGAAATCCCGTGTAAATTGTGCTTTGTACGTCTGATTCTCTCGCACAACTACTCTACCCACGCTCAATTCTCCAACCTCTCGTAATTGGAGTATGCGAACACGGTGTACATCAACTTTCAACAATGGAGCCCTGTGGAAAAAACCCGTTGGTGTATTGAATCGAATTAATCGTTGACAGGAGTTTAGAGTTGATCCCTGAAAAAACAGAGAGGTAAATCGATTTTCGGAAGTTGAAACCGTGAGAATTATCCGGTTCATTGCATTGAGCAAAGGATTTCGCGTGTGTGTAATTGGAGGAGTGATTGATTATTGCTGGAATTCCCATCCAATTGAATTTGTGAATGTAAAATTTTTAACTGGTTCCAGACGATTTTTATTCACTGAGAAAAATTATTAATTTGCTTTCAAAGGGAACTCATATGAAGATTTATTTTGATTGAATTCAATAATTGATTGAATTTAATTGGTAGTCAACATTGCCCCGGAGTTCGCAATGGAAATTGACAATTCAAGGAGATATTTACTTGAATTTGGTTGGTTTTAAGGAAATTCTGCGGAATAATTGAATTGTAACTCACAGTTTCTATTGATTTTTTCATAAAAATCGTAATTTCATGATTTTAATTTGATGATAATATTTCAAGAAATGTCAGTAGATCAGATAAATTTTCTTGATAAATTTGGATAAAGTACTTGATAAATTTTCCAAAGAGTGTGGCCGATATTTCAGCCAAACATTTTTAACAATTCGTTGAATTCAATTTAGGGAATTCATGCAATTGTAAATTTCACTGAAAATTCAATGAAAATTAAAATTTTTCATCGCCAAGAAGACGACAATTTCGTGTTTCACATAAATTTCCAATCACAACTTGAGTATTCAATACTAAATGACACTAAATTCTCAATTAATCGAAAATTCAGGAATATATTCACCTCAACTTTCCTGATTTTTTAAAATTTTCATAAAACAATTAATCTGAAAATTACGTTTTCCATCAATTTTTCCGTCAAATTATGAATTTTCATTGACGAAATTCCCCGAAATCTCAGTGGAACTGCCTTAATAAAATTTTTCATAAAGTGAAGTCAAAATTCAATTGAATTCAATTTAAGGAATTCATGGAAATTAGAATTTTTGAACGCCTAAACGACAAAAATTCTCTATTCTATTTGAATTTTCAATCATGAATATTTAGTCCTAAATTACACTGAATTTCCAATTAATCAAAAATTCCAGAATATATTCACCCTCAACCTCCTGATTTTTATTAATTTTCATCGAACGATTGAACTCAAATTTACATTTTCCATTAATTTTCCCATCAAATTATGAATTTCCATTGACGAAATTCCCTGAAATTCCAATGGAACTGCCTTGATAAAAATTTGCAAAAAGTATAGCCAAAATTTCAGCGAAAAATGTTTAACAGTGCATTGAATTAAATTCAAGGAATTCATGAAAATTAGAATTTTTATTTTTTAAATCATGAATATTTAGTCCTAAATTATTCTCAATTTTCAATTAGTCAAAAATTCAAGATATACTCACACTCATCTTCCCGATTTTTATGAATTTTCATCGAACGATTGAACTCAAATTTACATTTTTCTTCGATTTTTCCATCAAATTATCAAGTTCCATTGACAAAATTCCCCGAAATTTCAGCTAAAAAATTTTAACAGTGCATTGAATTCAATCTAAGGAATTTATGCACTTCCAAATTTCACTGGCGAAGAAGGCGAGAGGTTTCGTTTCCTGTATTTTTTCTTGTTTTTTGAATTTTTAATTCAAATATAAATATTCACTTCCAACACTGAATTTCCAATTAATCAAAAATTCAGGAATGCATTCACTCCAAAGCTCCAGATTTTTATCAATTTTCCTGAAATAATTGCACTGAAATTCACATTCTCCGCTGATTTTCCCAAGAAATTACGGATTTTCAATAAGAAAATCTTCAAAATTTCAATAGATTCAACTCTACAAAAATTTCCCTGAAGTTTATAAGAAATTAACCCCAAAAATGTTCAACAGAACAAATTAACCCTAAAAATGTTCAGTAGTGCAATACCTAGCATTACCTCCGTCGGATGCATTGTGAAACAGTGATAATTGACAGCATTAATTACCGACTGTGAGCCCCCGGTTTATCCCGCGGCTTTCGCAAGTTGCCAAATCCTCTCCCTCGATTACGAGTAACATGACAAGTTGGCGAACATCAGCTATGTCAGTAGTATTCCCGGATACATCTTCCGAATTGAGTTAAGAACTTGGCTTTCAGGATAGAGGCCCACCCCTCACCCCATCGCCGCTCTATCCCCAACTCGTTTATCCCCCATCTGACTATTCGATGTAATTCCATCTTCAATTTTCATCATTGAAACGAACTACATCGGCCTGGGATACCGAGGGTGAAAAGTTTATTTAAACTTTACGTTGCAAATTGCATGAGGTACGTCAAGGGACTCGGAGAATGCGAATAGGGTTGGTTTACACCATGTATCTGGGTCAGGAAATTATGCCGGAGATTCCCCTTCGTGTTTTATACCTGTGCCGGGAGACAATAGCGTCAGCATCTCGCCTCTCGGTAATTCTGGATCGCTGTTTCAGGTTTGAATAGCCAATAGTGAACATTTTTTCGAGATACAAAGGAAAAACTTGGATCTTGACAATTCAAGGAACAATTTATTTAATAAAAGTTGTCGGCTTTACGCACCTCTTTTGCACGGAGAGAAAAACGTTCTTCTGCCGAAAAATTATGCGCTCCGCGGGAGAGATCTTTTGTCGTGTTGAATCTCTTTACTTGCCGACAGTTCGAATTCTTCTAGGGATATGTCTGATGATCACGACAAAAATTCAATTTTTGTGAAAGATGTTAAATTTCCTTCTATCAAGTTGGTTAATTTCCCTGAAGTAAATCTGTTCCAGTCCATCAAATATTCGAGTGAAAAATGTTTTTGGACTATGAACAATGGAATTATTAAATTGAGAACACATTGTTGAAAGTTGGTCATAAAATTCACAATTTGATGGAGAAATCAATGAAGACACTAAATTTCAGTTCCTTTATTCCATGAAGAATAGAACTCATGAAAATTCATATATTTTTTTATAGGGGACTATGAAGGGAAAACTTAACTCGTAATAATTCAGAAGGAGAAACTTTTTCAATCAAAGTTGATTTATGCACTAGTTCACTATTTATGCTCAGTTCTCTCTTCTAGAACTGATCAATCGATTTCCGAAGAAAAATATTCGTACAAAAGTCGTCAACTCTTTGTAATCAGTCAGATAATACAGTTATTATGATCAAGTAATAAACTCTCATATTTGAATGCCGATAAACTATTCGCGATTATTATTGGGATTTATTCCTCTAAGGCTAGAACGTACTATAATTATAACCTACTATAGAACCTATTGCAACATTGAAGTTAATCAAATTTGAAACCGCTCAGGACCGAAAATATCTCACAAGTGGAGATAAATTGTGCCAATCCAAGTCACTAACTCCCGCTCTATCACGAGATGATGGGTTATCCAGTAGTTGAAATCTTAAATGGGTCAGACGGGAGGTGAAGCAACCGCAGACAGGTTTCCCGAGCCGACCACAAGCTGTGAGTGGTGTGTAATCCACCGCCATTACCAACCCCCAGTCATTCAGTCGGGTGTTTCAATCCTAGAAATTATTTTACTTTATTACCCATTTTATTTTAATATTTTTCCTTACAAAAATGTCAACAATACGGAGAAAAATCCTTTCGAAAAATTCTTGTGTCCGCACGCGAAAAGGGGCTCATTAAAAAATTGTAATGCTTAAAGATTGAAAAGTTTATAAAAAATTCCATTATTTTTGTTTTTTATTCATCATTTATTTATTTCCATTGAGGGAAAATAATGTTTTTCAAATTCTTAAAATCTAAAAACTAAAAAATCTATTTCTTAATGATATTTTATAAAACTATTAAAAAATAGTAATTTTTGAAACTTTGAAAAACAAATGTAGCAAAAAAATCATTTTTAATTAAGTTGTCTCGTCAGGAGGCCACACGAGGCCACTTACGAGATATTTTTGACATTTACACGATGAAAACGGTCAAAATTTCATTCTCGACACCGAAAAAAATCTCAAGGGAAAATTACATTTTTAAAATTTAGATTTTAAACTAATTTTTAAAAAATTTACTTCTTGATAACATTTTGTAGAATGATTGAAAAATGGTAATGTCTGAAGAATAAGAATTTTATAAGAATTTCCATTAATCATTCGAGATGACAATAAATTGTTTTTAACAAAAAGTCATTTGAATGTTGTTAATTATCTCTGAATTTTTCACAGTTCTCTCAAGCAATTTAATGTCCAAACTCAATGCTTAACATCTCAATCTATTCACCCCGATACAATCCAAGTTTCCTGAATATCCTCGAACAGCGCGAGCTAATGAGGCGCCAGTTAATTAATTCAGCCGCATCAGCCGCCTGACGAGACAACTTACGAGACACTTTTGACATTTACACGATGAAAACGGTCGTGTAGCAACCGAAAGACTGAATTTCTCCCTGATGCATAAAGTTTAGATTCCGGGATGTAAGTAAGATTAAGCGTTCCTGGGTGGCGATATATGCCGGGGCTTAGTGGTTCAACTGAAATTTATACAACGTCCAAGGTTCCACCGGAGCCATCTCACGTCTCCCCCCTCTCCCCCGTCCGCTTTCATCCGCACCAACTCGGTTTTCCTCCCTTTTCGCTTGGCACCCCCTTGCACGTGCCGTTACCAACATCTTTAACTCTACTTTTCCTCATGTTTTTTTTATCAGCTCACTTGCATACCTATTGGACTTTGTGAAACAGAAAAAATAAATGAAAACAAGTGGGTAATCGCATATTTCTGAATATTTGTATTCGCATGAAACTAAATGGAATTTTTAAAACCTGGAGAAATGAGAGATTCGAATGGAATAAATAAAACACTTTATTTTTAATTTTTCTATTCACTTCAATAATATTGTCGTTGGAAATTACGAACCATTCATTCCATTTAATTCCATTTTTAACGGATAAACTATTCATTCGGATGAAAAGAATATTTATTTATATTTTTTTTAAACTACTTATTTTATGTGAATAGACAAAGTTCAAATAAGTCTTATGTTTCGAGTTATTGAAATAAATCCATTGATTTAGTTCAAATAGAGTTTATTTAATTCGGTTAAATCCTTCCGCTTCAAATATTTTCGCCAGAAACTAAAAACTTTTGCTTGCATATATTTAATATTTTATGAAATTGAAAGAAACTAGCGCAGATCAGGTCCTACATCGATTCAAAAGTTAATAAAATTCTGTGCAAAATCAGAATGTATCCGTTCCATTCCCCCTCTTAAGTGATGAAGTATTTACTTCGATCAAACGAACATTTATTTACATTTCCAAAAAAAAAAACTCTTTCATGTGCATAAAACTTTTATTACGAGCTATTTGAATAAACTCATTCGTTTCATTCAAACAAACCCCTCATCTTCAAATATTTTTACTGGAAACTAAAACCTCCTGTTCTCCATACATTTAACATTTTGTAAAATAAAAAAACTAACGCATATCAAGTTCCCCATCCATTGAAAATTTCATGAAATTCTGTGCAGAATAAAAATCCATTTGAATCAGAATAAAAAAAGCAATAAAAAACGATTAGACAACAGAAATAAATATCCCTCCGCAGATACATCTGAAATTTAAAAGCCCAAACGGTCCTGCCCGCCCCTCACAGTTCACAAGCCAGAAGAATTTCTCTTCCCACTCCAAACCCCGTGTTTAATATGCATCAGCAATGATGGAAATAAAATAAAAAGGAGATTCTGAACTACAAGTACCGTGAAAAAAACTCAAAGAGTATTATAAAAATTTCAGGCACCCAGCACCGCGGGAGTCTGCCCCGGAGCCATCATTTTTCAGTTATTCTCTCCAGTTTCCGGGCTTCTGGTTCAACCTAAATACATCCACATAACACACGTACATCTGTCCTCTTCCTACGTCTATTCTTTGCTTCATTTTCCGGACGCTATTCGCCTTTAACAACCCGATGCCCGAGGCACTTTTACTCTTTTACGTGACTCGAGGCAATTTGCCGCATCAACAGCTCCAGGATACGTGCTTTTTTCTTACCGAGGTAGCGTCCTCAACGCACTCAAGATCTGTCTCTACGAGTGACTCTAACAATGCCCCCGGAAGGAGGGACGAATGCTTGTTATTAGGTTGGTTTCGATTGGAAGGGTTGTTTGGATGGCGTAGCGAACGGGAATTGATTATTATTGAGACAATGATCCTGTTCAATTTATCAATTTTTTTTTTTTCCACTTCTCTTGTGAGAATTGAAGACAGTCTGTTTTAGCCCACTCGTTCCTTTTACCATTCATTCAACTCCGTTTCTGTATTTAAAAAATATTGACTAGTCGATCGTTGTCAGGTGTGAATCAGGGAGGTGATGAAAGTCTTCGTATAGGGACGCCACCACAAGGTGGCGCAGTAGCAATTACGAATAGGTGCTCGCTTCAAGCGAAAAAAATCAAACTGTCTCATATAATTACAACAGTATCATAAAAATCAGTATCTATTCAAATTTAATTATGGGGAAATAAATGCCTTTCAATCTCGTTGATTATCATCTCAAGTTATGACAATAATATTATAATTTATCACCAGTTGTATATTTATAAATATCCACTATTTGTTGGACCTTACCTGTTAATCGAGGAGGTTATGCCAACCTGAGTAGAGGGAAGCCACCGCAAGGTGGCGCAGTAGCCAATCATCTTTCACTGATCAAGACATTATGTCTGTGTTGCAAAATTTTATAAATAATATTGAAGTTTTGATCTGATGTAGATGACGTAGTAAGATGATACATTCATGTGTACGAAATGTCAGAATAAAGGTAGATGGCGCCTTATTTCCTTCGTTCCTAGCACACCATCCGTTTTTCTAGTGTTCATGACAAAAATTGATACTCTCTATACCCATCTCTTCCCTTCAGTTCTGCATTTCAAAAATATTCACGATTCACTGATCAATAGCTGTTAATCGAGGAGGTTATGATCACGACAGTACAGGGACGCCACCGCAAGGTGGCGCAGCGATCAACCCCAACTTTAAAGATGAAACTAGCTGTCAGTCATTCACCAGCTGTCAGTGATGAAAATTACGATGACCTATGCAACCTAGACCCATTTTTGGCACGGGATTGCATCCAAGTGTCAAATGATGCGGTCCATTGTCCCGACATGATGATGCCGGTTGGGTTTAGCCGGCACAGATCCCTCGAAATTCTAGCGTAACAGTGACTCACTGCTCCCCACAGTCTTCCGGCGCTCGGAAAATTTGCATAATAATTGCAGCACAGTGGAATAGATACACCACTAGCCCAGTTAGGGATTTCACCTTTTGGAGGGTCCATTACTTGAATACATAGACGAGTGGGTTGTAGGTTTATCCTCAATCGGAGATGCATTGGACTGGGCTGGGTTATGCCCTTGGGTGTCCCTCAGGGGGATTAGCCCACAGGACCACCTGGACGACGAAAGTTTAGGCCTGCAGGGAGTATGCGATGGTGGAGCTGATAACTGTGCAGCAATTATCGTGAGATTATCGGGTTGCGGAGTCATTGGTGATCGGTGTAAATACCTCCACGACAGTTTACGCTTGGAATCGTTGTACTCGTCAAATCTAAAGTTTCCAATTTTTTGTATCAGGATAAGTAATCTTGGCCTCAGCAGTTTATTTATTATATTTTTTTTACATCAGATAAATACGTCAATATCACTTATAATTTTTTCAATGCAGACATTGAACTGTTCTATTAGTTTTTGGCCAATTCTATTGAAATGTTCAATAGAAAATATTCAGTAGAAAAAGTCAATAGAATTGAATTTTTCTATCCAACTTATTCCATCGAGATATTTTCTATAGAATTTCCTCGGCTCAAATTTTCCAAGATTTTTCGTTTGATTTTCTTGATGAGAAGAAAATAAAAATAGAATGAAAAAAACTTAGAAAATTTGAGTCGAGCAAATTCTATGGAAAATATATGAAAAGAATAAGTTATATAGAAAAATCGAATTCTGTTGAATTTTTCTAGTAAATGTTTTCTACTGAACATGTCAATAGAATCAGCCAAAAACTAATAGAAAGTTTGATAGAAATTCAATAGAATTTTCTAACGAATTCGATAGGTTTTCTTATTAAATTTTTTCGTGCGTGTCCTCACATTTACGTAATTAGCTCCTCTCGTCTAGAAAAATAGAGAAATATTCTGCGTACTTAAACAAACAAAAATCGGCTTACAGTCGTGGAATGGAAACCTTGAATAATTTAATCTTGCCCATTTTGTTGTTTTCGTATTTATGCAAACATTCTTGATGAGTATGAACATTGTAAACCGTTGATTCAAGAACTGTTCATTCAAAGCTCCAGCGAGAAACTCTGGGTTTCCAGATAAGATCAACATTACGAAGCAGTTCAAGATTCAGAATATCGTCCCGGTAATGCCGGCAAAATGTCGCCTTTATCTTTTCATAACGCAGAAAGTTGGAAGATTACGGTGTGAATTTAATGAGACTCGAATGAACAGGAGCATTAGCTTTTTGCAGAGTTAAGTTTCCAGAGAGTCTTACACTAAATTTTCAAAATTTTATTGAGGGAGAATATCACATTGTCTCGCGAGAAAATGAAGTTGTTGAAACTGAATTTTAAAGGGATAAATTTAACTAAAGATGAATGAAGTTGGATTAATGATCATGTAAATCTTCGTTTTTTTCAGGATTTCGTGACGGGACTGAGCATACTGTCGAGAGGATCCATGGATGAAAAACTGCGCTGGACTTTCTCTCTGTATGATATCAACGGAGACGGTGCCATCACCCGGGAGGAAATGACGGATATAGTGACGGCTGTGTACGAACTTATGGGAAAATTTTCCGATCCCAACATGGATCATGAAGGCGTTCGCAAGAAGGTGGATCGTATGTTTCAGGTATGGTGAGGCGTTTTGGTTTGATTACGAAATTAATGTTTTTTCGCTCGAAAGAATTTAATTGAAAAATATAGCGAAGTTGCTAGACATTTTTCTTGGATTTCTATTGAACTTTCTATAATTTTTAGCCGAGTCTATTAAGATGTTCAAAAAAGGCTAAGAATTGGATTTTTGTATACAGTTTCTGTTGAGATATTTTTTATGGAATTTCCTCGGTTTACATTTTCTGTTTTTTTCATTCCATTCTTTCTTCTTTTCATCAGGAAAATCAAAGAAAAAATCTTGGACAATTAGATAACAGATGTCCTGTCGGAAAAAAATGAAATTTAATGGACAGTATAGTAATATTTTTTCAGGAGCGCGACTGTGAATTCGATTTAGAAGAAAAAAATAACAGGAAATTGCTAATTTCACCGAAAATTCGATAGAATTGCAGCAGATTTTTAATTATTTGAAAATTTAGGAATATACTTACTTGAACTTTCTCGATTTTTATTGTTTTTCTGAAGTAATTGAACTGAAATTAATAGTTTCCATTGATTTTTTCTTCAAATTATGAATTTTCATTCATGAAATTCTTGGGAATTTCAGAGTTCATGGAAAGTTTGATGTAATTTCGAGTCTTTTTACAACAGGAAGCTAAGAATTCCTCAATTTCCGTGGATTCTCAATCGAAAAATAAATATCTAGTAGCAAATTACGCAGAATTTTCAATCATTTAAAAATTCAAGAGATTATTTCAAGTTTGTGAATTTTCATTGCGTAAATTTTTGCATCTGCCAGTTGATGAAAAATTGTACGAATTGTACATGAAATTTTAACCCAAAATTTTCATATAAACGTGACAATACACTCAATTTAAAGGGGACAAAAATGATGAAACTTCAAATTTAACTGAAAATTCAATAGAATTTCCAACTTTTCAGAATCAAAAAAATTACTCAGAAAAATGGTTCATTTAAATTAAATATACTTTATTTAAACTACATAATTTTTTTTATTGCAATGGACTATTTATTGGATTCAAATAACGTTTATTTCATTCAAATAAATCATTTTTCTTAGACTTAGATCAATTTTCAATTCATTACACCTTTCGAACGCTGAAAAATATATTCACTTGAATTTCTCTGATTTCTATCAGTTTTCATAGAATAATTTTTTCCATTAAAAACTGTGAATTCATAATGACGAAATTCTGTAAAATTTCTCTGGACCTGTCCCTTGATGAAAATTTCCAAAACGGAAAGAAATGTTCAGTAAAAATTACGGAACTCACAGTTCGCTCACCGATTACGGAATCGACTCAGAAAATTTAATTGACGGTATCGTAATTTCTCACAGGAGATTCAGGTAAAAATTAGGGAACGCTCTGGAAAAATTCCGTGATTTTAGGTAAAAATTACATGATAGTTGCCTAAAGTTTCCTACAACCACATTTCGCTCTGGAATTACGGAAAAAATACGTAATTTTTACTGAATATTTCTCTCCATGAAGAAGTTCCCCATAAATTTATTTATATTTGACGGGAAAAACCAACGAAAAATATCATTCACCAGAGATTTCGCACATCCTCAATCCTTAAAATCAGATTATTCAGGGGTTGGAGTCCTGACCAAAATTGAATCATTCCCGTTGAGCATAGGTGCATTCAAAACTAACCGAAGTTACTTACATCTTGGTCGGTCTAATAGAGCCGCGGTGAATTCAGCGAGATGACAGACTTGAGTTTCAACTCGAAGGCTTCCCGGACTATTTACCCACGCGGTTGCTCAGGTATCGGGCGCATAGGCGTATGTGTGAGTTACATTTCGAGGAGTTTCGAGTGCTCGAGGAGTTTCAGAGCCACTGATGTTTGTCTAAGAAGTCCCAGTTGATCCTGAGTAAATGTCTGAGTTTCCACTGCCACCGTATTGTCATTCGAGTGTCTCGAGAGGTTGTGGATGCCGCGGCATTCACGATAATTGCCACCATTCGGTGCTTTGATCGATTAATTGATTCCATTTCAATTCAAATTATCAGAATATATAAGCAGCTGTTGATTTCTCATTCAGTGTATTGACAGAGGAAGCGATCTGATATCATAAAACTAATTTCTTCAGTTGAAGTGTTTTCACAATAAAGGAATTCTAAAAGTTATTATTTGTATGTCTTAATTATTGAAATTAATTATGGAAATCATGAAATCTTACGATAAATCGTCATTAAACAAGCGCCAATATTTTTAATAATTTTTTTTGATATTTTTAGTGAAAGAAACATCACATTTTAATCTTTTCGTTTAACGAAGATATGCAACATTTGGATATTTTCACATAAAACCCTGTGTTAAATATTTGTTTTCAAATGTTTTTCCTTATAAAAACAAAAACGACAATCAAATGCTAAAAAAATTAGGATTGTGAATCTCATCGAGTTCTAGGGTAATTTCTTGTAGTTTTTCAAAATGTGTAATTGAAAAATAACATCCTAAGGATAGAGCTACTTTAGGCATATCATTTTTTTTGTTTAACCACATTTTTATTCAACAACACATAGATATTCACAGATACTTACAGTTACTTACATTAAAAATCTAGTATATAAAAATCACCGTTTTATACTTAGAATTTTTTTGGTAAACTTGGTCACTCGGTGACTCGAGTTTAAACACTGCAAATTTAATTTTATAATGTTTGCATAACAGTAGTTCAAGTTTTTTATTTTGCTCCAGGCGGTAGCAAAATAAAAAAACTTGAATTACTCATTGAATTCATGTTTGTGTGCTTGTTTTCCCGTTAAAAAAATAAAAAAATAAAAAAAGACATAAAGAAAAATGAAAAAATAAGCACATCATCTTTTTAAGACGAATGCCTTGTACAAATTCCGTGAAGCGTTCATGACGTGAAAATAAACATCAAACAGTAGTTGATCTCCCTTCCATGCCAGCTCAATTGCCCCTCAACGCAACAGCTTTCCTATCGGAAAATTAACAAATCATCAAAATCCAATAAACTGAGCACTTCAATGAAAACCTGATGTGGAAGAGGCCGCGAGGGATGAGTAAGAGCCCAGACTGGAATGAGAAAAAAGAACGTATGTAGCTTAATGACCGGGGGATAAAAGTTTACGGGCCCCAGTTCCATCGGTGAGCAGGGTAACCCGCGTAATAACATTTGACGTGTTAATGAAAATGCAGAAGAGCCACTGAAATTATGCAGCTCGCACTTTGCTGCCGTCCTAACGAATTCAATTGTCCCAATTAATTACTGAATACACATTTCGTTTAAATTATTGATAACGCGAGTGATATGGGTGCGTTCATTCAAGCGTGAATCAAGAGAATTGAAAAAAAAAGTGAAATAACGCCCGAAAGGGGGGGGGGGATCGTTCGCGGAGTGGAGGATTGACGGTTAAATGAAAACTGGGTCGAAAGGAAGACGTATATAGGATCCAGTCGATGAACGAGTCCCTCGAAAATAGCTTGTACTATTGGATCGTGAGGCTGGGTTATATTATTCATAATCTGGGGCTCATCACTATTTTTATTCATTCATTATTATAAATGATATTGATTTTGATATGAATTAATATATCTGTCACCCCCAACTTTACATGCCAAAAAAATGGTTACGAATGTGTATATTTTGTCTTCCTTTTGAGCTTTTTAATGTTTACAATTTTAATCAAGGAGATTATGACAACTTTAATATAGGGACGCCACCACAAGGTGGCGCAGTAGCCAAACACAACCACCAATCAAAACGATTTTGCAATCATTCCTTTATGTTTATATATAGTTTGAAGTTCAGTAAAAATACCTCTCCCTAATCTAGCGAAGTACTAAAAATCATTAATGTTGGTATTAATTTATGTATAAATAAATATATCCGCCACCTCCAATTTTATATTTCAAAATTATTGTTGAGAATATCTATTTCACTCGGTAAAATTCATCAAGTCTACATTCTTTTTTATTATTCATTCCTCTTTCTACCCTTTGGGTATTTATTCTTATTCATATTTTTTTCAATAAAGTATTTATTGAATATCTTTGCACCTTTCAATATCTACAATTCTTCAATTATCATCTTTGAATCAGGGAGGTTATGATACCCGTAATACAGAGACGCCACCGCAAGGTGGCGCAATGACCATACGAAACATAAATTCGTCCGATAGGAACGATTATACTATGACTCCTTCACGTGCTATAGATAATGTGATATTGCACCTTCTTCACAATAAAAATTCACCTCTTGCCACCATAAATTACACCCAACAAAGGAGAAAAAGTGACTCGCTAAGTTACATAATAGATTCTGCAGCGTTGACCAATCTCCCCTTTCTGGTTGATTCCCCTTCAACTCGGATTGATCTCTCCCATCAGCTCGATTCTCCCCACGCAAGCCTTCCACTCAACCCCTATAAACATTTTTCGTTCTAGAATTAATAGAAAAACACTGAATGCCATATCACTCGCGTCACTCATGCTTTCTTATCAATTATACTTCTCACAACCCCACAACAATATTAGAATCACCTTTCCCACATTTCTATATTAAAAAAAAATCACTATTCATTCATCAGCTGAAGTCGACTCCATCATCCATGATATTAAATTCTGGAGCACTGCCACTCCAATGAGGGCTCTTCGCACCTTTTATTCACTAAAAAAAGCAGATGAATCGAACGAAACGCAATCACTGCTAATTAATCAACTCATCGAAAATTAAATTACGATTCACAGTCCGGAGAATGCAGCGAGCCCATTCAAACTTAAACGAGAATTTTAATTAAAAACGCGTCGCACCATTGTTTCAATAAATCCACTCAACAAGAATGAGGGATGAGGTTTTTACGCTCTCATTAACCTCAACGGGCTAAATTTTCCAACGAAAAATACCACTCGGTAAATAAATACAACTGGAAAAAAGCAGAATATATTGGAGACGAATAAACATCCACTGGAATACATTTTCTGGTTTTCAATGCATCCCATTCTGTTTATTCTCACTGTAACGAAACTGAAAATTGATTCATCCCAATTTTCGCCTCGTCAGAGAATCCCCCGAATACAATCCAGTGAATAGCCCTCTCATTTCAATTGAAATTCAAAGTCTGAAAAAAGTGTGAACCCCATCATAATCTCTACTATTGTTCCGGGTAATCCAGCACTCGATAGCGGAAGCCAGTATTATTCCGCATATTGCACATTCGGTGGATGGAAAAAAGAATGAAAAGAAAATTTGAAATAAAAATGGAACAAAGGATTTGCAGCGTCGATTCGTTGAAATTCACCCGGTGGAGGGGGGAATTATTCCTGCCATTTGTTTAGTAAAATTGCACAGATGGTACAGTACATATTAATTTATTCCCTCTGGGAATGTGACGCATTCAAAGGAGATATGAAGCTGGAAATTCGCATTATTCAAATTCCTTCGATTGTCTTTGTTCTTAGTTTCATTTTTTAGAATTTTTTTCCGGCGAAAATCTTATTATGAATATCTATTTTCATCTCTAGAATCAACTATTTTTCTTTTCTCCCTTTTGACATTTATTTTTATTTTAGTTATTGATTTCAATCTAATATTTAATGAATATCATTGCGCATTTCATTCCAAATCAGGGAGGTTATGACGAGTTTAATACAGAGACGCCACCGCCAGCTGGCGCAGTAGCTGAACTCAACCATCAAATGCGAAAGATTGAAAAGATTTTGCTACGATTCCTTCGCGTGCTGAATATAACTTGACGTTATATTCTTTTTTTTTTAAATCATATTTGCTATGAACGCTCCTACGCTTTCCTCCGCGCCTTGGCGGCGGTCGAAGAGCTCCTTATGCAACGCGTGCTGGAAATCGAGCGCTCCGAAACGTCCTCGGAGAGCGTGGCATGCATTCTCCTAAGAGAAAACCCCAACGTAGCAAGACAACGTGAAGATATTGCCTTTGAGAACTCTCAAGATCTTCACGAGATCAATCTAGCATAGGACTAGAAATTATTATCATTATTTATTTACGGATGGACATATTTATCACCTTCAGTTTTAATATCACAGAAATATTGTTATAAATGTCTATTTCGTTTATTTTGTTTAGCATAAGTGCACAGATGGTCTAGTACATATTAATTTATTCCCTCTGGAAATATGATGGGTTCAAAGGCAATATGAAGTTGAAATTTACGTAATTAAAATTCCTTCAATCGCCTTTGTTGCATCTTTTTGAGGATTTTTTTTCGGGTGAAATAATAAATAATTATTTTACATGGGTGATGGTGGCCTGTGAGTGGTCCTGTACACAGTCAATGTTATGGATCCAAATATTTCGGAGCGCGCCCTCGGGCTTTATTTTGTTTTCGGGAATGGAATTAATGAGGCATGGAGGGGCGGCGCGGATTCTAATTCGGAGTGAATTTGCATGTTTGCGAATTGGGGTACGGGATTTTGAGGGAATTGCGGGGGTGTGAGGGGAAAATGTGTTGGAATGGAATGTTCATCAGTGGAGCCGTTCGGCTGGAAGCAGTTCTTGGGTTTTTCGGTCTTGAACTGATGAATTTTCCTGTTCTGAAACTAATCTACTCATATGTCAACTCTCGTTGGAAATATCTCTGAAATTTATAATTCTATACTATGAAAACTGCTCAAATTTCAAACAAAAAATCCTGAAATTTTTTACAACGACTGATTTTGAAGAAATTCTGTGAACGATTTTATCTCAAGATTCAATTGAAATTCAAGGGTAAAAGGCTTGTGGCTAGCTTTAATTCTTGATATCTTTGTTTTAAATCTGTGAGAAATAGGTCAGAGGAAAAAACAGCCTCGGAAAAAAATCCCAAGTTTCATGGATTTTGACACGTAATCGGTGCGTGGTAGTTTTTTCTGGGCCACCTTCTGTTTACAAACAGAAATTTTGGAATTTTGGGTCAATGACGAACTGTCGACTCTACCCCACCCTTTACTAATATGAAAAGTGTATCACGCAACACCTTGACATAATTAATGTTGACTCGTGTTCAATTACTCCTGGACTTTATCCCATTCTAGTGTTATCAGTTCAAAAATGCAGATGTTCTTAATTTGATAACTCGACTATTCTTGATTGAAAAACTTAGCTGCCCTGTTGAACAATTTAGGCTAAAATTTCCGCATATTTATTGATATTTATTTGTATCGTCTCTATTCATTTTGATAAAGTATTTAGTAAATATCCTTGTACCTTTCAATATTTACAATTCTTCGGTTATCGGCTGCGAATCAAGGAGGTTATGACTATTTTAATACAGAGACGCCACCGCAAGGTGGCGCACTAACGCTAAGATTCAGATGTTCTTAATTTAACTCAAACTTGGGGAACTCTCGTCTTTCCGCTGTTCAAAAATGTGGAATTTCCAATGAAATCTTAAATTTTGGGATTTTTTCCCCTCTAAATTGAATTAAATGTCACTCTCTTGAAAACTACCAGTCAATTATTCATAAAATAAAAAAAATATTAATATTAATTTTTATTTATTTATTCATTGTTCGACTCTTCGCTTTCAGAAAATGGACGAGAATAAAGACGGCGTTGTGACCCTAACCGAATTTTTGGACGCCTGTCGCGCCGATCCTGAAATCTCCACGTCAATGGCGGCCTTGGACACGGCCTTCTGACACGCGGCAAAGAAAAATCCCTCGCCATGGACCTGATGAAGTCCATTCTGAATTGAATACGCTCAAATATTTTTAAACTCACCTCCACGAGGAGAGTGTTGGACACTAGCCTTTCAGTGGTGTTTCCAACAATTGATGGAATTTTGGTCCTTTGAACGGAGCAACGGCTGAACGATGGAGAGAACACGTCGTCGAGTCATCGAGAGGGAAAATGAGAGTTGTAACTGTTGAGAATGGCTGAAGCCTTTGGAATGCTTGTACTCGGTGGAAGGAGGGTCAAAAGTTTGATTGCGGGAGCTGAAACTAGCGGAAGTTGTTCTTCGGCTGATGGAATGGAAGTTTCTCAAGATTTTATGACATCGTGAGGCTGGGGAATCCCATTGAATCTACACGGGGAAAAATTATTCTCGAATTTGTGTAGATCATTGGTCTTGATATTGAGAGTATTGACTTTGAGTTTGAAAACTTGATGAGATTGAAATATATGGATAATTCATTCATGAAATAACATGTGGGAAATTGTTTTCGTCTAGCATAGTCAATATATTTTTGCTAATAAATTAGCAATTTGCTTCCGACTGGAATTTCTGACGATGTATTTTAAATTGAATTCAATGATTCATTGAATTCAAGATTGCCTCAAGGGTTTGTGATGACTGTGTCTCCACTATGATTCTGTCTAGACGAAAAATTCCCGAGGAGAATTTCCCTGAATTTACCCAAATTCACAAAACTACTTCATTTCTCTCACACAGAAAATTAAAACCTAATTCTCAAAACTTTCCTGTCATAAACTTCTCATTCTCACCATGAAGCGAGTCCCAAATACATTACAGCTGGCAGCCAACATTGCCCCAACGCTAAAATTTTCTATCTTTCCCTTAAAATTGGTTTCAAAATAAATTTTCTAAAGAAATTTACGTAAAATGCATTTTCTCAATGTTGGTTGCCAACATTGGACCAACGGTGGCAGCCAACAATGCGCCAACTTAAAAAAAATTCAACTTTCCCTGAAAATTGGTTTCAAAATAAATTTTTTCAACAACAGATGATGCAATCAATCTCATGATCGAACTCGGTCAAGATGGCATTGGGAAGCGTATTTTAAATCACAATTGGATTAATTTAAAAAATTATTTTTCAGTTATTGTCGATAAACCATCGATCACATACACACACACACATACATACAGCCGGATATGGTATTAAAATCGCATATTCGAACTCCTGAGGCCAAAATTAATTATCCTAATACAAAAAATTGGAAATTTAAGTTTTGATGAATACAATGCTTCCATTCGGAAGCTAAAATATCGCACGTTGATAATTATCAAACCACAAATATTTATTTAAAAAATTCCAGTACTCGAAAAATGTTTGGTTGATGTCAAAACGGACCAAACGGCTGCATTTTTAGTGCGATAAATTTTTATGAAATGATTCACGGAAATTGTTATTTGCTCGTCGTTTCGGTTATTCAATACTCAAAGACAAGAACCGTCGACGGAAGATGAGAAATTACGTGCAGATTCCCATAATTCATCGGATCATCTTATCATTCATTTATAAAAAAATTAGATATTTGAATTAAACAATTCCTATCATGGCAATCACCAGAAAATTTCGGGGAATTCATCCACAAAAAAAAAGACGAGCCGCTTTAAAAATTTCAATCTTTCAAAGTTCTCAAACGAAAGAATTATCTCTGTGTAAGATGTTTTTATTTCACCCCGAAAATTACAAATTTACATGAAAATCTGACGATAAGTAAATTGTCGATACGTGACAACGATATATTCATACAAAATAAACATATATTTTTTTTTTCATGAGGTAGAAAAGAATTCGGGAAATGGAACAAAAAAATTGTCTATTGCATATCACCGTTGATATCGTTCACCACGTATGGTACAAAAATATTTGTGTACACTCGAGGAAGGGAATGGGTGTTGAAGTGGCAGAAAATATTGTGACAACCAGCATAACCATGCATCAGGGATTCTTTGTCGATAAATTTCACGCGTCAATATTTTTGTTTAATATGCGAGGATATGAAAATTGGGGGGGAGGGGAGGTGTGGCGTTGGGGATCTAAATGGGATGGCCGAAAATTATAGTTTTGAGGTGATGAATGAGGAATTGGTCGGTTGCACGATTTTTTTTCTTGAACAAAATGATGAAATATGAGAATTGGATAAAAAAATATTGAACTTATTTTTTTTAATGACGCTTTCAACTCATTATTTTTTTATTACACCCAGAGAAATGGTTTATTTGCATTAAATAATGATTACTTGAGTCAAATAAATCGTTTATTGGAAATTAACTAATTACTCATTTCATATAATTAAAATAATTTTCCTAAAATGAATAGAAAAATCTCAACTGTAATTTTTCAGGAGATCCCCTAGGATATCCTCAATTATCCAACGAATTCCATGTATTTTGAGGTAACCTGGGCAGCCATAACAAAAAAAATGTTGATGAAAAACTCGATACGAGAACGTTAATTATCGCTCGGCCGTGATGGGCTTTTCTCTTAGGGTGTAAACACGTACACGTAAAACAATATGAAATATTTATTTTTGTGACTGGTTAATGATAACAAAAAACATAGCTAACGATAAGTAAACATAAGGGTCCGGGCTGCTAATGATCGTTTATCACATGCGAATGAAAAAATCCATTGGACTGATTGTTTTTTTTCGGTCGAGACTGAATGGAAAATACCGAGGATTGAGACGTTTACGAGGTCTTCTCAACATCATTTTTCATCACTGCCTAACTTTGAGATTACATTTATGGATAAGCGGGGTGGGGACATCTGATACATCAATGTTATTGATTGATTAATTATCTGGCTTTTTTTATTTTGGGGGTGGAAGTATTCATGTCATGTCAGATTTTGGACTTTATTTTACTGAAAGTTTTGTTATTCATGTACCTCTTCACGGTGCGTTGAAAATTAGAAAACTTTTACGTATGAAAAATTTAATAGAAAAAATACAGATAAATTATTCTCTTGGAATTTTTTTTTCGAATTTTCAGCAAAAAAATGTTCCAAGTTTTTTCATTGCTGTCATTTTTTATTTTCTCGTCAAAAAAAAATTTGACAAAGTCAGACTCAAGAATTCTGATAGAAAAATCAAAATCTCTTGCTTTTTTTCCATCGAAAAAAATAGATATTTGAAATCAGCATGAAAAGTAAATGAATTGTCATCAATTTCATTGATTGATTAATTATTTCTCGCTTTTTATTTTTTTTGTGGTGAAAATAGTGTTTTATTTCAATCTTTTGGATTTAACTTCAATGCAAGTTTTCATATTCATGTACCACTTCACGATGCATCGAAAGCTACAACTTTTCACGTGAAAAATTTAATACGGAAAATTTACAAGTATTATTCTCTTTAGAAATTTTTCATGCTTGTCCACAGTATCTTCTTTTATTTTTCATCCAAAAAATATTTTCAAAAAGTTGTAAAATTCATGCTCAAGAATTTTTATAGAAAAACTACATTTCCTGTTTTTTCTCTCCAAAAAAAACATCTAAAAATTACTCGAGTTCTGCCTGCTGCATATTTTTGTTTCTCATTTTAAACCTTTTCAAAAATTCGGAAATTTCATGATCAAGAATTTTTATTAAAAAGTCAACACCCCTTCAATTTTTTCTATAAAAAAATATCTCATTTAAATTCGACATGAAAAAAAAATGGAATTTTCCATACAATTTGTCAGCTTTTCCTATTAAATTTTTCAAACACGTGATAATTTCACCGGACGTAAATGAGACCCTGAGCAACATAAATATCGATTTTTAGCAGCGCCTATTAGCATTAAGAATTACCATTTAAGACGAGATAACCCGAGATGAAACATCGAAACGTTATCTCATATCAACTCGATCACTACCGCATGTCTTTGAAAAATGTGTAAAAAAAAAGAAAAAACAAATGTTGCATCCATCGTGATTATCCCAGAGTCCCCCGGGCTGGGATGCGAGAGGTTTGCCCTTATTTGCATAATTAAGTCTCTGATGAGAATCTGAGGCATAGTTCAACGCTGAATAAACCACCCTTTTGGTCCCATCCCCGACGGACGGGATAGCCCTGGTGAGACACACATTCTAGTGTACCGATAGAGACGATAAAGAATTATGAAAATACTCGTCTATAATCTATGACTTAATGTAGAATCTAGTCTCTACGGTCATTACTGTCACTGTTATCTGTCGGAATTGATATTTTGTTTGATTCGTTGGAGAATAGCCTCTGATGCTCGGAATTAAAACGGAAGTACGAAATTTTTTCATTATGATTGGGAAAATCAAGATAATGTAGGGGAGAAGTTGCAAAAAAGGTGAATTGGTTATTAATTAGGAATGATAATGCTTTTGTTAATTATCATAATGGAATTGTTTTTTATTTAAATACAATTTTCATTTTTTTTCATTTCTTCAAAGTAAAATCATGAAATTTTGGATTGTAAAATTAAATGGAATTTTTCATTAATTGAAAATTCAAGAATATATTCACCTGAATTTTCCTGATTTTTATTAATTTTCATGACGTAATTCAACTGAAATTTTTAGTTTGCATTTATTTTTCACCAAATTGGGAATTTTGAATGAAAAAATTTAGAAGAATTTCGGCAAAAAATACAATATTCAATAGTGGATTTTAGGCACATAATTGTGTCTCACATTTTCAAAACACAAATTTCCAAATTCCCTAATTCATAATATTATTTTTCACGCTAACGTTGCAAAAGAAATTTGAAAATACATGGGATTGAATTCGATTTAGGAAAACAAAATAATGGAATCTCGAATTCTCCTGAAAATTCTATGGAGGTGACGCTTCAAAAATATATTTATCTGAATTTTTTAAATTTCCATTTATTCTCATGGAATAATTGAATTTAAATTTACATTTCCCATTGATTTTTTCCCCAAATTGTGAATTTTCAATTACGAAATTCCTTGAAATTTCAGAAGAATTATCACTTGATAAAAAATTCTAAGAAGTTTACCAGAAATTTTATAAAAAAATACAATTTTCAAAAGTGTATTTTAGACAAATGATTGTGTCTCACATCTTTCAAATGCAAATTTTCAAATTCCCTAATTCAGAATATTATTTTTCTCACGAACATTGCAAAAAAAATAAAAATCCACGGAATTCTAAATTTTTAAACCGCAAAAAAAAAAATTGCTCAACTCACTTGAATTTTCAATGAATTTAAACTTCAAGGATATATTTATCTAAATTTTTCTGATTTCTAATTCATTCTCCTTGGATAATAAAATTGAATATTACAGTTCTCATTGATTTTTCCTTGAAATTCCTTGACATTTCAGTCGAATTATCACTTCATAAAAAATTCCTACCAATTTCCAGAATTTTCATTAATTTTTCCACCAAATTATGAATCTTAAACGCCGAAATTCCTCGAAATTTCAGTGGAACTGTCACATCCCAAAAACGTAATCATTTCTTTCAAGAAATTTACCCAAGATTCCAGCCAAAAATTTCAGTTTTCAAGCCTGTTAATTTTTCACAATTTCTAAAAATGAAAAAAACCTATTCTACATTTTACAACTTCCCCCCTGACGACAACCCAATATCGAAATAAATTTGACAGAGAATCTCACTTAAACTCCATTGGAATAACGACACCAGTATTATCGTCTTGAATCTTCCTGAATGTACCTAGAGATACTATTAACCATTAGGAATTTAAAAAACAATCTATCTTCACTATATGCAACAAATCTTTGTCTCGATGGCTTCAACTTGCGTAGATTCTCTCAAGATAAATACCTAGATAGCAATAAAATGTACACATCCTCCACACGACTGGACAGGCACATGTCACAACGAAGACGTGTGAAAATTATAATTCGAGGGAGAAAGGGAGATGATGCTGTCAAGTCGTTTGTTATGGATGACTGAGGCCAAACTCGATGAACGATAAATATGGTCCGATGGTCCAATCATAGACTATTCTAGGAGAGAAGGTAGCCTAATCGTTATTCCCCGTGATTAATCGCCAGTACGATTGATCCGTCAAGGGAGAGAAGAGAATTATACTGACGTTAAATCTGAGAGATTTGAGGATGAAGAAGTGCAATAAAAGGACGACGAATATATTTTCAGTGTAAATCAAGTGTAAATGTCATAATGAACATTAAAGGTGAATTACCTGTTACATAGCTTTAAATAGATGAGAATAACGAATTGAAATTTATTCTTTTTTTTTGGCCGATGCGCAATTTTTATCAATGGGACAGAATGGACATCGATGTCTCAGGATACGTGGATTATTATCAATTGTAAATTCAATTATTCAGGTGTTGATATCTGTAATTGTTTGTGGTGCAGAAATATGGCGAATGTATTGTCTCTGTTGTTGAACAGGAAGAGAAAAATTCAGTGGTGGAGGGGAATTTTGGGGGAGTACTGGGAGATGGAAAAAATTTTGAAATGGATGGAGAAATTTTTTTACCGTTGCGGAATTTCAGAAGTCAGATTTTTTTTCGTTTAGATTTTGAGAGTTTTTGTGGAAACTACTTTCAATGAATGTATTTTATTTGGCGATAATTATGCGGTGGAGTGTCTCGGATCTGTTAGGGAGAACTGAAAAGTTATAAAAAACTGAGAATTCAGAACTCTAGATAACTTTCGCTTCAAATTGTTTTTTCCCAAATATCTCTCAAATTGAGGGAAATATCGAAAATGTTGAACAAATCTTTTTTATAGAGAATTTCAAGGGCTATTTAAAAGGTCTTAGTACTTTTTCATTATCTCGTTTAGATTCTGAGATATTTTATAAAAACACCTGACTGTTTACAATCAATTATTTTTGACTCGAGATGAATTTTTGATAAAAATCTCGAAATTAAAGTGAAGTAATGAAAATTTTATCAGGACTTCTTTTTGTGGTTTTTGAAATTTTGAAAAAAGTCCTCACAAAAATTTATTTCCCTCGGATTCTGGGATATTTATCGAAAACTGAAAATTTAATAATCTCAATCAATTTTATCTCAATATGAGTTTTCCCAAATATATCTTAAATTACAGGAAATATCGAAAATTTTGTAAAAATATTTTTTGTAGAGAATTTCCAGGGCTACGGAAAATGTCCTTAGAACTTTTTAACTTTTCATTATCTCATCAAGCTCCTGAGATTTTTCGTAAAAACCCCTTACCCTTTTCAATAAATTAATTTCGACGCCAGGTGCGATTTTGATAAAAATCTCGAAATTGAAGAGAGATGACGAAAATTTCATTAGCACCTTTTTTGTAGCCCTTGAAATTTTCTAAAAAAAAGATTCTATAAAAATTTCGGTATCTCCTCGAGATTTTGCGATATCCATCAAAAACTGAAAATTAAAAAATGTCCTTAAAAATTAAAAAAGCTCTTCTTTTGCAAAAAAATTCCCCTAAAATGTTCTCCACCTCCTTAATTCCCCAAAATATCCACGAAAAGCTGACCTCCACTACCGAATCGACCTATCACCCACAAGAACAACCAAAACTGCGCGCACCTGCCAGCCCGGAAATCGAGTGTGTAAAATAATTGTTTGGATGTTGATTGTTAAATGTTAGGGTAGATAATCAACAAGAGTTTAAAATCATACCCCAAACGAAGAAAAAAAAACTCGGAGAATTAACTTATCGCTGATGAATTTTATTTGCCTACAAATGCAATTTACAAAATGCAATTGGCCCCGGGTAATGCAGTCACTGCCTGTCATTCGTACGCTTGTGCAACATTTGCTTTTGAAACTGTAATTTTTTCGTTCAAAATTGCTTACTAACGAACAAACGAAGATGAAAAAAATCTCTCAGTCTCGATGAGAAACTAAAGTCAATGGAGTTGCTACGTTCAAAGTCATCTTAGTTATGCCAAACCAATTATTATGTTATTAGTTATTGTATTACAAAAAAACTGGGAGTATGTAACTATTTTATAAATAAAATAGATGAATTAACGTTGCAAGTGGTTTTGTATATTTAAAAAATACCTTTATGCCACTCATGCCTGAAACCGGCTGGATTACACACTCGACGCTTCGCGTCTCGTGTCTAATAAAAATATTTTTCGTAGAGAATTTCGAGGGCTACGGAAAATGTCCTTAGAATTTTTTTATTATCTCATCAAGCTCCTGAGATTTTTCGTAAAAACCCCTGACCCTTTTCAATAAATTAATTTCGACGCCAGGAGCGATTTTGATAAAAATCTCGAAATTGAAGAGAGATGATGAAAATTTCATTAGCACTCGACGCTTCGCGTCTCGTGTCTAATTCACCCGGTTTCAGGCTTCGTGACATAAAATTTTGTTCAGTACTTGTTGGGAAATTTCGTCCTTAACGTCTGTGGTTACATCACTCGCCTTTGGCTCATGCTGTAAACCCCACACACGTTAAAGACGAAATTGCCCCACACGTGCTGAAATATACTATTTCATTCGTTCAACATTTCTTTTTTAGACAAACTTCAGTTTTCTCAATAAATTAAATTTGACTCGAGGTAAGTCTTCGATAAAAGTGTCGTTCAATTTCACCTGAAGATCAGTTTCTCAAATGATGCTAGACCAATTAAATATATTGTAATGAATAGGCGATGAATTATAGAAAAGGGCGGATTTATTTCTTTTATGTCGCGCCGTGCAATAAGTCGAGTTTATCGCACGCTGCGCTTCGCGCAGCCTGCTCAAAACTCGACTTCTGCACGACTTGACATAAAATATTATAGAGCACTCGGTAATAAATTTCGTTTTCAACGAATGTGTGTACAGACCTCGCCTTCGGCTCGGCCTGTAAACTACACATTCGTTGAAAACGAAATTTGTGCCCTTGTACTCTAATGTACTATTAGTAATTGAATAATAAAATAAAACCCAAACCAAATATATCAGGAAGAGGGAAGAGGATCAATAAATTAAACATTCGATTCCGTTCAAATATCGAAAATATTGAGTGGTCCTTTGGCAGAAAATATGAAAACCTGCAATAAAGGTTCTTAGGGTGAGAAAAACTGGAAGTATATGACTATTTCATGAATAAAATAGGCAAATGAACGTTGCAAGTGGTTTTATACATTAAAAAAATCCCTTTTCAGTCGTTCAACATTTCTTTTTTAGAAAGACTCTTCAGTTTTCTCAACCTTCAGTTGGCGAAAAAATTCAATTTTGCCGAAAATCGACTTTCCCCCTGGAAAATTCCAAGATCTGACACTCTGGCCCCAGGTAAAAATGAAAATTTTTCGTCAAAAATGAAAATTTCTGGCGCCTCCCAGCGTGCACAAAAATTTCGCCCAAAATTGATGATTACCGGTCAAAAGATCGCCGTCATTTCGAAATGCGCCGTACAAAACCTTTTTCTCGTTGCTAATAGCTCATTTCCTTCTCCACTGGCGGATTCAACTTATTATATTCTACTGCCCGATGGCCAGTTCGATTCAGTTAGTAATTCCATTTGAAAAGAGAATAATCCCGCCATCTTTCATCGTGCCGCTGTACTAAACATGTCGATTGGGTAAGACTTTTTCAGAGGACATCTGCAATATCAAGCCCTGTTTAACCACCTCATCAGAATATTTTTTTTTGTTTAACAATTATAATGCTTTTATTCAGATAAAAACAATTATTTACAATATTTACATATATAAAAACTAGTTTATAAAAAATTAATGTACAGTATTGGGATTTAATATATAAACTTACGGCTGAATAGCAGCTCTCGAGTTTAAACTTTATTAATAGAATTTTAATTCTACATTTTAACTATTAGTAAAATACGTATTGAAAGAAAAAAAAATTTTTTTCTTTAATTATGCGCATTGTCACATGCGAACGCTATTTGTTTGCCACTATTATGCAAAAAAAAAAATATTTCAAAGATGCGCTGTGTTTTTAAAAAAAGGCATTAAATTATTGGCACAGAGAAGGGTAAAAATAAATAAATAAATAAATAAATCTTATGATATGCGAATTCTAGATGATAATTATAATAATCATAACAGGGTATCGGGGACCTCATCGGAATCTGCCTATCCGCGAATGTGTCCACAAATTTCCGTGTCCACCTGTTCCAGCGCCTCCCGTAGTGTCGCGATTTCTCTTAGAATGTGTCCAAANAAAACCCAAACCAAATATATCAGGAAGAGGGAAGAGGATCAATAAATTAAACATTCGATTCCGTTCAAATATCGAAAATATTGAGTGGTCCTTTGGCAGAAAATATGAAAACCTGCAATAAAGGTTCTTAGGGTGAGAAAAACTGGAAGTATATGACTATTTCATGAATAAAATAGGCAAATGAACGTTGCAAGTGGTTTTATACATTAAAAAAATCCCTTTTCAGTCGTTCAACATTTCTTTTTTAGAAAGACTCTTCAGTTTTCTCAACCTTCAGTTGGCGAAAAAATTCAATTTTGCCGAAAATCGACTTTCCCCCTGGAAAATTCCAAGATCTGACACTCTGGCCCCAGGTAAAAATGAAAATTTTTCGTCAAAAATGAAAATTTCTGGCGCCTCCCAGCGTGCACAAAAATTTCGCCCAAAATTGATGATTACCGGTCAAAAGATCGCCGTCATTTCGAAATGCGCCGTACAAAACCTTTTTCTCGTTGCTAATAGCTCATTTCCTTCTCCACTGGCGGATTCAACTTATTATATTCTACTGCCCGATGGCCAGTTCGATTCAGTTAGTAATTCCATTTGAAAAGAGAATAATCCCGCCATCTTTCATCGTGCCGCTGTACTAAACATGTCGATTGGGTAAGACTTTTTCAGAGGACATCTGCAATATCAAGCCCTGTTTAACCACCTCATCAGAATATTTTTTTTTGTTTAACAATTATAATGCTTTTATTCAGATAAAAACAATTATTTACAATATTTACATATATAAAAACTAGTTTATAAAAAATTAATGTACAGTATTGGGATTTAATATATAAACTTACGGCTGAATAGCAGCTCTCGAGTTTAAACTTTATTAATAGAATTTTAATTCTACATTTTAACTATTAGTAAAATACGTATTGAAAGAAAAAAAAATTTTTTTCTTTAATTATGCGCATTGTCACATGCGAACGCTATTTGTTTGCCACTATTATGCAAAAAAAAAAATATTTCAAAGATGCGCTGTGTTTTTAAAAAAAGGCATTAAATTATTGGCACAGAGAAGGGTAAAAATAAATAAATAAATAAATAAATCTTATGATATGCGAATTCTAGATGATAATTATAATAATCATAACAGGGTATCGGGGACCTCATCGGAATCTGCCTATCCGCGAATGTGTCCACAAATTTCCGTGTCCACCTGTTCCAGCGCCTCCCGTAGTGTCGCGATTTCTCTTAGAATGTGTCCAAAATGGAATGTGTCCACCTGAGATTGCACAAACGACCCCCCCCCCGCCCCCCGCTCGTCGAATAGCGAAACAAAACACACACACCAAATATATCAAAAAAAAGGAAGAGGATCAATAAATTGAACATTCGATTCCGTTGCAAGTGGTTTTGTACATTTAAAAAATTCCTTTTCAGTTTATTCAATATATTTTTTTGGAACACATGGACAAGGGGATGTTCATTTAACGATTCAACAAGCGGTTTTAAGTTTTTCAGACAATTGCTGGGTCACATAGTCCCAATACCGCCTGCGTATTCTATCGTGTTTCTCGGATAATTCTTTGCAGAGCTGTAAAAATTATTTCAAGGTTTTTTAAATAAGTTTTGAAAAATTATTTCTGTTGAATGTATTAATACTCGTGATTATTACGTGAAAAGTAAAGATTACTTTCTAAGTAATAATAATGACTGAATTACTTCAAGTGTTAATTACTTTTTTTGTGAATGAAAAAGTAAAGAATTTCTTTTCCTTATTTTTTATTTTCTTCGGAAAATACGTACCGTGAGGGCATTGTTTATATGGAATAGGGATTCTGTGGGCTCGTTCTTGTATCTCTCCTGACAAATATCGATGATGCATGCTAAGAGATGATTGACACGACAGCCGTTGTTGTACCATTCTTGACATTTTTTCAGGACTTTTTCGTTGTAGGCAAGTCCTCCTTTTTCGTCGTGTATTAATACCCTGAATCCAATATAAATTACTCATAGAATGAAATGTTTTTTTAAAGTATTGAGAATTCAACTTGCGAAAGAGAAAAATGTCAGAAAATATCGGAAAGAATATTTTATTACTCTTCATTTTCTCTCTAAAAAAAGTCTAATAATTGTGTTTTCTCCCTTAAATTGGAGGCGATTTATCTGAAAATATTCGCTATTGATTCTTATTAAATTAGTGATGACTCACCCTCTGAGATAGTTCCACGCACTCTCATTTCCCTTGACAATATCAATTGTCTCCAACGTGAAATCCACTTCTCTGTCTACAACTTCTGGTTCAAAATTGGTTGTATGATTCAGAACGAAGTATCTTTGATTCCAGGCTGAGTTATTTCTCACATCTTCTTTTAATAATCCTTCCACGTATTCTAGTTCTTTATCGAAGAGCCTGAAAATAATTAAACAAAGGATTTGTTGCATAAAATGGTAGGAAAAGTTTTTTCATGCGTAATGGAATGAATTTGAAACGTCATATTCGAAGAAATTTGGAGAATGAATTGAAATTTAATTAATGTCAATGGATAAGGCTAATCAATACCGACATTTGAAGAGAAAAATGATTGAATTCTATCTATTCATTTGCGAAAAATTATGGAAAAACATTTTTTCGTATTAGTATTATTCAAAAATGGAGTAATTAAATAGCTAAAGTAACTCAAAAAAATCTGAAATTTTGTCAGATTATAGGTCCTAATGAGGACTAGCTCTGTGCAAAATTTCAGCCCGATCGAGCTAATAGTTTTTGAGAATAAGCCATTCATTTTTATATCGTTTTCCGCAAATTTCTTCAAAACTACTGAACCGATTTTGATTTATTTTGTTTCAAAATATTCGTTTCGACGCCTTCTATCTAAATCAATCAAAACATGTACACCCGCTCATAAAAAGTTTTTGAGTTATTCCCGTTTTTGTTTTTTCATAAAAAAAACTTTGTAAACACTCTAGCTTGCGCAAAAATCGAGATATGAACGTAAAATTTGGACAGAATCTTTCTCTCATGACAACAATGTTTCGTATTGAAGATGGGTTCAATCGCATTAGTAGTTTCGAAGATATTCGACTTTTTCTAAAGATCATTTACATGGAATATCTTCAAAACTACGCAACCGATTTCACTTTTTCTTTCTTCAAAACATTCGTTTTGATGCCTTCTGTCTAGATCAATTAAAACACACATACCAGTTCATGAAAAGTTTTCAAGATATTCGCATTTTTCTGTTTTTTCATAAAAAAAACCTTGTAAACACTAGCTTGTGCAAAAATCGAGAGATCAACTTGAAATTTGAACAGAAAACCTGCATGTCACTCTGTGCCATGCTCATTGTCACATGGCGCACTATCATATGCTTGCTGTTCCCTGCTTGTTTCAACTTTTTTTTAATTTCACAATGGTAATTTTTTAAGAAAAATCATAAAATCCCATTGCTTTATTAGCGTAAAATTGTAATTATAATAATATTCAATTATTCAATATTTAGGATGTATTAAGAAGTCCATGAATACAGACCGAAAAGCAGTTAGCACCCACTGTCTGTGCTGCCAGGTGTGATAATTCTTGGCGTCTTTCTCCAGAATCCGAGCAGTGAACTCCAACTCTTGACTGGGATCCTGCAGCCACTCGACAATGGCCCTCCGGTGATGCCAGACCTGGTAGTTCTTCTGGTTCGAGTCAATCACAGAGTCAATGTATTTCAATTCCTCCCTCAAATCCTTTCCAAGAGCCTTCAGAATGTCACGACGATACTGCCAGACTGTGTAATTAGCTGGATTAAGCCAGATGCAGTCGGTGGTGAGGGCGAGAGCTCGTTCTGATTTTTCTCCGGATTTTAAAATTGCCCGGAAGTAGTCATAAGTATCTTTGACTGGAATTCAGTGAATTAATTGGAAATTTGATTTTTTTTATCGATGAATATCAAAACTGCATGATAAATGTTAGACATGTATTTTTTTATTTATGTGAAGAATGAAAATATTATGAGTTGTAGGAAGAAAGTATAACGTTTGTCCGAGTTAAATTATTCAAATAATATTTGAAACTATGAGAAATGGTTTATCGGAATGTAATATATTTGATTTGAACCAGACAAATGGTTTTTTCAATATAAAAAAATGTTTTTTGATCCAAATCAAGACTTTTGTTGTTGAAAATGGAAGCACTGTTTAGATAGTGGAGAATACGACTTTATTAAAATGTCAAAATCCTTTATTTCGATCAAATAAGTTGCTTATTTCGTTTTAATAAAGGATTTACTTTGAATGAATGAATTATTGATTTATTATAATAGTAATTTTCATTGAAATAAATATACGAGTATAAATTCACAACAAAAATATTGTGGAAATAAATAAAATAACTTCAGATAAATAGCTATATTTAATTAAATATGTAATTTTTACAGTTGCAACAAATACAAAAAATGCAATAAGTGAATTCCTGATTCTCACATATTTACTTTTCTCCGGATTTTAAAATTTCTCGAAAGTCGTCATAAGTATCTTTGACTGATATTCAGTGCACGAATTAGGGCTTTCAATTTTTTTTCATTATTGAATACCAGAATTGGATGAAAAATATCAGAGATGTGTGTTCATATTCATATGAATAATTAAAAATTAATGAGTTATAAGGAAAAAGTAGATTTAGTTAGTAGATAGTCAGCTGCAGTTAACTAAATCGTCAGTTAAGGAAAAATATAAATTTGCATGTTGCGTGGATTTTTTTTACCAGGAAGAGTACCTAAAATTTTTTCCGCGAACAAAAAATATAAATGAATCCCGGGGTAAAAGTAGTGTTGACTCAAATGAGGATAAATTTTACCCTAAAGTGTATTGGTGCAACTAAACCTCAGGCCTTAGCCAAATTATTCAAATATCAAAATCACGTTCAAAAGAAAAATCCAGACTTTAAATTTTGTTAAAATCCTAAAGCCCAGTTGCACCATCTCCGGGGAACGAGAACGTCAGATAAGAAAAAAAGTAAATTTGGATGTTTGATGGATTATTTTACCAGGGAGAGTATCTTAAATTTATCGCAGGAAGAAAAAATGCAATTTAATTCCAAGATTAAATCAGTGTTAATTCAAATGGGGCTACAGGATAAATAAAAATTTATTCTTCTGGTCAAATATTGAAAAATTATGACCCCTACGATATAATTGACCCGGAGCATAACTTTTACCCTGGGGTTTATTGGGATAACAGGGCTTGGTGCAACGGGGCCTAAATTAGGAAAATGATAATTATGAAGTTACATTAATCACTCAGATGCAAATTTCTAAATTATTAATTTGCAACTTTCTCGCCGTGGAATTTATACCTTAATAATTCTTAAAAAACGTTCTCTAAGAATGTTCCGCTTTCTTCTACTTCTTCTTCATTTTACAATAATTTTTGGCAAATCTAGCACTCTGATACTGAATGACAAGTGGACAATGCATAAGAGTATCAAAATAAAAAAATCAAGATCACGTTCGAAAGATAATCCACTCGGGCCTTGAATAAAACAACCGCAATCATGAAAGAATTAATTTTAAGGTTAGAACTATCACCCAAACCTACATTTCTCCGAGTACGCGATGGCAACAATTGGGTGGGGTCCATCATCTTGTGGCACTGGCACAACGTCCTTCCACTCGTCACGATTTTTGTACAACACCCAGGGCCCATCCTCGAGGCTGTCCTCAGAGCTGTCTGACATTTCACGAGTTTTTATGCAACAAGAACACTCCAGTCACGCCAAAAATCATTCGCAGCTGACCGGCGACTGCGGGCTGAAGTGTATTTGGGCGAATTGAAGGGGGGTGGCTGGGGGGGCCCATTCTTACTTCCGCAACTGTACACATCCACGGCTGTCCACAAATTTGTGAAAAATGTGAGGGAAGAACTGTACACGACACATCTGTGCACGGTCCTTGCAGTCGGTCAAACAGTGTCGGTAGAGTAGAAATTGCATTCGTTTAATTTGTAGTTGATATTAATTGTGGAGAGCGCCATGTGTCCCACTATTTGCACGACAAATGATCGTCAAGATCCGATCAATTAGCCCCTCATGTATAGATATTCCAAATTTTTATTTTTTTCCTCATTGAAATAGTTTTGAAGAAAATTGCGAGCTAATAAAAAACATTTGCTAGTTAGTACTTTTTTTAAAATAAATTTTTGAAAAATCACCCCTGAAAAAAAAGGCGTTATCCTCCGTATTTCATTATTTCCAAAAAAATTTATCACCAATCGGTAGCAAATTGTTTGAAGATTTTTGCGAGTTAAGAAAAAATCGTCAATGCACTCCTATTATTGTGTAAATTAACAATTCCAATTTCAACTGAAAACCAGAGTTGATGACCAGAGTTTGTAGTAGAGATGTCAGACAAGATATGAATGTTTTTTTGGGCTCAAATGAAAGAGCCGCTCGAGAAAAGACGTGCTAGAGCCTCTAAACATGACAAGTGTCTCTAAAGATGATATCTGTTTTCAATTGAAAAGCAGAGTTGTGACAACATTGTCCAGTGGGGTCTAGGAGTTTCTCCTGGTTCAAAACCAACATTAGAGTAATCTGCACGCCATTTCTCGACCCAGAAAAAAATCGCCAGCAATGTCCAACAGGGTGAGGCTCAGCCGTTGACTCAAAATCAAACATTGAAATATTTCTTTTAAAATTCCAGTAATTACTCTTCGATAAAATTATATAAATTCACAGCGAGTTTATTTGCATTTTCAATTTTATTAAACCATTCAATGATACTGATGTCTCAATACAAATGAGACTGCGCTACGCAGTGTTAATTCAAAAGAGTCTACTTGGGATACATATGCATGTAATTAACAGTGGACACCCGGTAGAATCGCGGACCTTGTTCGACGATCATTTGCGCTATAGTGGGACACAGGGCGCCATCCATAATTAATATCGACTGCAAATAAAACAAATGCAATTTCTACTCTACCGATACTGTTTGGCCGACTGCAAGGATGGTGGACAGATGTGGTTATGGACAGTTTTTTTGATGTGCATTTGAATTTATGTACATTTCTTCCCTCAGACTTTTCACAAGTCTATGCACAGTCGGGGATATTTATACTACAGTCTTGGAAGTATGAACGGAGCCCCCCCGGTTGATTGAATCAGGATTGCCGGAAATTCACTGCATTAATACCTATAAAGGCTCAAAAATCTGAACCATCAAATATTTTACTCTTGAATGCTGTGAGATAAAAATCGGAAACCTACTGCAATTTGCACGAAAAAATTGTTAAATTGTAATTTAAGTATTATGAACCGTAGAAGGCGCCTCCCTCAATCGTCATCGCTCCGAAATTGTAGTAATATTGTTTCATTTGAAAAGGCAGAATACCGTCATTTATCAGATGGTAGGCAAAGAAGATTTCAATAGAAATCAGCCACCATGGTCAGTTAGTTTTTCCGCAGGTAAGTCATCGACTGTTAACCCTTCAGAACTCGCGCTATAAGCGCCGCGCCGCCTTTTTCAAATTTTCGCTTGCCTCTTGCAAAATTGAGCTTTCAAAAAATTGAAAAAATTAGAATGCCCAGCTTGAATCATTTAGAATGGATTAGCAAGGTTCTTATCCGCTGAAAATCCATCAAGGCTACGAGAAATAATAAATTGGTGAGGCTCATACGCAAAAGCGGCGCCGTGCCGCCCAGCGCGAGTAACGAAGGATGTAAAATTTTCAATTCCGCTGTTGCTGTTTCCCGCTCGCCGCACGATCGGCGCGTACCAATGAACGTGACAACGCTGCGTTACTGAAAGCACGGGCGGCGCAGCGCTCACCACGCGAGTAACGAAGGTCGCTGGCTGAGCGCGAGTTCTGAAGGGTTAAAGCGTCTGTTTTAAAACTTGTGAGGAAAAGGATGCGCGATGTTGGTCGATTAATTGAAAACATTGATTTTTCATGTTCAAACATCGATGTTTTTGAACGAGTTGACAACATTTTTAATTTTTTTAGAGAATAAAATGATCTTGATAAAGATATCCATAAATTGTCTACAATTTATTGTCTAAATGTCAATTTCAATTAATGAAATTGGACAGTCGTAAGACGGACCCCAATAAATACACTAGTTTTCATAAAAGTGAGATGAATTCCGGCCCGGCAATCAATAGAACTATATGATCGTAATGATCTGTGCATGACGAAGAGCCCAGGACAGAGCTGTGGCACGCTAACTGGCAGCTCCTGGTACCAGAAAATCTTCGGAGGTTCTCTGAGCACCTGAATTACGTATATATCTCTGTCACGAGACAAATATACCATCTGATACCTTGGTACACCTGAACTATCCGTCAGCTCTCAACAAAAAGTTCTACCCGTGGAATGCTAGACAAAATCTGGAGATCAAAGATGAATATTCAGTTGAAACTCATTTCTATTCTAGCGAAAAGGTAATAACTGATACTCTGAATTTTGAAAAATACAAAAAAAGGAAAAAGAATTAAGTCCAAATGTCAAATGAATGATTATAGGGCACAATCAGATGTCTGTGAGAGAAATATTTCTAAATCGAGTAAAGATTGGAGGAAAATTCTCTATGAAATAAAAAATCAATGACATCAAAGCAGACCAATTGTTATAATTTTTCCTATTTTCATCCTTCGTTTCCATTCTTTGGCTCCATTTTGAGAAAGACTTCACGTGAATAATAATAAATTATCCTGAATTTACCCGATGTTCCAGTGGCCACCGACTACCCCACACAATCGAGCTTTCACTCGACCGCCCTCTAGCTGCAGAGTCTATATCAGCCCTATAGAAACCCTGGGCGGCATTACCCACAAATTCTGGGCGGAATTCCCCACAAACGCGGATGCTGATAAAATAGCCAATAATAACTGATGAAGATATTTTTCTGCTATCGAAAAGGTCGCAATGGATGCGGAAATGTATAACAAACATATATTTCGCACTCCATTCAATTATTGACCAATTGAAAATTTGAAAAATCTTAAATTCTGGGGTCGAAATATTTTAAAAATTCAGTAGGAAATGACTTGGTTTTTTTTTCAACGATATTTCCACCGGAGGAAATTGAAAATTTCTGTGGAAATTACTTGTTGTTATCAAATATTTACATAATAAAAGAAGAAAAAATATTTTGTACCCGCTGAGCAGTACAGGCACCATCTACCCTAGATCAGAAAATGTTCGACAAAAAATGTCATCAACATTTTCTCGTAGAATCATCGATGATCAACTACTTCCACATTCCCACAAAGATACGACTAATTACCACATTACGTCTTGGTACTTCCCCCTGAATGTCCTTGAGAACTCTCGCGTTTGACAATAACTAAACTAAAAACGTTTCGGACTACTTACGGTACAATTGCGACCGCGGTTATTACCTATTCAGGACAAACAATTGAGATGTCGAAAGTTATTGGCAAAAAGATGAGCGGATCCATTGATTTGGCAGTGAAACTTCACCGCTGAAAAATCAATCACTTCACGCTTATTGATCACTCCTCCAATGGCATCAGCAAATAGCCAAACAAATGGGTAAAAAGTCAATAAGCGAAGGAGTAAAGAATTCGCATTATAATTTTCTTTTGAACCGGAACAAAAGTGCCTCGAGGGTACCTCACATCCTCTGCCTTTTCCTTTCATGAAAAAAAATCACTTGCATACATAAACACAGCACACAACCTCCACTCGTTACGGTTTACGGAGTCGTACCACGTACCGCCGCCCATCCATACCTCATGTTCTTTTTTCTTCATTGACTACGCATTTTTCATTTTTCCCGGAAAATAAGTGGAATTGAATAATAAAAGTAATAAGCAAGACGAAGGATTACACTGAGAGAAAAACAGTAGAGTTGTCAAACAAGTTTTACACTATTAAAAAATTTTATCTGAAATTTCCGGTACACTTTTCGGAAATTTTTATCGAATTTAATTACCACTGAAATTTCAAGGAATTTCGTCATTGAAAATTCAGAATTTCGTGGAAAAATCAAAGAGAACTGTCAATTTCCGTTTCATTTTTCCCTAAAAATGAATAAAAAACCGGAAAATTCTGGTAAAAATTCTTGACTTTTCAGGACAGTGACACTGAATACACTTCAGGGAGAAAAAAATCATGAAATTTCAGATTTCACTGAAAATTCAATGTAATTTGGCACTCAATATTCATATTAGATTAGAAATTCAAATAAATTGAGGAATTCTCGTCTTTATACTGCTTAAAATTCTGGAATTTTCCTTTTAGATTAATTATTATCAATAATATTAGACCGCCGATTGAGTACAACGGAAGTTTCTATTCATATTAACTTTCGTTTAGAATTTATTTCCGATTTTAATCATCAAAATTCCACTTATGTTTATACTACTTTAACGACATTTGATAGCTCCTCGCGTCGTTCGTTCCACACACCGAGAGGTAATTTTCTCCAGTGTTTACACGACAAAACGCGTATGAGGCCTCTCTTCTTAGTTTAACTAGACTTCCGGTTTTGGTATACGACAATTGTAATGTCTACAGTTAATAAACACATAGGAGTAATTATCTTCACGGGGAAACGTCACGGAAGATGAATTGAAAATTACTTTAAAATGTGTCATTTCTCATTCACTGAAAAGATAATTTAATAGGGAATTTTGTAATGAAGATATTTACGATATTTAAAGATATTTACGAGTAGAGATAACAGTCCCCAAAGTGGTATGTTATCTCTACGGGGAGGACACGCAGGAAAAAAATTCATAGAAAACCCATGAATATAACAAATTCATCTATTTTTTTGAATCTTCTAGGCCTGGAAATACAGAAAAAAAAGCCCGCAAATATACCAATGAGGACTTGCGGAAATCTCTGAAGACTGTCAATTCAGGAAGGACTCTGGGATGAAAAAAAAAGAACTTTTAAATAATAGTTGTGGAGACGCTAACGATTCTCACAGCCCTCCCGAAAAAATCCCTCTAAATGAACCATAAACTCAAATATTTTATTGTCTCAACGTTTTTGTTTGTCTATTATTGTGTTGATCACAGTTTATCATTGTTGAAATAGTAATAAAATTACACTTAATATACTTTTCACAACTGATTTCCTATATTTCTCTGCGTCTATTTCACTGTGTCCGAGAATCGGGCACACGATATCCGGCAACCCGGCTAGGTCAGTTTTAGTCGTCCGAGAACTCGACCATAAGAGCTATAATGATTTTTTATGAATATTTATCGAATTCTTCGGAATTAAAGTTGAAATCGAATGTCTTTTTGTCAAGAAATGATCAAAGATGACTCATGAACCTTCAGAATTCATAATTACAAAAAAAAACACAAATTAAACGCTATTGTCTGGTAGAATATTCTTAACCATGCGGCAATTGGGACACTCACGGTATGATCTTTTTTTTACGGCTTTTTGAGTCCTCTTTTCGAGTCTCATTTCGGCACTCTATCCAACCGCATGCATGCGGCTGTGGATTCTACTCTGTACCGCATTCGCGCTCCTATAGAACATAGGAGTAGCATGGGAAACCACAGGAAACCCATGCCGGTACAAGCGGTTACTCTATTAGTAACATCCCGCTCGCGGGAGCCGAATTTTTCGTTGAAAAATTCGGTTCCACGCAGAATCGAACTCACAACCTTTCGCACACTACACTGAGAGAAATTTCAATGGTAATTTCAATTGCAACGGAATTGTCAAAAAAATAATGGTTACGATAACAATAAACATTGTAGATGCAACTATTAGATTAAAGTGTCAATTACATCATAATGTTGATCACACTATGTGACATAGTAAATCGAAAGGTGAATCCTAGTTTAATCTACAAAGTTTATTGTTACTGTAAATATAATTTCTTTGACAATTCCCTTGTAGTTAAAATTACCATTGAAATTTTTCTCAGGCGTCGGTAGACTTATGATCTCAAATTGAGATTTTCGAAAATCTCAAAAGGAGATTTTCAGATATTCTGAATAAATTTTTATCTATATAGATGACCCTCAATTTTCGAGTACCAATCCAGCAATTTCTACACTGTCGAAAATTTTTTGCTGGTATTTCCAGTCCCCTTTCCGGAAATTTTTATCACATTTAAGTTCAGCTGAGATTTCAAGGAATTTTATGATCGAAAATTCTGAATTTCGGAGAAAAGTAAATGAGAACTGTATTTCAGTTCAATTATCGGTTGTACGAAGCTTCTAAGTCCCCATAAAAATGGTTCCTCTCCCTGAATAGTTCCCCCTAAAGCTCAACCAGTATTCAACTACTTTCATTATCAATAAAACATCACATGCCATCTCATCCCATATGACAACCTCACTACAGAATTAATTAAATCCTTCCTCTCCCTCAATTCTTCCAGAATCAAACTACCCATCAAAACCACCACCAATCCCTCGTCTCCCCATAGAAACTCTCGCCAAAATAATCGCTGAAAGCCCAACCACCAACCAATTTTCCCTAAAATTTTCATGCTCCATGAAAGTCAGGGATATCGACACAGACAGCTCCAGAGATACCGTTGGTGAGGAACGCCAGTATTGATTAAGGGACCACAGCCAGCGTCCCTCCGTCTGCTCTCCCTCCCTGGCAACTCGCCGAGCACACGTGAATGGAGCACAGCCTCTGTCTCACCCCTCACCTCAACCCTCTCCGCCCAAATCTACCAACATTGTAATCCTCGACGTACGAAAAATCTGATCGAAAAACCCCGGGAATTCGCTACACTGACAGAAAAACGATAAAGTTCTTAAACAAGTTTTACTTGTGCCAAGAAAATAGTCTTTTGAAAATTATCAAAAATGGATTTTTTGGTGCCGAACAGACCGATAGTGCGCCGGAATGAAAAATTTTTGTCGCAAAAATAGATATTTTTTCTATAATATCAGATATTGGCCCGGTACAAACCCCAGGGTAAAATTTATCCTCGGGGTCAATTATATCGTAGGGGTCATAATTTTTCAATATTGGACCCGAAGAATAATTTTTTATTTATCCTGTAGCCCTATTTGAATTAACACTGATTTAACCTTGAGATTAAATTTTTTTGGTCTGTTCCTGGAATAAATTTGAGATACTCTCCCTCTAAAATAATCCATCGAACATCCAAATTTACTTTTTTTCTTATCTGACGTTTTCGCTACCCGGAGCTGGTGCAACCGGGCCATTGGATATTTCTGTTATTCAGATTATCGAATATTGGATATATTGATTGGATATTTTCTATTAAAAAACGCCTAGTAAACCTGCGGAATTCTTCAATAGACCGCAAACCTAACAGAATTTCCAATAGAAGTTCAATAGGAATCTAGTACAATTCCCCATCAAATTCTCCAGATATTCCTATGAAATTCTTTCATGCATGTCACTCCCTCAACCTCTGCCCTCTTCGACTTTTAATTCCACCAATCAAACAAGACACGTGCATTATGGTGATTAGCAAGGGGTGTGCACATGCTTCTGGGTGTGTTCCCTATTTTTTGCTCTCTCCCATTTTATTTTCTTTTATTCCCCATGGATGGTCAGTGCCGGCCGGTGCACGTGGTCGTCCCGTTGATCGGGTGGGGGAAAAAAGAAAGGAGAGGGGATACAGGAGAGATGGCGCCTGCGAGCGACGCAGGAGTGCGAGGGGGACAGATTAATCGAGGGGTTTTTTCCTTCGTTGAAAAGAAGTTGAATTCCCAGGATGCAAACGGGAAAGAGTCTACAGAGTAGAGGCCGAAGTTTTCCAGTCGTGAGTTCGGCGCGACACGGCGCAGTGCACGCGTCGATTGTCGAGTTATAAAGCAAGCGCGCGCGTGGCCCCCCTTGTTACTTCGCTCATCCGTTCGCTTTCAAAAGAGAGAACCCTAGGAGAGGGATTAAAATACGGTGAGCTTCTCAGCGAGACAGTTGCGACTGGTTAGCCGATACGTACGGGTGCACTCAGAGTTGTCAAAGGGTTGTGATGGGTGATTTCGGGTGTTTTTGTGGATTTTTTTGGTGACGCGGCCGGCGATGGTGGAATAGAGGGATGAGGTGAGTCTTGGGAGATTTCAGATTTTATTTTATTTGTTTTTTTCGAATCGCCTGGGATTTTTTAATGAAAATTACGCTTTGTGGGCGAATGGAGACTCGTCGGTAGTGGGTTTAGTGGTGATTTTTTAATTTACGTGGAGATGATGCAGAGGGTCATCAAACTTGAAGATATGTAATGGGGTCTTTGGGAAATGTACGTTCGTCCTTGCGAATTTTGGGAAATTTTCGCTTTGAACGGATGCTTTGTCATCGTTGGATTCGATTATCTGGGGTAAACAGGTCAATTTCAGACGATTTGAACTTGCATCGACTAGGGGAGGTTGGGGTAAAATGGACACTTTTGACTTTTTTAAAAATGTTAATGACAGCTTGAAATGTTGCTGAAATTTAATAATTTTTTTTTTTCAATGCAAAGAACAATTCTTTGCCTCTGTGATGAGCCTAAACTGAGCTCAATTGCTATATTTATTTCTGAGTCATGAGTAATTTTAAAAAAGTCCAAAGTGCCCATTGTACCCCATCCTCCCTTATTCCATAAATAAAATGAAAATGAATCACTTATTTTTTCTATTGATTGATATTTAATAAATAAAAAAAAATATGACCCAGTCGTTCAGAAATTGGGGGTTTCGGCTGCATTCAACTATTTTTTCATTTAATTATTCTTTGTTTTGTTATTTTCACTTCAAATCATTTTTTTCTGCTAATTAAAACATTCTGGAAGATATGGAAGCCATCATATCCCCATTTGAGTGATTCTTTTATTTTAGATCCTACCACGAAACTCAAATTTCCCTTAACCGTCCAGCAATTAACCCGTTTATCCTAGGTTTGCCTGAAAATTGTGTAGAATGCCATCGATACACACTGTTTGCATTTCTTTGAAAATTAAGGAATAGTTGCACTTGAATTCTCAATGTCCCCGGGACCATCGGCCGCTGGATACGGCCGCTAGTTTCAGGGTGAAGCCTTATTTTTGGCCGATTTTTCGATTTTCTAATTTTAATTGCAAATGGTCTAGAATGTTATGAAACGTGAAGAAATGATGTTTTTACGGTCATGGCTGTATGTATGTATCCGACAACTGGATTTTTGGTGATTAATTTTTAGAAAATTCAATATAAATACGGCGAAATTGTAGATAAAAATCTGAAATTTTGGCTCATTGTAGCTATTATTGAGCTCAATTTTGGCGCATTGTTTCAGTCCAATCGGCCTAGTAGTTCTTAAGACACAACAACTTGTTTAAATTTTGATTTTCCTCAATATCTCAAAAACTACTGCACCGATTTCCACATTTTTTCTCAAAATACTCGTTTCGATGGCCTCCATGTAAGTCAATTAGAATATATAGACTCTATGAAGCTGAAACTAGCCAAAGATTCAACAGCAGAAGATTTGTCTTAAGTAAATCTAGGGATGTACAATTGTTTTTAAGTAATGTACAAACTCTTTCGCACTTGAAAAACACTTGTACATATGATTATTTGACTCTCCTACACCCAAGTACGTTCTATATTGAATTTTCCACTGATGAATATTCTGTTAGTTTCAGCTTCATATCGATTTTTTAATACACAGTTTGGAGATATTGCCGTTTTTCCGTTTTTGGTGAAAAATCTTGTACGCACGATACTTTGAGAAAAAATGAAAATAGCAATTTGAAATTTGGTATCATTATAGCTCTTACAATATTGAAGGTTGGTATTCTGGATGGGTTCAAACGGCCCAGCAATTTCGGATCGAATGTATGAATCTTTTTCATTAAAAGATTAAATATCTTTATTGATTATCTTACTTAATCTTTTGCATTAATCTGTTTCATTAAAAGATTGAATATCTTTCTGTAAACATGTCTACATGCCTGTCATAAGGACCGGGAATCGTTACGAATCCATTCGGAAGCTCACTTCCAATGGAATTGGTAGGAAAAAAATGAAATAGACTAATAACGCAAAAAGTAACCGTTGCATGCCTTCAGTCGGATATAATAGACTCGTACCCCTAACAAAATCGATCGAAATATGAACACCCTTTCATACAAAGTTTTCGAGATATTACCGTTTTTCTAATTTCCCCCCCTGAGAGGTACTTTGACTTTTCCTAATACAAGTAAATGTTGGAATTAAAATCTCAACTGGTGGCTGTTAATTAGTATTATTGGGTTATAGTTGTGTATTTATTTGTTCAGTCATATTCATACCCTCGTAGGCCTTCACATTTCGTTAGCTTCCCTTCAAAATGGTATAAACATAACTTGACTTTTGAAAATTACAATCTGAAATAAATTCTAAATGAGAGTTAATATAAATAGGAACATTTTGATTGAGTTTGCGCTTAATCGGCAATCTAATATTATTGACAACAATTAATCCAGAAGTGCTGAAATTTTATGCAAAGTCTTATGAGAAAATGAACTTCTCGAAGTTAAAATCTAGAAAGAAACAGCAAACAATCAGAAAAAAATAAATAAGAATTCTATGTCGAATATGAAAACTATGCTTACCGAAGTGGCGCATCATGTTGAGTCACCCTACAGTGAAAGAAAAACGACAAAGTTCTCAAACAAGTCTTACTTGTGCCAAGAAAATAGTTTTTTGAAAATTATCAAAATAGGATTTTTTTGTGCCAAACATGCAGAGAGTGAAAAATTTTCGTTGCGAAAATAGATTTAGTAGTTAAAAAAAAATTGCATTTCTAGCACTACTTCGTTATTCGATACTCCCATATGTATTTTTACTCCCGAAAAATCTTTGTTTTATGCGAAACAAGGGATAGTAGTTTCTCGTTTCAGCTGTCTAATAATCACAGACAAGAAATGAACCCTTAAATGAAACAATAGTAATGATATGATAGCAATCTTGTAACTTAGGGACAAAATATTTGTTGATAAATTTTCATCTATATGAGATATTTTCATCCTGAAAAGGCACCGTCCGTTGTGAATTATCCGCCTCTTGAGCCAAATATTTCGTTGCTGTCGAAAGCAGAATAATTATTCATGTTTGAGACTTTCAAATTCGAACTAAACAAATTCTTTTTTGGCAATTTTCAACTAGCGGTTTTGTTGGCCCAAACAAGATTTGTTTGACAACGTGTTTGTTTTTCTCTCAGTGTAGTCAAACGAGCGACTATTGTTTGAAAAAAATAATTGAAGAAAGGTTTTGATGGATTAATTGCTTCCACTCGTCAAAGTTAGAATTAGAATTGTGTACAAAATTTATAATTTCGGTAAATGATTTTATCCAAAAAATGACATAATTTTTCTGAATAATTGTTTCCAAAACATGAGACATCATCGTTTTATCATTGATTCTATCATCTGGTTTTACATGATGGAGAATAAACAACAGGCCATTTTTCGTAACACCGTGAAAGCCCACGTCTGAGGCTTATTGTTTATTCAATTTCTCGATGATTATCAGGCTAGATACATTGAGACTGTCAACACTGCTCGTATTTAATGCTGTTGATAACTAAAAAGAAAGGATATCATGTCGGAGATCCACATGACACCATTAATTACGAAATTTGGAAATTGTTTTTGGAAAAAGTGTTTACGAAGGAATTAGGGAGATGTGGCAGAACAGGAAGAGATCTCCATCATCTGTTGTTCTTTGTCTTTCGGGACGTCTCCTGGACGGAATGTGGTGGGTTAGACACACGAGAAATGCAGTTTTCTATTTTTAATTTGACAAGATGACGTTTGTCCCATTTTTTGGAGGGACGGGGGTTTTCAACGAATAGACATGCAACAATAAATAAACAGTTCAACGATTACATTCAAGTAATTGATGCTGAACTATAGGGTTATGAGTGTAAACGAATCTGCTGGATAGGTTTTTTGATTAATTAGTGGATGAGAGGTGAATTTAAATGACTCAATTGAATTTGAAAGTGATTTTTTTATAAATATCCTTGAATCTGAAGGAATATAAGGGGATTTTCCTACACTCAAAAAAATGGTTCATTGAAATCAAATAAAGATCTTTATTTGACATTATTTGCTTGTTTCAAAAGGAAGAATTTAATTGTATCAAATAAAGAATTGATTAATTTTAAATAAAATTATTATTAAATTCGAGAAAACAATCAATTCATTTCATTATTATTATTATTATTATTATTACTATTATTATTGATATTATTTTCATTCGTTTCCAAATGAAGATTTTTTTTATTTTAAAACAATCACTTTCATGCGTTTTGTGAAACAAATTCAAAATTATGTTTCATTTCGCCTTATTCTCCCCTGATAATTAATACATTTTTCTCATTCAATTTTTCTTTTGAGTCCATTTCAATCCCGGTGCGATAATGAATTATTAGTCAAATAAGAAATATTAGATCAAATAAAAAATCTATTTAATTTAGATAATTCCATACTATTGAAGTACACTTACTTATTTGATTCAAATAAACTTTCTTTGATTCGAATAAATTATTTTTCTGGGTGTATGAACCGTATTCCCACAGTGGAATGAGAGCTGTAGAGAATACATTCACGAAATTTGTGCAGTTTTTTCTGTTTCAATTTTGAGATATTTATCAACCGCTGAAATTTCAATACATCCAATTAAATCGACAATTTTTTATGTTTTGTTGAAATCCTTTTCGACAATTGCGGTTGGTAACAAGACTTTTTACTTCATTTAAGTCTAATTTTACACTAAATTATGACTCATTTGGCAATAATTTTATTGTTGATTTTTTCGTCCTTTTTTCTTTTCAATTCGAACGCGATTATTCATTTTAAAGCGCTAGAAAACATTTTAAAAGTCGGGATCGTGCGATATATACGTGACCATCCTCCTATTCATGATCACTTTAGTTAAATTCTGAATGTTCCGAGAAATCGATTCCATGACGAATAAAATGAGGTGTCCGAACGTTTCCACCATTTTTTATCATCCGTTCCTAAGAACGAATGTTTCATATTTTTTCACTGTTGAATTGAAGAATTTTCATTAAAAATATTCGAATTTTTATTGTACGGACAGTGTGAAAACATTTAAAACATTTTAAACTCCAGATAACACTTAAATTACTTTGAGATTTTTCAATCATTTTGTTAGCATTTCATCCTTCGATGAAAATGGTTCGATGAAAGATCGAATTTTATTGACTTTTTCTACAGAATATTTTATATTGAACATTTCAATAGAACCGGGCAAAAACTAACAGAAAGTTGAATAGAAATACAATAGAATTGTCTAGCCAATCCGCTACGTCTTGTTATCAAATTTTTTCCGTGCCTGAATGATCAATTCTGGAGCCTTCGTCTGCTGAATTCGGTAATGTATCCAAATTCCGTTCTTTTCGAAGTGCATTGCCAAATGCGAAACCGATGAGTTCTTCAGGTATGAGGATTCGTAATCCAGTTGTGTAATTAGGAAAATCACCTCGGGGCAGTTAAAGAGCAATTATTGAAATGACATTTCATTAGCGTAGGTTTTCAGGGAATGTCGATGGGGTCTCCGTGATCTAATCGTCTGTAGGAAAAACTAATCAGTCCAGTTTTGATAACATTTTTTCAACAATCAGAAAATGTCGCTGGGCATTTCTTCATTCAGTCGTTCAACTTTTTTTGGTTCAAGCGAAGTTATTCAATCGTGACTTGGTTTGAAATGTATTCAAATTTTTTGTTGAAAACTGCCGCATGAGTAATTAAGTCCAGCAATTGAGTGAAAAAACGACATAAATCAACCTCCAACGCAAGGGAAATTGAATATTTTTATAAGGATCTGTGTTTTTGAGGAAATTGTACACAACACTGTTAAAAATTTTCGTCTGAATTTTCCGTGCCAAATTCTGGAAATTTCTATCGTGTTTAATTTCCACTGAAATTTTAGGAAATATTGCGCTTGAAAAGTCAAATATTCCATTGATTTTCTGTCCGAATGATCTGAAAATCAATAAAATACTTGAATTTTCAGTTCAATTATTCCGTGAAAATGTAGAAAAATCAGGAAAATTCAGGGAAAAATTGAAAATTCAGGTCATTGTGTTTCTGAATATTCATATTCCATTGAAAATTCAATGGAGTTGTGAAATTTCCATCTCACTCCCACTGAAAACTTTTGAATTTTTTTGAATTCTATCTAGAACTGGAAATTTCATAACCCTTTTCCCTCTAAATCCGATTCAATGTCACTCTCATGAGAATAACGATCATATTTCCCATGAAATTAAAAAAAATTTCCAACAGCGTACAAGAAAGCTTCATGAAAATTCTACCATTCCCATTAGATTTCCATATATTTACGAAAAACGGTTCGGTATGAGTTCAACGTGAATTTTGGATTAAAATTCCGGTGAGCTTTACGAAAATTGTTATCAAGTGACGGTTGCCATGAAGTTTTAAGGAATTTCAGCATTGAAAATTTACAATTCGATCAAAAAATTAATGAAAACTGTAAAATGCAGATGAATTATTCTGTGAAAATCAACGGAAATCGTAAAAATTCAGGTAAACGTTTCCGTAAGGATATCCAAGTAGTTCAGGCAATTTTTTTGGGGATACTCTTTAGAGTTTATAAAATAGTACCAAAAGTATTTTTAGGTGCAGTATCGACTTTAGTTTCCGAACATTTTTTCGTGAAAACGATTTTTGTTTCACAAAAAATGTATTCAACAATGAAAAATCGGAAAAATTATGGGAATGGCAAGATTTTCACTAAAACTGAAATCTTGCTGGAAAAAAAATTGCTAACGTGAACGACGAAGTACTTCGATATCCTTAAATTGCCAGACACTTGAAAAATTCTGGTGATAGAGAAGTTGCATAAAGAAAACTGACTAAAAGCTACAAGAAAGTATCCCATCTGATTTTCGCTACTCCTCTCGCATCCGAAGAGACCCACTAGCAATTTATTCTGCAGAGGAATTTCCTTTCCTCATTATTGTAACACTTCCTGTTAAATGTAAAATGGAATCGATCCCCTCGTGGGATATCCTTCCTCAACCCTTCTTATCCAAGTGAAACTGAAAAAACAAAAAAATATGATACGCTGTTAGAGAAAAATGAAATTTCGCGGCCAGTTGACTACTAATTTTCAGGACAGTGACACAGAATGCGAATTAGGGGGGAAAAAACCATGAAATTTTAGGTTTCACTGAAAATTCAGTAAAATTTCAGAATTTTAAGCAGCATAAAGACGAGAATTCCTTAATTCATTCAAATTTCCAATCTAACATGCATATTCAGTGCCAAATTACATTGAATTTTCAGTGAAATGTGGAATTTCATGATTTTTTCCCCTAAATCGCATTCAGTGTCACTCTCCCAAAAATTCAAGAATATATTTATCAGAATTTTCCGGTTTTCTATTCATTTTCAGGGAAAAATGAAAATGAAATTTGTAGTTGTCTTTGATTTTTCCATGAAATTCTGAATTTGGAATGACGAAATTCCTTGAAATGTCAGTGATAATTAAATTCGATAAAAGTTTCTCAAAAGTGTATCAAAAATTTCAGACAAAAATTTTTAACAGTAAGTTTTAAAGTTTATTCAAATAATTTATATGTCTTTATCTAGCGGATTGAGTTGTCCCAATTTTTTTTTAATACTGCCACTCGTAATCTTATTACCATAATGGCCTCTTAAACAGTCGTAAAGTCCCCCCGGATTGATACAGAGTTGGGCGTAAGCACTCATGGAAAATAATAACATTTTTATCTCTCAAGTGCTCCTGCAAGTGGCGCCGAATGCGAGAAGCCCGATATACTGCACCAGACGTGTTATTTCACGTTCCGTGGATTTAAAACGAATGACATAAAATCATTACTGTGTTTGTAAGGCCTCGGACAATGGCCCGCATTCCCACTGACAGTGGACACATTTTTTTTAAGGTGTACATTTTATACGTTTTAGCAGATCGTATTAACGTTTCGTAATGGAGCGAATTATGATGCATATCGCTGGGTGGAATTGAAGTCGATAAAATTCTGATGAGGTCAGACCCGTGAAATGAGCTTATCATTCTTGAAACGGATTATTTCGTAATTATGTAATTTTTTCGCTTTGAGTTCTTAGAGATTTTGCATTTAAAACATTTTCACAGAGTGGTTACATGACGAGGAAAAAAAGTTTCTGAAAATTTTTACAATTTCCATCAGTTGATTATGAGAAACAAATGTAGGAAAGAGAAGTATGATTTTTTTCCAAATTCAATTTCCAACGAGGCCATCGTGTGAAATCCGCCAAGGCATGTAGGGGAAGATGGGGTAAAATGCACACTTTTGACTTTTTTAAAAATGTTCATGACGTGCTGAATTGTTTATGAAATGGAGTAATTTTATTTTTCAATTGAAAGAACAATGATTCCTCTTTGTGATGAGCTTAGACTGAGTTCAACTGATAAATCTGTTTCTGAGTTATGAATATTTTAAAAAAAGTCAAAAGTGTCCATTTTACTCCAGCCTCCCCTATTATAGATTCTATAGTACAGTATAGGATTTTATCGGGACACAAGAATACCAACTGCGTCGAACAAAAATGCGTGATTATCAAATCTCTCATGAAAATTTTTATTCATTAAAAAATTCGGAGAAATAATATTTCGGAATAAAAATTATTTGGAATTGATTAATCATGAATAATAAGTGCAAGGAAACCCAAACGACGAAATTTCAATACACCCGTGAACTTTTCGTCATTTCATTATTTTTTTTCAAAGGATGCAGCGGAGTGTCGTAACCTTTGATATTTGCCTCCACTCTATAGCCCCAAAATTTACTGCGGAAGTTCCTTAAGGTACACTGTTAGAAAATTACTCTTGATATTTCAAGCAAAAAATCTTGAAATTTTTAACAACGAATAATTTACATAGAATTTCCATCGACCTGGTTATTGATAAATCAGTCAATTTTCTTGAATATTCAATAAAATTTGATTTCTCAGGTTCATACGACAATGAAAATTACTGAAAATCGTGAAAATTCAGGCAACTTTTCTTCTGAATTTTTAATCTCTTAAAAATTCAATTGAATGTAATCCTCAATTTTCGCGATAGGTGTCAAAATCCAAATTGTCATTGAAAATTCAATGATCATTGCCATGAAAAATTTAATTTTATTAAATTTCCAAGATGAATCAGGAATTCCATGATCAATTTAGACTGAAATTGAATTCAAGTTCCGAATACTGAAAATTCAAATTCATCTGTTACTTAAATTTCAAAAAATTTCTAACAGTGTATATTTCAAGACAGTACCACCCAAAAGTGAGTTCCTATGGCTTTCCGGAAAAAATTCTAAATGACTTAATTTATTGCATTCTCATAAGTTTGAGATTTTCTATCCTCATATGTTCTCCATGAAGGCAACAATAACTGTTTCGATCAAATAAATAATTATTTGTTAATTACTTATTTGAACCAAGTAAGAAATTATTTCATGAAATTTTTCTTTTTTCTTTTACTATAAAATTTTTGACAAAATTCACCGTCTTCGGAATTGATCAATCAACCACTGATTCGTTTTTTTTAATAGTTTAAGAACGGTCTTCTCACCAGCTGGAAAAATCGAGTTCGGGGGGCCCATAATCCCCGTTTATATCATCTTACGTATCATCTCCTAAAATTTTTTCAATAATTGAGGAATATTACAAACATTATCTGCAACAAAAATAATGCATCCCTCACATATTAATTACCGCAATAATTAGTTTTCTTATGTTTCTCTTCCGTTTCTCCTTGTTTCCTCACAATTTTTAAGAGTGAATCGGCAATGAAAAATATACTTTCATACACAAATGTATAAAGCTCCTTCCTCCTATTAGTGGATCGCCTCTAATACTTGCATCTCTCATGGTCACGCTCCAAAACTGTCTTATTGTTACAATCTTATTACTGTTAACGACGTATTACTCTGCACATAAAGTAAAAAGAGAGAGGATTGAGTAAAAACGATGTTTTTCCTCTTACTCTTGCTTGGTGTGGCATCAACGAATGGGGTGTTAATATAGTGGGGTCAGGGGGGGATAAAACCACTCGTCGGCCATCTGTGTGTCTAGGGGTTTTTTCCTGGTTTAATTAACCCCCGGGAATTGCATTTTCCCTCTGTGGGGAATATTTGAGAGTTTTCAGACATTGATCGGAAGTGTAATTAAATTATTAACACGCTCTGTTTGTAATGTCTAATTGGATTCTTTTTGTGATCTCTTAATTGCTCAAGACTTTTCTATTTTCATTCATTGATTGTTGACAATTTTAATCAGGAAATCAATTCTAAATTAATTCAATCTCTTGATAATATTGTTATCAAATTGAATGAATTTTTTTGGATATTTGTTTTTCAAAATATTTCTGGGAACAATTAAAAATTTGTGAAAATTTTATGCAATTTTTTTTCAAGAAAATTCTCTGTAGATGCGAAAAATCAATGAAACATAGATGATATAAATTATTAGATATATTTTAATTTCTTGTTAATATCATTATCAAATTAAATGCATTTCTTCGGATATTTGTTTTGCAAAGTATTTCTGGGAAATATCAAATTGATGGAAATTTTATGTGATTTTTTTTTGAGAAAATTCTGTAATGACGCAAAAAACCAATGAAACAGAAATAAAAATGAGACAAATAGAGAATGACCAAAAAAGGTTCTAGTTTTTAGAAATAAATATCCAATTTTTTAGGAACCGGAGTCTTAAAATTCAACTTATGAGCAAGTTACTAACAAAATTATTGACAATGATTCTGAAAATCCGACGGAAAAGTTCTGATTTTGGAAAGTATTAGCGTTGAATTAAAAAAATTTTTTTACTCGACTTTACCGGCATTTTACTTCATTTCAAAGCATTATTTAATTCGAAATTAAATACCTATGCTTCCTAAAATTGAGGTATTTCATCCGAAAAAGGTAAAATCGGAATAATCCAAGTGCTTGATTCACTGTTGAAAAACGATTGGGATCTCACGGAAGGTAGACTAGTAATTGTCAGGAGAGGCTATTAAATTCGATTTATGGGGAGACAATCATAAAATTACAGATTTTACTGACAATTCGATAGAATTACAAATTGTAGAGCATCAGGAAAACGAGAATTTCCGAATTCTCTTGAATTTTTAATCAAAACATTAATATTCAGTACCAAATTACGTTCAAGTTTCAATTAATTATAAATTCAAGAATACATTTACCAATTAATTATAAATTCAAGAATAAATTACAGTTTCTATTCATTTTTCCATAAAACCTTCAATTTTTAATGACAAAATTTCTTGAAATTTCAGTGGAACGATAATCTTGTAAAAATTCCTAAAAAATGTAATTACCGGCAATTTCAACCAAAATTTTTAATATTGTTTCACTTCGGCCTTTGTGACAATTGTGGTGAATACAACACTACGTTACTATCTTTTATCGTTAATCACTTATAAACAAAATCGCTTATAAACAGAATCGAAAAAAACACATAATGTAGAGACGAGTATAAACGTCCAGTAATAATTCATAACCAACTCTTCAACTACTACTCTTTTGCAATCAAAAATAAATTATCAGATTTTCCATGGATTTAGAACACATGTCAGTAAGAAGAAATGACGTTCCGATCCGGAATCCTCTGGATTTTCTCCTGAAAAATTGCAGATTACAAACTAACACTACACTGAGAGAAAACGAACAAGTTCTCAAACAATTCCTGTTTGTGCCAACGAAATTGTTAGTTGAAATTTACCAAAAAAATGATTGTTTGGTTGAAATTTAAAAGTCTCAAACAGGAATAATCGCTCTGATGTCAACAATAACGAAATATTTGGCTGAAAAGGCGGATCATTCATGCAAGACGGTGCCTTTTCAGGATAAAATTATCTTTTAGAAAAGGAAGTTTATCAAAAAATCTTTTGTCCCTAAGTTACAAGATTTCTGTCACATTATTATTATTATTATTTCATTTAAGAATTAATTTTTTATCTGCGATTATTGAATAGTCGACACGACAAACTACTATTCCTCGTTTCATATAAAATGAGCATTTGCCGGGAGCGAAGTACGTATGAGAGTATCGAATAACGAAGAAGTGCACAGAGAGAAAAAAATAATAAAAATTATCCTGAAATCCGGAAAAAATTATCAATCATTCGGGTAAAAATTATCACTTTATTTGCATAAACATTATCGTACAGCAGGGTAAAATCTATCGTACATATTAGAAATTTTATCGATCGTCACACATTTTTTGTCCACCCTGTACAAAAATTACCCTTCCAGAATAGAATTTCGAAACGAAAAAGAATTACTAGTAAACGAAAAGGCACTTTTCTACACGGGCTGAACGTAGCAGCAGTCACAAAATAGTATATTTCGTTACGAGTGNTATTCTTGCGTTTACGTTGTAGTTTATTTCAGAGTTTCAATAAAAAATTTTCTATGAAATGATATTTCTAATATTATTATTATCAAAATTAAGATTTTTTAATAATTTATTTTTCATTTTAATTTTCAGGTGTATTTTCAAATTTAAAATTTAACAATTTTGAAGATAATGAAGGGGATTCACTGGCTGAATTTATCAGTTTTTATATGTAGTTTTATATTTTGGTACATTAACGCTGGGGTGGCGCCACACGTTTTTCAGTCCTAAGGAGTGCAATTCTCACTTTTTCACTCCTAAGTAGTGCATTTCTCACTTTTATACTGCTCAACGGTAAAAAGACCTACTTCTCATGCTTAACTACCGTCGGTAAAAGAGCCCTTTTTGGGCTTGAGCAATGAAAAAGAGTTTTCTGGCTCGTGGAAGGTTTATAGCAGGAGCCGAAGGCAAGTGATATAATCCCACGAGCCAAAAAACACTTTTCCCACGAGTATCGAACGATATTTTTCATCACAATGTGTGGAAAAGGGACATTTTGCATGCCTAAAAAGTTACTTTTTCGCACAGCGTGATGAAAATATACATTCATCCAACTAGAAGGAAAATTTCTATCATTTTTTCTCTCCGTATAGCGCTGGAAATTACATTTCTTCCTTGCACAGAGAATACAATTTTCTTGAAAAACTAAATCTCCGAGTGTTTGACACAAAGAAATACTTTAATAATTACTTTAATTTACTTTGATAATTTTTAGCAGACAATTTTTTTTGGCACAAGTAAGACTTACTAGAGAGCTCTGCTGTTTTTCTCTCAATGTATAAACTAAAACTTGATTTTCTCAGTGAAGAATGAAAAATTTTTTCTCCTTCGTTTCAAACGAATAGATGACGATTTATGATTACACATTAAGGTACAAATAAGGTAGTGAATAACATATCCCAAGAAACTCATAAAAATCCTCGATCCGTTGATTTTCAATGGATGTGCACATTACTGTACGTATTATATACCGGTACTAACTTGCATGTTACGCGCCTCTGCCGTTACGATGATGCAACAGTTCGATGATCGTCCTACGCCGTTACAAAAAGGTGTCAGATGTAGTAGTTACCGGTGTGCGTTCAATCACAGTCCCTCGTTGAAAGATGATGATCGAAGAGATCATTTGATTGATGGAAAAACTGGTGAATTGAGGTGCAATGAATTAAGGGTAATTGGTTTAAATGACCAATTGTTAGACGTTTCGTTGGTTCATGAATAAAAGAGGACACGAATGAGTATGTTAATAACTTCGAAAGTTTGTAATTAATTAATTACCCTTTCTCGATTAACATCAAAGAGTTTTGGAGGATTCCGACTGGAATTCAGTTTTACAATTTCGTCTCAGGATTTTTCAGTGAACAGGAGGAGGTGGTCCGTCTATTCGAAAGTTGTTTGTTGGATTCCCTGATTCGCGATGATAGGAAACCACAACGGAGTGCCTCGTGCTCGTCGCTTGGAGCATACTTACTATAGACGCGGTCCAGTTCCTCCGATGCATTTCAAAACACAAGGTAGATGCGCACTAATTTCGCACTGCAGTGATTTCCTCTGGCCATGATTTTTTTTTCTTATTTACTCCTTTTCAGTTGTTGAGAAAGTTTGGAGCTTGGTGAGGCTCAAAATTTTATGATATTAATATTTTTTCGTCATTCCGGCCGTAGGCAACGATTTATTTTTTTTCGACCTAATGGCTGGATCGTAATGTGAAATAATCCAAAAAATCTAGAATTTAAGTTTCAACAATTCCGAAGTTTCCATTCAGTAGCAAAACTGGCACTTCTATTCCTAAGCAGTTAAATCTTCCTCGAATTACGTTCTTCCATCTGCAAAGAAGTCCAATCGCTTTTTTCCAATACAATCGGAATCGTTGAATTCCCACAAACCAAACACGCAAATCGATCGGTAAAAAATGCCGGTCTGGATACCGTTGTAGTCCGTGACATCAGATCCTCACGTATTCGTCAGGAATAGTGAAGTCCATGCACACCCAAGCATTTTGCATGAATACGCGAGCTCTCAGCGCGTCGAGCTCGATTAACTCCGTCGACGGGGGTGGCTCAATATCCGTTATTTATATCTCGTCTCCCCTCATCCACACTCGCCATCCTCGCATCCGCACTTTCCACCTCATAAAATAGCGAATATCTCCAAAAATTGCCGCCAACCCCTCGCAGTAAAAATTCTCCATCCCGTGATTATCCAATCGCCGTAATCGGGGCGTAAAGCCCAATGAAAAATTGTAATTATGCTTATGCAATGGACTCATCACATGCCCCAGGGTATTTAGTAACACCTAGTAATTTGGCTGTTCGTTGTACAATGGAATTTGGAAAGCAAGCTCGCTGGGGCTCTCAGCTGCCCGCAACTGTTGGATAGAAAGGCATCGGGTCAGTCAGACTCATCGATTCATTCTGAATCACTCGACTGTTCGACTATTCTCACCTCATTAGTCACTCACGGCCCTACCCCTCTGGAAGTTAATCACCCAGAAGTGCTTAAGGGAACTCAAGTGCAACGTGTGTATCAAAACATTTCTTTTCTTGTGGTCTTTGAGCATTCTCAAGTGACAATCTTCTTGATCGATGAGCACGCATGATCATCAAGTCGAATACCTGACCACCCACAATGATGGCCCATTGTTGGCAGGATCCAATCTGGGTTAATCCGACTGGAGAATTAGTCCTTTCGCAAAGGCGATGAATGTTACAATGCACTGACAGAACGGATTAGTTGTTGTTAACGAATGGATTTTGGTTGGAGATTAGGGTCTATTCGGTCCCACCAAATGTTCACTCGTTAATAGTTAACAAATGTATATTTGAGGAGCCTTGTTTGACTTGACTTTCGCCATTCAAGTGAACCATTCGTTAACTATTAACGAATATTCACTTGGTCATATTCAACTCTACCATTCGTTAATAGTTAACGAATCTCATTTGGAATAAGTGAATCATTCCCGGGATTCCACTCTCCTACTGTCCCTAAGGTATCTTATACGAAGCCTCTACTGTATAACGTGGTTTGGTGAAAACTCTTCGGTGAACTTTCGATATAAATTTATCGGCAGATTATTTTTCCTTTTTCTCGTACTTAAATGACTTAAATTTTTGTAACAGGGCACGGTGTAACCGAGCCTTGATAAAATATCTCTGTATTATAAAAATTCTAATCGACTTCTGGTGATGAAAAGGTGAGGTACTCGAATTGAAAACTCCAAAATTAAGGGTCACGAGGGTTAAAATGAGGGTCACGTAGATGAAGCTGAAACTAGCAGAATATTCGTCAGCGGAAAATTCAATTTAGGAGATATTTACGTGTAGGCGAGTCAAATAATCATATGTACAAATGTTTTTTAAGTGCGAAAGAGTTTGTACGTTACTTAAAAACCTTTGTACACCCCTAGATTCGCCTAAGACAAATCTTCTGCGGTTGAATCTTTCGCTAGTTTCAGCTTCATGTCACGTAGGGAAATGGAACAACTCAAATGCTGCAAATATAATTTTTTTTTCATGTCAGAATTATTTTTTTTACATTTTTTGCGTTCTTCTTTCCTCTTATAACAATAAGGATGATGCAAATTTATTTGGAATGAGACTAAACTTATTTCCTCTTGAAATTGAGGAGATTCACTACAAAGATCTCTTGGGGATTTGGCACAGATTTGCCTATTTTCAAGATAATTCCATATTTGATAAAATGAGAGAAACCAACTTGATAAGTTTCACTCTTTAAACTACTCAATGCGATATTTTTCTTGAAGAAAACGATTTGCACCAAATAGCAACATTTTTGGTGCGAGAAATTCCTATGAAGGATTCAACGAGATAGCTATTTGTTTGATATTTCAGCTATGCAATACTTAACCAAAAGAAACGTACTTTCTAACAGAATAATTGTGACGATGTGATTAAGAAAATTTTGATCAGCAGATCAGATTTTTTGATCAAATAATCTATCGTGCGAGGGGAAGCGAAATTATCCACAGAATGCACATTCTTAAAGTGATAAGACCCACAATTCATTGAATTATCTCATTATTCATGTTCAGAAATTTTTTAATCATTAAAAAACTGGTTTGTTGTTGAAAAAAACTTTCACACGTTAAATTTGGAGTGACATTTTCGTTAAAATTTACCCCTAAATTCTAGAAATTGTGAGAAAAACTAGTAAAAAATGCAATACGTCTTGTCAAAATTCCAATAATTCAGGTGAAAAATTCCACAAATCTGCACGATTACCTGTTCTTTGGACTAATTTTAATTAATATATTTTTATCTTCTAGCAATCCCCTTCATATTTCGCTGTTAGAAAAAAAATTGAAATTTCATAGACATTTTAGTGATACTTTTCAAGATTGGGACATCGAGTTCAATTTATATCAGAAGGGAAAAAAGGGAATACCAAAATTTCAAATTCGAGCAACAGAAAAACGAGAAGTCCCAAATTTAATTGAAATTTTCAAACGAAACATGAATATTAAGTAGCAAACCACAGAGATTTTTCAATCAATAGAAAATTCAGGAATATATTTATCCGAATTTTCTTGATTACTATTAATTTTTGTAGAATAATTGAATTGATATTCGCAGTTTCCGTTTCAACGATGAAATTCCTTGAAATTTCGGAAAATTTCAGTGGATTTTCCATTTTATAATAATTTTGAGAAAGTGCACTGTTAAAAAAATGAAATTTCATGGACAGTTGACTACTAATTTTTAGGACAGTGGCACTGAATGCGATTTAGGGAAAAAAAATCATGAAATTTCAGGTTTTACGGCAAATTCAGTAAAATTCCAGAATTTTAAGCAGCATAAAGACATCGTCTTTATTCCTTAATTTATTTGAATTTCCAATTTAATATGAATATTCCATGGCCAATTAGATTGAATTTTCTGTGAAATCTGAAATGTAATTATTATTTCCCCCCTAAATCACATTCAATGTCACTGTCCTGAAAATTCAAGAATATATTCGCCGCAATTTTCTATTTTTCTAATCATTTTCAGGGAAAAATAGAACTGAAATTGACAGTTCTCTTTGATTTTTCCACGAAATTCTGAATTTTCAATGACGAAATTCCTTGGAATTTCAGTCGTAATTAAATTCGACAAAAATTTCCAAAAAGTGTACCGAAAATTTCCGACAAAAATTTTTAACAGTGCGCAGGGGAATTTTCAACTAAAAATTGTCAACAATGTCCCACAATTTTTGAATAATTTTCCAATGTGACCTCTACAATCAGGTGATGCCTGCTCACGTAAGGCCCACCTACTCTAACGCACATCACGTAAACACTGACATAAGGCATAGCTCTCGAGTCGAATGGAGGCGTTCCCACGCCTCAGTTCTATCTCCATCAGTCTCTCTCTCTCTCCATCTCACATATCGTAATGCCCCCAAAGCGCAAAAAAAGAATAACCACCAGTGACATTACACACAACATAGAACATTTAGCGTGTTTTATACGTTCACGTACACCGTGACGAATGCAACAATAGGGTAATGGGGGTAGCGCCCACGTGAAAAACCCTGGATTCATTCTAGCCTGTACCTACCATGATGGAGAACTCTAAATTTCTGCATTTATTATCGTGATTTTCGTTTTGTTTCTCTCCCTTCAACCTCACGGATTCATTCCGGTTGAGACTAGTTTGGAGATCGCGGCCGTGAGATTCTGAAAAGTTATCATGATGGATTGGAGAATTGAAAGTCACTCGATGACCGTCAATTTCGGGATATTTTTTATTTCTGGTGGTGAATTAATTTATTTTAGAGCGGGGAAAGAGGAGTCGCACAGTTCAATACAGATTATTTTGCAAGTATAATTGAAGGAAATGTCTGGAGGAATTTTCGTTGCTGATAAATCCGTAGCGAAGTGGTAAAACAGTTTAAGTCGACTCATCTCCCAGTTGAGTTTTTGAGGAATATTTCCAAATCTAAGGGAGATAACGAAATTTTCGTAATTACATTTGTTGTAGCCCTCACTCGGCTCTACAAAAAAGGTTATAATAAAAAATTTGCTATCTCCCTTAGAATCCGAGATATTCATTGAAAACTGGTCAATAGTCAAAATTGACTCGTACCATTTTACCACTTCGCTATTGAAATATTTTCATCACAGATGAAAATTAGTAATTACAGACCTCGCCTTATTATGGTATTTTAAATTAGTTCATCAATCTTATTCCAAAAGTAAACGTTCCAATTTCTTTTCAGATTTTTAAAACGTTTTCTGACGATTCAATATCGAGATTCAAATTTAGACCTGTAAAATTTCAATAATAAAATCATTGTAAAATATCCAGAAACTTAGGGTCAAATGAGGCTCAAACGAAAGTTCTGATGTTCGACTGCAAAAGTAGAAAAGTATTTCACTGCTGATAACATAGCTAAAGCACTTGGAAATCTTAAAATGAAGAAAAAACCCCAAGTTGTGATTGCTCTTTTAGAAATATTTTGATTGAAATGAAAACAGGTCTGCGCTACTGCACAAATATTTTTCAAAACAAACCTCTAACAAGGTGAGTGGGACGAGGCTCGCGATTCCTCTGGGTTTTCAGTCAGTTTACAAACACTCGTCGTACCACTAACAGAGGAGACACATTTCAACCGAGTTGAAGAGGAACGTTATGGGTATTGTTACTTCGTATCTCGACATTTAGTTTCAATGTTCATTTACGTCTTGTCGTTTTGCGAGTGATCTATCGAGACCGGAGGTGATGGAACTCGGTCAAACTCTGTTTTATCGTGATTAGAATACGTCCAACCGGCTTTTTGTGCCGATGTGAGGTGTTTACAACCTGTTTTACGGACTCCAATACTATTTTTCAATTATCAGTATTGAGTTTCCTTCTGGAAGAGGTGAAATATGACACGATTTTTTTTTACATCATTCGATTGAATTTCTTTATTTCTGCTGTTCGCCGGTGGACGATTGAGCGATCACCTTTCGTCCTCCGGTCGATTTTATTTGTGAAACGCAGTATAATAGACGGATCCGATGACGAAGGACAGCGTAGGAGGAGTCGTCCGCGAGTTATTTCAATTTTTATGATCATTTTTCTATCTAGTTTCTTAGGTGTTTGTTTCATTGGGTCACCCACGGGTTTTTTTTCGCGGTATTGATTGGTATTTCAACACGTATATTTGCGGCCGCGATAACTGGGGGTAATTTATAGCTTGGCGCAGTTGGTGTTTCATTGGAGCTTTGGGTAATTGAAAAATCAGGAAGCGGATTTTTACGAGGATTGTGGGCGAGTTTTTTTCGCGATCGAGGGGTAATGCCGGAATCACCCACGTGGCTTAGCTTTTGTTTATTCATGGTATGCGATTTTTTAGGAGGGAATAAGGTGATGAGAGGTGTTTTCGCCCACGAGGGCATGATATCCGCGAAATTATGTTTTCGGGGGAAGAAAGCGGTGATGAGAATTTTGATAAATTTGAGAATGTTAACGCCCACGTGGGCCTGGGATGTTTCTTGATGTGTTATGGAATATGAGAACCTTTTGGATTTAAGGAGACGTTTATTTTGTTTTAAGACAATTTTCTGGGTGAAAAGTGCACCTAGAGAGATGGTTCATTTAAATACACTGTAAAAAATTAGGGATTGATTCGGATATCAAATCGGTGTCCCACACTGATAGAAAGGATTAGTTATTGTTAACGAATGGATTTGCTTGGCGATGATGGTCTATTCGGTCTCACCAAATGTCCATTCGTTAATAGTTAACAAATGCACATTTGAGAAGCCTTGTTCGACTGGATTTTCACTTTTCAAGTGAACGATTCATTAACTTTTAACGAATATTCATTTGGTCATGGTCAACTTTACCATTCGTTAATAGTTAACGAATTTTGTTTGGAATAAATGAATCAGTCTATCAGTGCGGAAAGTACTTTCAAGTACAACCAAGTACTTTGGTTATTTTTGCTCTAATGAAATGCTTTTCTACTTTTATAGTTGAACATCAGAACTTTCATTTGAGCCTCATTTGACCCTAAGTTTCCGGACATTTTACAATGATTTTATTATTTAAACATTGCAGGTCTACATTTGAATCTTGATATTGAACCGTTAGAAGACATTTAAAAAATCTGAAAAGAATTAGGAAGTTTACTCTTGGAGGAATAATATTGAAATAACCTGAAAATGACGAGCATTTTCTATAAATAATTCATTAACAATCAATTGTCCACCATAAAAATCATTTGTTTGAAAGCATAACAAATTTGTTCATATTCCGAATTTTACCAGAAATCGCTTGAATGCCTGAAAAAATAAGATTTCTGAAAGTTTAAATTAGTTTAATAATTCATTTATATACAACGAATGTTTAAAAAATAATTCTATGATAAATGTAATTTTAATGAAGCTGAAAGTTCATGATTTTTTTTTTAATTTTCTCACGCAATTTGACAATGATAAATTTGATGATTCAAAATGGCTGAATTTGTATCAAATTGTAAAAGATGTCACAAGGGTCAGATGAAGGGTCTAAATACGTGTCACAAGGGTCTAAATAAGGGGCATGGGGGTCAAAAACCGAGCATTAGAAACTAAGGGTCACGAGGATTAAAATAAGGGTTACAAGGGTCAGATTAAGGCTTCAAATAAGGGTCATGGGTGTCAGAAACTAAGGGTCACAAGGCTCAAAATAAGGATCTCAATATCTCTCTATACTGTAAAAATCCAAACCAACTTCTGGTGACGAAAATTTGGTGCTTCAAATAAGTCTCCAAAATTAAGGGTCAGAAATGAAAGGTCAAAATAAGGTCACAAGGGTCAGAATAAGGATCATGGGGGTGATATGGGGTTTGGCGAGCGGAGCGAGCAGGGGCCGTAGCCCCCTACTTAAAAACCTAATGATTGATGCCGATGCCTGTCCATAAAATGCGAAATATCACAGAGAAAGTTATTCACACTAGACTATTTTTCGCTCTGTCCACAGGGAAATTATCATTTTGAAAGGACCTAATCAAGAATAATCACCGAAGCAAAAATGAAGTTGTCGTACACATCAAATAGATTTCCTCCAACGCAGCATACGCGGTATCGCAGCAGTTGGGGGCCATCCTCAGTCTCAGCATTTTCGCGCGCCGACATACCACGTCCCTCACCCGAGGAGGAAGAGTTTCAGTTTTATCATGAGCGCCTTCATTCCGCCCAGAGCCGTCAGTTGATCCCGCTCCAGGAGGATTTAGCCGATTGGATCAACAAGACGATAAGTGAGTGTACAAATTACCCTTGCTATATCTTCCGTAATCCATCAAAGTTTTATCCGGTGAAACTTGGTGGTTACTTCGCACGCGATTTTTGGGTGCAAAACTGTGCCGAATTTTTTCGCCGCGATTTCACGTGATTTATGGTGTGGATTTATGGACGGTCGGAAATTTAATGGAGTGAATGGCGAAGTTTATTTGATTTTGGATTTTTATGTTCTTGTCGTAAAAGATTATTATGGGAAAATCGGGAATCGATCGCCCACAGGATTGCACATTTTTGTTTCCGAATGGAAGCCTTGTAATCATGATTTTTTTAGATTTCCTAATTTTCGGTGGCAATGCCTAGAAATGTCATGAAAAGTGAAGAAATAATGTTTTTAAAAAATGTCTGTATCTGTGTGCCCATTTATGTCCGGTTGTGCAGACGCTGAAATTCTGGCTGCTAATTGGTACTGCTGCGCGCGCCCATAGAGAGGAGAAAAATAGGGATCAGCGGGTTTCAAATAAGATACCTCACTCCTTGCGCCTGAATTCAATGAAATTTCCATTTTTACTGAATGAATATCGCTAGCTGATGAATTTATATGTGTTTAATGTTTTGAATTTGTATCGCCCGTGTTCCCTTTTCTTTCTAAACATAACCCCGCGTGATAGAATGGCAGCTGATGTTGGGGTATTGTTGGTGAACTCGAGAATAACCACAGCCGAAAAATTAAGATTTTTCGATGGGAAAAGTGAAAAAAAATCGATGTATATTTCCATTGCTTGAAAAAAGTGGTGTGACCCCCCCTTAAGGTCATTCGACCCTCATGATCACTTCGTTCGTCCCTCCCGTTTGACCCTTAACACCGTTTAATCCTTATAACTACTCTCTTCCCGTTGAAAAATGACCAGGGACATAGGTATCTTATAAGAAGCCCACGGAACATAAACATTCGGGAGGCGATAAAAGTGCCGAGAGTGGGGGGTAGACCTCGAGTGCTCGGAGCGCGAGGTATCTTATAGAGAGGTATCTTATACGAAGCCTCTACTGTACTACTTTAAGAGGTAACGATACTCCTTCCATGTTGAGGCCATTGCACAGTATAGCAATGGAGGGATTGACGTTTTTAGGTTTAAATTGAAAAATTAATAACTACGACACGAGGACTATTCTAAAATTCAACACATGCAAGGGGTACCGTTACCGCTTAAATAGGAGTTGCGGAGACAAAACCGTGAATATCTCGAAAACTACGGGCCCCAAAGGCGCTATCCTCTTCATGCGGACGTCCCCATATATTTGAGCACGAAATCATGTTCTTTATGGAGCAGAAGATTAACAGAAAATTCAGTGAATGGGATGAATTGACTAACAATATTTGTTTTCGCTTCTGGAAGATTCTTTATTCATGGAGAAAATTATTGGAAAATAATAACTGAATGTAAAAAAATTCGATCAGGCAATTTTATGAACGAGAGGAATCTATTGTCTAAACGTTCAAATTCATTTGATTACTAAATAATAATTAAAAATAGGAATGAATCTCTCATAGAGAGGAATTCTACGTGAAATGAATTATCATAAAATTCAATCGATGAACACAAAATCTCTTCGATGTTTCTTTTGTAGAAGACTTCAGTTTCATTTGCAAAGTATTCACGCTCTCGATTAAACGAATTATTCCATTCATAAATTTTAAAAAATATCAGACAGATTGATTCGACTGAACAAGAAATTTTTTTTTTTCATTAAAGCAATACCTCCAATTTAAATTTCAAATATCGTGAATATGAATTCAATTTAAGATAGAATCGATTTTCGAATGTCTGTTTCGCGTCGAAAATTTAGGAAAATTTGGCTGTTCATATTGGATGATCATTGATATTTAAAAACGGCAAGAATTTTCAAACGCATTGTCAAAATCAAGCATTCCATTTAATCGAATTGTCAACAGTTCCTTGAATTTTGAAAAATTTTACTACTTTTAATTGTCGTAGGTGTCTGAAAATGAGAATTTCATTGACTGATTCAGAAATCAACTGTTTTGCCAACCATAATACACCTGAGAATTTCATGCAAATGATTTTTCAGTTAATACTATCAACATTGATTTCCCAACATTACACTCTAAAGGAATGATTTAGAAGAATCCCTGAATTGATTCATATTTCTACTATTCTGTTTATTACGTATTCTCAAGGATTTTATGTCACGTTAGACGAAAGAAAAAAAAAGAATTTATGTATTCGTGACGTAACCCAGTGCAATTGGTATCAGGCGATCATTTTGGTCGTGTCTACCGTGCCTGGCGTGTTCCATTCACTCTCTTCTCTTTTCTCTCATATCCCTCATTCGTTTTATATTTCCTCCTCCTCCCCCCGCCGCCCGGTCTCTTCTCTTTCGTCTCCAAAGCACCGGATAGCTCGTTCGCTTCGTGTTTCATTCAATGCACGTCGTGCGCCATTCACTGCGCATCTAATAAACGTTTTCTCTCATTCTGGAGCCCCTCGGGGGCTTGTGTTTTACACCAATGCCGGGGGCTCCTAGAATGATACCGAGTAGAACTTCCTTTCAAGGGGCTACTTGTCATTCTTCACGTTGAAATAATTATTAATCACTTGTAGATGAATGAAAAATGGTAATTTTGCTTCCCCATGCACTGAGGAAAAATTTGAAGTTCGATTTACAATAAGAAAATAGTTGAGGCAGTTTTGGTGAACGATACGATTTTTTTTGTATGCGGCACATAACATTATAGTAATTTCACAAGCGTAATTTTTGCAAATCAAAATGCAGTTGAACTAACCAAAGTTCAAAAGTAACCACGACAAATCTATCGTGAGTAGAACTATAAAATAGTTGCGATGACTACATTACATTGTAGTAATTAGTTCTCCGGCCATAGTTACCGTAACCCATGAAAAATTGTTGAGGGCTTTGTGACTATAATTCGATGGTGATAGTCGGAAGAATCATATTTTTCTCTCAGTGTGGGAGCTTTGTAATCGTTCAAATGTAGATTTTGGATTTTTTTGTTTTATATCGACCCAGTATGATCTACACTGTCAGAAATTTCATTCATAATGTCATCTGAATTTTCATTGTTGTGAGTTTGAACCCAATTTCAAATGAAAACGTTCACTAAATTTCTCATTCATCGTGAAAATTGAACATCACATACAATTGAATTTTTTATGCTACTATTCAGACAAGTTGTTGCCTGAATTTATGGACCTGAAAATCGAGAATTAATTGAATATTCAAGAAATTAACTGATTCGTCAATGAAGAATTCAGTAGCGAAGTGGTAAAACGGTTTAAGTCGACTTATCTCGCAGTTGCGTTTTTGAGGAATATTTCTCAATCTAAGGAAAATAGCAAAATTTTCGTAATTACATTTGTTGTAGCTCTCAATCGGCTCTACAAAAAGTTTATAACAAAAATTTTGTCATCCCCCTTAGAGTCCGAGATATTTATTGAAAACTGGTCAATAGTCAAAATTGACTTGTACCGTTTTACCACTTCGTTACTGAATTCTACAAAAATTTTATATAACTTTGTTGTTGTTAAAAAGTTCAAGCTTTTTTGGAAGCATTGTAATCGTTCGAATTTGAATTTTGAATTTTTTGCGTTATGTCGACCCATTATGATCCAAAAAGTCCGAAAATGCAATTTTTAGACCGTGTCCGTACGTATGTGCGTTGTAAAGTTTTCCGTCAATTCTTCGCTAATGAATCCATGGAATGAAATCATTCCTTTTTCTCAAATGTCATTGTTGAGACCTATCCATCGCCATTAACTAAAATTTAATTCATTGATTAGCTTTTGAATTTTCGATTTTTTTCGAAAATCGCTTGTCCCACGATAATTTAAAAAAATGTTCTGAATTGATTGAATGATGGCTTAAAAAATTTATTTGGATGTGCTTTTGACCGAGTTTGTCGATGAAGACGATAGCAATAATCGTTATTTTGATTTATTTGAAAATTCGCAACAATTTTGTATTTTTTGAACATCAAAATTCCGGGGATATCTTTGAATATCATTCTTCAGATGAATTCAATCATAGCCTAAAACGTTTGTTTTAATGCCATTAAGTCGAAGTTAAAAGATGATTGTGATAGCTATATTGGTTGATTTCATTTTTATGATGATTGTTGAAAATTTCGAATTTTTCATGAATTTCCCTGATAGTGAGCTTTTTGATTTTTTCTTCAAATGTGACGTTTCAAATTCATTCAAGTATGTGTAAATAAAATTTTTCTATTACCATTTTATCGAAGGGCTGAGGGGAGATATAGAATCGTAAAAAAGACAATCGGTTGTATCGAAGGACAAGATAATAAGAATACTAATGATAATAACATTCAACTAAGTTTAAAATCTGATAAAATTAGTTGAAAAGAAATCTTTTTCAATTCAATAAAATGAAATAAACAATGAATTATACATGATAGAAGGAAATGATGTGCAAAATAACCATTCTGTAGCATATTGTTAATTTATTATCCAAAATAACTGTACTATATGCAATACAACAGCAATTTCTCACTTGTTTTTCGCTATACTCGTAAAATTTGTCTCGACGATATTTTGGCTGTTGCCAGATGTTGAGCCCCACTCTTGGGCTGGAAGAAATTGTCGTTTGTAACGTGGTAACCGCAGCAGTTGAGCCACAAAGATACGACATGTGTTTAAACGTGGGAAAGGATACTCACTCATAACATTTGCGCATCCGTTTACCATTGCGAGTTTCGGTTTAATAGGGGTTCACCTTGCAGAGTTATTTCCATTGGATTTTTCGACTGGATATGGAATTGATGTTTTTCTCAGGTATTTTTGGAGGAAATTGGTCGATTACGGAGCCTTACTACATTTTTGCTTCCGAATGGGAGCTGAGCAATCTTCATTTTTATTTCAATTTTCTAATTGTGAGTGAAAATGCACAGCAATGTCATGAAACAGAAAGAAATGATGTTTTTCAGAAATGTACGTATGTACGTCTCAGGTTAGACCATGGAGCAGAGAGAAAACACTCCGCGTGTTTACCACCTCGAAATAACCATAGGAATGATTCGCGCGGCATTGCCATGTCTCTGATGTATTGTAGTATTGTTTCAATAATTACAAAAACATCCAATAAGAATAATTAAATAAATTATATTTATTGATACTAATAAATATTTCATTTTGAAACGAAACAGTTATCGTCGAAAAACGATCGATTACATACACACAGTGAGAGAAAAAACAGCAGAGTTCTGAAACAAGTCTTAGTTCTGCCAAAAAATTGTTTGTTAAAAATGATCAAAATAGTATTTTTCCGGCCTGTTGCGATGGGGTTTTTTACTCGTGTGGCGTTGGCCTCCGAGCCGTAGGCGAGGACTGGCCAACCACACGAGTAAAAAAATCCTATCGCAACAACCCAGGAACAATATTTTTCTATAGTGATTTTCAAGTTTTCGAGTTTGGGAAGTATGTAATACCAATTCCCGGACGAGAAATCGTGAGAAGCAGTACAGAAAAAGGATTTTTTTGTGCCCCACATAACTATTTTATTGCAAAAATAAATTTGGTTTTTCAAAAAAATTTGTTCTCTGTGCAAACAAGAAATGTCACTTCTAGCACAACTTCTTCGTTATTCCATAGTCCCGTACGTATTTTGCTCCCGGCAAATGCTCGTTTTGTATGAAATGAAGAGTAGTAGTTTGTCGTTTCGGCTGTTCAATAATCACAGACAATAAGTTAATTCTTAAATGAAATAATAATAATTATATGACAGCAATCTTGTAACTTCGAGACAAAATATTGTCTTAATAAATTTCTCGCGAAAAAAGATATTTTTATCCTGAAAATGCACCGACTTGTATGAATGATCCGCCTTTTGAGTCAAATATTTTGTTGTTGTTGAAAGTAGAGAAATTATTCACGTTTGAGACATTCAAATTCGAACCAAGCAGTTATTTTTGACGTGGATACGTCTATGGTTTCAATATGGGGGGTCATTTTGGGAAGCGATCCTTATGTGCAGCGTCATCTATCGGAATTCTAGAAAATTCTAGACACTTCGAGGTAATTCGAGAAGTTTCTTGAAATTTCGTAAAAATTCAAGGAGTTTCTAGAAATTTCGAGGAATTTCAGGGAGATTCTAGAAAATTCGAGGAAATGCAAGGAGTTTCTAGGTAAGTCGAGAAAGAAGGAAAGACCATGGACGTATACACGTACAATTACAGCTGTATCCAAGATACAGCCGCCTGCAATTTTTTTTGGTAATTTTCAACTAACGATTTTGTTGGCCCAAACCAGACTTGTTTGAGAACTTGTTCGTTTTTCTCTCAGTGCACACACATACATAGAAACATTCATGCGAAGATGGTCTAAAAATAGCATATTCGAACTCCTGAGGCCAAAAGTAGTTATCCTGACACAAAAAATTGGAAATTTCGGATTTGACGAAGACAATGCTTCCATTCGAAAGTAAAAAGCAGTAAAGTTTGAGTAAATATATTCGTGGAGTGGCTGATGAAGGCCCTCTGGCAATTGCCATTTGTAAGAATGTATTATATGTTTCTCGCAATAAATAGCGTTAAACTTAAGTTATATTCTTGGATTTTTAATTGAAAAGTTCAGCATTATTTGGTGCTAAATATTCAGGTTTCCATTAAAAATTCAAGTAAGTTGGGAAATTCTCGTCTTTTTGCTGCTCAAAAATTTGAAATTCAATTGAATTTTCATATGTAATACCACAATAACTTCAAAATTGTCAGGTATTTTCCGACAGGTTCGTTTGTATGTCGGAAACCCCTGAGGGAAATACCTGATTAATTTTCAAGCTCGAATGATATTCGGAAGAGAATTTTTCCATCAAAATTTCGGCCAAGAGATTTGCACTACGAGACAAAATCCCTCTGTCAGTTCCAACGGGGGGTTCTCTCGACCAGGAAATTTGTTGTTTTTCACATATATATATCAACATGAAAATATACCAATGGAATTATCAAAATATGGGCAAATGGATAGGAAAAATTCTCAGTGAAATTGAAACTTTTATGACTCTTCGTTTTGAAAAATGTATTCTTAATCAAAAGTTTATTTTTGAGGCATAAAAACTGTCTGATTACAACCCGCAATTTCAACCCGTCATGCATTTCTTGTCTGACGCCTCATCTCAAACATCAATTTCCCCTATGTGTAATTAAACTACTGAATTTTCATCAGACTGATTTCTCCATTAAAACTCGATTTTTAATCGCGCTGATATCCCCAAGGATTTCTTCTGCATTAAAACTGGAGAAGGTGCACCTCGAAGGGTGCAATTAAGTTTCGATATCGTGAGTCAGGTCTCGTGACTGAGAAATAGGGCTTAAGAAAGGAAAAAAAAGATGAAGAAATATGGGAAAAAAGGGTAAAATGAAACAAAGTTGTAATACGAACCGGCTCAGCTGGTAGATAGTCGAGGCCTTGTGGGGCCTCGTACCTAGTAGGTGAAACTGTGCTATCGAGTTATTGGGTTACTCGTGGATTCCGGGAAAGAGCTGGTTCGTCGATAAAAGCTGATTTCATTTTTTTCTCAGGGAATTAACATTTTCTGCACGTCATTAACTATTTTCCCATAATGAAAATCACTTACACGGAGAGAAATATTCAGTAAAAATGACGGAACTCACAATTCACTCACCGATTACGGAATCGACTCAGAAAATTTAAGTGACGGTATCGTAATTTTTCACAGGAGGTTTAGATAAAAATTACGGAGCGCTCCGAACAAATTCCGTGACAGTTCCGTAAAATTTCCTACACCCACATTTCGCTCCGGAATTACGGAAAAGATACGTAATTTTTATTGAATATTTCTCTCCGTGTATTTATTTTCTCAATTGGATTCACTAGGGGCAAGCTGCGAAAAAATGAGATGATTGTTTACGATGATGAGACATTTTTTGGTTTTTATATTTGAAGGGATGGTTGATTCCTCTATTTCCATTGGTGTTGATGTCCATTTTTTGAGTTTTTTTCTTTTTTCTTTTCCAAATTTTCTGCAAAATTAATTATTCATAATTATTCTCATTGTGCTAACATATATGATTGTTGAAAATAATGTGTTTCCATTCATCACCTGTTCAATTTTCATATTTCAATGAGTAATTCGGAAATTCCTGTTTTCACTGCGCTGAGAGAAAAACAAACACGTTGTTAAACAAGTCTTGTCTGGGCCAATAAAATCGCTAGTTGAAAATTACCAAAAAAGAATTTGTTTGGTTCGAACTTGAACGTCTCAAACACGAATAATTGTTCTGCTTTCGACAGCAACGAAATATTTGGCTCAAGAGGCGGATAATTCACACCAGACGGTGCCTTTTCAGGATGAAAATATCTCATATAGAGGAAAATTTATCAACAAATATTTTATCCCTAAGTTACAAGATTGCTATCATATCAATATTATTGTTTCATTTAAGGGTTCATTTCTTGTCGGTGATTATTAGACAACCGAAACGAAAAACTACTATCCCTTGTTTCGCATAAAACAAAGATTTTTTGGGAGCAAAATACGTATGGGAGTATCGAATAACGAAGGAGTAGTGCTAGAAATGACATTTCTTGCGTGTACAGAGAATGCAATTTTTTTTGAACCACTAAATCTATTTTTGCGACAAAAATTTTTCATTCCGGCGCACTCTCTGCATATTTAGCACAAAAAAATCCTTTTTTGATCATTTTCAAAAAACTATTTTCTTGGCACAAGTAAGACTTGTTTGAGAACTTTGTCGTTTTTCTCTCAGTGTGGATGAGGTCTCGATATCATTATAAATGAAATTTTATTCAGCAAAACCCTCTTTTCCATTTCACTTTGATCCTCTATAGACGCATTTAGTAATTTTTCTGTTACCATTATCTAATCAATTCTGATGCCCTAACACCAATTTGGAGTATTCTCTCCCCATTCATAATTTTTCCACAATTCCATTCGACGAGTTCCTAAACTGAAAATTTTTCTAAAATTACGAAGATTTCCTCGAATTTTTCCTAAAATCTGTAAATTTTTTCCAATGTTCAAAATTAATTAACCCGTTTTTATTTCAACAAACCAGAATGCACTGTTGGGGATCACCGGACACTTCCACATCATTTTTATGGTGCAACCCTTTTTTGTGTCAATTTTCCCTGTGAATTTACATGGATTTTACAATATTTTCTTTCGTAATAGTCAAATTATTGTGTACATAGATGGAGAATATCAACTGATATATATTATTGTAGATTATTGTCTCGTTTCTTATTTTAGGCTAGAAATACGCTCCAAAACTCGCGCTCATTTTCGATACAATCGTGCATGAAAATAAGATTTAAATCTAAATTTGAGAAGAGATATTTTCTGATTATATAATTAGACAAGATATTGAGATAAAAACCATTTGTATAATCTAAGATCTTCAGCAAAGATTATCTAATGAATGAACTTTGTTCTATATATTTAATTCTGCAATCTACCATAAAGCAATTATTTAGTGTAAAATAATATAATTTTAGTTGTGAGAAGTCATGGCAGAAATGTGACATTAAACTACACGTTTCTTTGATTACTGATTGTTGCTTCAAGTATTTTCAAAAATAAATGAAAGAAAAAAAAATACAATGAACAGCTAACTTAATTCAGTAGCGAAGTGGTAAAACGGTGCAAGTCAATTTTGACTATTGACCAGTTCTCAATGAATATCTCGGAATCTAAGAGAGATAGCAAAATTGTTGTTATAACCTTTTTGTACAGCCGATTGAGTGCTACAACAAATGTAATCGCGAAAATTTCGCTATCTCCCTTAGATTCGGAAATATTCCTCAAAAACTCAGTTGGGAGATGAGTCGACTTGAACCGTTTTACCACTTCGCTACTGAATTATGTCCGATCCTTTTCTAGTTGATTGAAAACTCAAGAATATATTTACCTCAATTCCTCAAATTTTTAGCATTTTTCATGAAGTGATTGAATAGTTGCTATTGATTTCATCAAACGGTGATTTCTCAATTACGAAATTCCCTCGAATTCCCTGGAAATTCTAATGATCTGGACAATCAATTCTCTACGACACTTCAAATTGCGTAAATGATAATTATTCCTCTGGAGAAAATGCCAAATAAGGAGTAAAAATCTCCAGAAATGTCATTAACTCCTGCAGAGAAGAGCAAAGCGGCGAGATAGTCTGTTTACCTTGTGCTGAATCGAAAGACAAGGGAATTCGTTGACATCCAGTGTAAATTGACTCGTTAATGGCCCTCGTCCATGGCTCTCGGTCACAACATGTTCCCCTGTCACTGCGGACCACCCCGTGGACGTTGCGAAACGAAAAATTGTATCGATGCCTCCTTAAAGGCATTGCCAAGGTGAACTGCACGCGCCAGGCCGGATTTGTCGTGGAATTCGCACAAGTCGTTTATATTACCCTCAAACCATGAACTCAGGCAAGATGTGCTGTCGCAAGTGAAAACGAGTGGATAATGGCATTGTTCATAACTGAGAATAGCTATTGTTGCTATCACTCCAAAAAGTAGGCGTTTGAAGCCGTATGGATTTAAGGATAATTGGACGAGGAGGAAATGTAGGAGGTGAGGCGGAGGGGTTTCTATTGTTTTCCTGCAGAAAACCAATCGCTGAACAAAAAAATTTTCCCATTCGGATTCAAAATTCAGGCAATATTAGGGAGTATCTCCGGTTAAAAATTATTTCTGGAGCTAATCAAATTTATTTGTGTCTGTTCCAGGCATTGAATGGTTTTCAGATTGTTTTTTTTAATAAATGAAAAAATATTAATCCATGCGAAAAAGTGGCAACATCGTCGGTAGTTTTCTTTTTCACCAGGAGCTGGTACCACTGGCTCGAGGGGGCTCCAATCACACGCTTCATCGCTCTCTCTCAAGAGACGTTTAAATTGACCGCGCTACCCCCACCTGATCGGTACTTGAGACGTTGCTGCTCGTTTGGGCTGCGTGCGCAGAAATTTCATTTTTCAATACTTTTTTCGCTATTATTAATAAACAATGCTCGTAGGCGACAATCTTTTTCACTCAAAAAATTATTGATCACATGTTCTAAATGTGTCTAAAGTTTTATGACTTTGGCTGCATTTTTTCCGTGGGGTTTGCAGTTTTTTTTAATGATTTCCATCAGATCACGGGTTAAATGACCCCTTTTCCAAGAATTCATAATAAATTAACCATGCTCCCCTACAGTCTGAAACTTTGCACACGCCTTTTCCATCATTTAAAGAATACGTTAAAAAAACGCAAAAAAAGGCTGCTTTTTTTCCAACTCTCCCAGCTCGCCCGATTATCCTTAAGGTGTTTCGTTTGAAAAAGGGAAGTTTTTCATTTGTTTCGTTTTTCAACGTCAAGAGAGTAGTTATAAGGATGAAACGGTGTTAAGGGTCAAACGGGAGGGACGAACGAAGTGATCATGAGAGTCTAATGACCTTAAGGGGGGATCACAACACTTTTTTCAAGTAATGGAAATATACATCGATTTTTTTGCACTTTTCCCATCGAAAAATCGTAATTTTTCGTCTGTGATTATTCTCGAGTCCACCAACAATCCCCCAACATCAGCTGCCATTCTATCACGCGCGGTTATGTTTAGAGAGAAAAGGGAACGCGGGCGATACAAATTCAAAATATTAAACACATATAAATTGATTAGTTATCGATATTCATTCAGTAAAAATGAAAATTTCATTGAATTCGGGCGCAACGATCGAGGTATCTTATTTGAAACCCGCTGATCCCTATTTATCTCCTCTCTATGGGCGCGCATAGTGGGGGCATAGGGGTTCCCGGAGTTCCACGCTCCTACTGTCCCTAACGTATCTTATACGAAGCCTCTACTGTATTTCGGTACGAGTAAGACGGAATTTTCACGAGTGTGACGTTCTCTCACAATCACACGAGCTGAAAGTTCCCGTCTCACATGTGTCGAACAACATTTTTCATCACGCTGTGACGAAAAATGAACTTTTCGGCACGCTCCGCGTGCCTAAAATTCCAATTTCCGCCACATTGTGATGAAATAGTATACTGTGTCATTAGGACCGTAGACGGAGGTTTGCGATGAGTGTGAAGTTAGCCTTCGGCGCGCCTCGTCCTGTCTTACCGACTGCCGAGTGCTGCTAACTCACACGAATCGCAAACCGACGTCACGGTCCGTATGACACATACTATTTTTTGTCATGAAGGCCCGTTGAAGGTGAGGGGGAGGGGAAGGGGAGGGGGCGCAGAAGCGGGGTCCAGGGGCCGCAGGCCCCGGGGGGGGGGGTGGGGGGGGCGAAGCCCCCCCCACTGTAGAAAAACGAAATGACAAGTGAAGAGAAAATATTGAAGAAAAAGAGATGCAAAATCCTAAATTGAGATTCGAAAGAACGAATGCAAAAGTTGTAATTCACGGAGTCTGTCAAAAACATTCAAAAAACATCTAGATGAGAATGGAAATCTTCCTCCTCCTGAAATGGAAATTGCAACAAATTGAAAGAATAAAAAGAAGGATTAATCATTTTTCTAAATTTATTCTCATGAGAAAATCAACGTGTGAACATCTACAGTTTACAACTTTTCTTTTTCATCGTTCCTCTTCTTCTCACAACATACTCAAATTTTTCATCACATTTTAATAGAAATATATATATAATCTATTCAAAATAGATATATAACGAGAAAGTGAATATAATCTCTTTATTAAACTAATATTTTGACAATATAACCCTCAAGTTACGACTGACTCCCTAGCAACGGAATAACAACTCCTGATGTCATCGGCAATGACGGTGGCGCATCGTATTAGTGGTGAACGATCCGCCGAGTTTTCAAGCAAGTGACAGCGATAACCGCACACTTCATGTTGTATTCCTACGAAGGTTTTGTGGGTTGCCCATCTAGAAACTGTATGTTTTTATTGTCCTAGGGCTGCTAACTCGAGTTAACCATACCTGTGCTTCGTTTAACGGACCTGGTCTGTTAAACGCCATTTAGCTTCCCTCAAGACAGCTATAGTAGGCGCTACCTAACGGGCCTGAATGACGAAAATGTTTATTTTGAGTTCAGGACCTTCATTAAAAATTTTCCATCCGTGAAACAGGATGGAAAGGAAACTCCTAGTTCTCTTTCTAGATAATGTAATTTCCTCAGTGTGTAGTCTCGGCATAACTTCACGCGCAGCCTGGCTCATTTCCAATTTCTTATCTGGAATGTCTCATCAGGAAGTCATCACCACGGGAATCTGTATCTGACTCTGGATCAGTCCCACTCCACCAAAATTTTCCCTGGAAAGAAAAATGTTAACGGAAGAGGTGGGAGCTTTGAAATTCTCGACTCAACTGATGCCAAAAAAATAGATTGAGATGGAAAGTAATCGAGTTGTCCTCATTGTTGGGGCTCTTTAACGCAACACACGGGACCTCGCACGGGACATTCTCGCTTAGCTGGGGCATTCGGTTCCTTTGTCAAGTAATACGAGATCCGATAGTGAGATTGTGTGCTGAGGGCTCGGGGCGAGTTTAAATGCGAAAAGAAAAGACACTGCTTCCCATTGTGCTTCCTGGGTCAAAAGACTCCCGGTTACACGTTCACCAGTCGATCGTGAGAAATTCGATTCGCTCTGTTGTATTATCTCGAGTATGGGACAATCGTGATAATTTTACAATAGTTACATTCTAAGCTGTTACGAGAGTTCAATTAGATTTATTTGCATAGTCTATTTTTAGATTTTTTTTTATGGGATTTTTTTTTGCAATCGGAGAAATTATCTAGTCCTGTTGGATGAATAGAATTGTTCGACATTTCAAGTTTGATTGTAATCAAATTTTTTCCCAGCATGAAAAAAAAGCAGAATATGCATGATAATTTTTGGTTTGAGAGAAAGAAAAAATGGGTTCATTAATTAATTTCTTTGAATTGGTTTAATTAATTGGGGGGAAAAATTATGATTTGTTTTATTCATTTCAGCGAAATTATCCGCAATCTTAATTCATAATTGATAATATTTTTGTGAGTTTTTTTACGAACTTTTTTATTTAAGTATATCCAAGTACTTTAGCCTTTTTTTCTCCAGTGAAATAATTTTCTATTTCTCTAGTCGAACATCAGAGCTTTCATTTGAGCCCCATTTGACCCTAAGTTTCCAAATATTTTACAATGATTTTATGAATAAATTCGAATCTCAATCTGAATTTGAATCTCGATATTGGACCATTAGAATCATTTCAAACATCTGAAAAACAAATTAGACGATTGATTGTTGGAGAAAGATTGATAAAATAATTTAAAAATCGCAATTTTTGAAAATTCCGAGCGTTTTCTATAAATAAATTACAAACAATCAATTTTCTACCGTAAAATAATTTCTTTGGAATTGTAATAAATTTATTCATGTCCAGAATTTTATCAGGAATCGATTTCATGCCTAAAAAAATAATTTCCAAAAAAAATGTCGAAATAATTTCCGAAAGTTTAAACAATTTCAATTATTTATTTATAAACAACGAATGTTTAAAAAAATAATAATTCTCTGCAAAATGTAATTTGAATGACACTGAATATTTATGATTTTTAAAAAAAATTTCTTGCGCGATTTAATTGACAAATTTGATGATTGAAAATGATTCAAACTATAGTGGATAATCTGAATGCAACGTACTGTAAATGATGATCGATTTGAACAAATAATATTAATATCCAAAGATAAAATTTCTGATATGAATAAAAAGAAGTTGTGATTCCAAAATATTCTTGACTTAATTTGGAATATTACAATATTCCAAATATTGTAATATTGCAAATTAAGTAAATGAAACAAATTTTAATTAAATAAAAATGAAATGAAGTTTCAATTTTTTATTTTGTGCTGAAAACCGAAATGAAAATATTCTAAGCACGGAATTGCGTTGATGAGATGAACAACAGATTAATTGAATTACCGTGTGAACTACCTAAAAATTGATAACTAAACATTGACTTCCACAAATTCACATTCTAAATTGCGTTCTGGAAGGAATTTAATTGTAATTATGGTAAGCAAATAATTTATTGTAATACGAAAAGAGATGTCGTTCATCTTTAAAAAAACTCACTGAAATTCCAATTTTGGGAATCAAATAACAACTCCGTAAGATTCATAATTGAAATCTTATTTACTAAAGATGAAAGAAACGTGAAGTTGTTTTATATCGAAATATCTCGAAACTGCCTGACCGCTAATCCTTAATTCTGATTGGTCAATATGTGACACGAAGTTATTCACGAAAAAAACCCCGCGGCATTTTCAAATTCTTCAGTGGTAAATTTTTTTTCACGTCATATATATATATATATAATATATATATATTTCACATGTGTATATATCATCGGTGAAATTAATAAATTCTGTCCTTTTATGGAGACCGATTATTTAAAAAAATTGAAGATAATTAATTGAAAATGAAAAATTCTTTATAGATTCTTTTACTCTACTTCGCTATTCACTTCAATCATTAGTTGAATTCTCTTTGATTCATTCTCAATATTTATAAGGTATTCATGAGAAAATGAAATTCAATGGATTCCATTTTTTCATTTCAACAAATGAATAGATCAGCGCGCGCGAGAGCGCGCGCATAGATCTTGTATTTATTCAAAGAAAAAAAAATTCAATTGATATATCGAAGTTGGTTGATGCGACACGGAAATCCTACGCTCCGCGTCCTCGTGCGTCCCTTCACAATGCACCGACTCGCTCCTCTGACTCACCGGATGTCAGTCCGGCCCACCCTGGTTCGTTTCCTTCACTCGTCATCGCCGCGTACGCGCCCTCTCCCCTTCCCCCCTTTTCATTCGTAATAATCCGTCCCTCATAGTGGCAAACGCATTACTGCATTACGCATAAATTGACATTGCCGAGTTTGTATGCAAAGCCAGGGTCCATGGGCACGACCCTTTACGCCCCGTCTTCCTTCTTTTGTTGCAATGTTATGACCCCAAGAGTATGGATGTCATGGATTATCGATAAAGCGTGACTTATTTCCTTTATCCTTCATGCTTACTGGGTTTATTCATTTTTTAATCTAAATCTTGAACTTGTGAGGGTATGTGTGTGCGGGAGAATAAATCAGTCATGTCCCAGTTTCGGAAATTTTTTAGTTTCCAGTACTGTTAGAAAAAAAATGAAATTTGCTGGGCAGTTGACTACCAATTTTCGGGATAGTAACACTGAATGCGATTTAGGGAGAAAAAATCATGAAATTTCAGGTTTCACTGAAAATTTAGTTGAATTCGAGAATTTTAAGGGGCATAAAGACGAGAATTCATTAATTTATTTGAATTTCAAATCTAATATCAATATTCAGTATCAAATGGCATTGAATTTTCAGGGAAATCTGAAATTTCATAATTTTTTCCCCCCTAAATCGCATTCAGTCGCTACAGGGAATTCCGATAGATGGGGCTGCACATAAGGACCGTTTCTCAAAACGACCTCCATATTGAAACCTAGACGGATCCACGTAAGAAAAAATACAAAATAAAATTCACTAGCGAAGTGGTAAAACGGTACAAGTCAATTTTGACTGTTGACCAGTTTTCTATGAATATCTCGGAATCTAAGGGAGATAGCAAAATTTTTGTTATAATCTTTTTTGTAGAGCCGACTGAGAGTTACAATAAATGTAATCACAAAAATTTCACTATCTCCCTTAGATTCCTCAAAAACTCAACTGGGCGATAAGTCGACTTAAAGCGCTTCGCCAGTTCGCTACTGAATTAGTTGAATTTTCACGAAATTACTGGATTGAAATCAACAGCTATCATTTACATTCCGATATAATTACTGAAAAGTGCATGAAATGCTTGATTTTTCAATAACAAAATTTCTTAAAATTCCAGTGGAGAAAGTCACTATTGGATTATGTGTAGGAATACTCAATAAAAACACATTAGTTTTATTCTTCAAAGTAAAACTCTTTAATGATCGCACGCAGAAGGTATATCTTTCTCCAACGAAGTCTCTAGGACGACTAACTAAAAGTCATGAGAGTTTTCACTCTCTGGACCCATTTGACAAAAGGCCCTTGTTTCAATTTTCTTCAGCCTCTCCTTTGTGACTCACCATGAGGACTGTTTTTCTTCACGTCTCTATTTTCTAAGAAAAGCCATAAATGTCACACTGAGTGTTTGGGTGGAAAAGAGAAAATGTTTAACTAAACTAAGAAATTAATTTTTGTATTCAGGCATGAATTCCAACAGTCACTCTTGAAAAAAGTGGCAAAATTTTCAATAGTGAAAATTTAAAAAAATAAAATAGACACAAAATCGTTAACCATTGATCATTATATTTTTTTCACTCAGGTTAAGATTTTTTTTTTTAAGAAAAAAAATCACAAATTCAAAACACACCCAGAACACCGGAAGCAATCCCGCGGCATCTAATATCTGCCCCTGCTTCGATTCCCCAGCTGTACGAAGTTACCGTCGTAATATATTAGATAGCCCGACAAACCACCGGGTATCTCCTTCCACGTCTCTATTCATGCGCAGTGCCGGAATCCAGTGAGACGGTGATCGATTATCGATGTCCTCTCTGCCTCCTTATCCACGTGTGTGCAATGACCACGTAGAGGTAACGAGACGCCTCGTGTCACTGCTGAAAGAATTTCTCTCTTCGTTGCAAATGGCAAGCTGGGGAAACTCCAGTGGCCCTTTTTCAGAAAACGCTGTACTCGTGTAATTTTTCTCGAGGGCTTACAAGCCTCGTAGGCTTCTCAGGACCATTTCTCACGTGACTACGCTGCATTTGGCCCGGCTCCAACAACGGAAATAAACTCCTTGACTTGGAGAATATAACATAAAAAATGTTTGGAGTAAAAGGAAGCGAAAAAGTTGGAGGTTTTTGCTTTTGTTGCTATTAAAATGTGGAAGTAAGTCACGTATTCGGCAATTACTGGATTTCTTCATTCTCCTGTGAAGACAGGACTCGAAATTACATGATGATACTTTGAAAAATGAACACAAAGAGTGTCGGGTGAACGTATCATTTATATCAAGCGACTTCCAAGGAAATTTGATGCATTTTCAGCATTGTAAAGTCACAATTTGATGGAAGAATCAATGGAAACTGCTCATTTTAGTTTAATAATTGAATGAAATTGTTCTTTTGCATGAGAATTAGTGAAAATTTAGTGGAATATATTTTAGAATTTTCAATTCACGTGAAACTTCATGATCTTTACTTTTAAAACTATAAAACATATTGCGAAATACAGTTTCGATGCTGCAGAATAAGAATAAGTTGATTCTTCAATTTGTGTTTCATGTCAAATTACCGCAAAAATAATTAATTTAATTGAAAGAAAAACAAGTGAGAAATTGCTTTCATCACTCAATATATTTTTGATAGTAGATTAGCCATTTGTTTCCGAACGGAATTTCTATGACGATGTATTTTAAATTGAATCCAATGGTTCGTTGAATTCACCAACGTTGCCAGCCAACATTGCCCCAACGTTGCCAGCCAACATTGCCCCAACGTTGCCAGCCAATACTACCTCAACTTTCGCAGCCAACATTGCTCCAACATTGGCAGCAAATATTACCCCAATGCTGGTAGCCAACATTGCCGCCACCGGGGCAGTATACATTACTCCAATGTTGACAGCCGACATCATCCCAACATTGGCGGTCAACATTGTCCCAACATTGCCCCAACGTTGGCAGCCAACATTGCCCGGGCGTTAAAATTTTTTACTTTCCCTAAATATTATTTTGAAAATAATTTTTTTCACCAATAGATGATGAAATAATGGTGGGCACAATTAATAATTCCCGAGGTGACATTGGAAAGAATATTTCGAATCACAATTATAGCACACACGGAAAAAAAATATACGTGAATTTTTTTAGTATAAAATATACTTGATTCAAGTATAATTTATACTCAATTGGGGAATGGGTATTTCAATTAGAAGATGATTCTTTTGTATCAGGCCGGGTTGTAGCAAGCCCTCTGAAGTGTAATATAAGGGTCAGGCACTAAGTGTCAGAATATAAAAGTAAAAAAAAGTCAAACGGTGGCGGTGGGACTCATTCTATCTTCTCTTATTCATCTATTTCCATTGTATAATTAGAGAAATAATGATTTTTTAATAATAACTCATTCTATTGAGATATTTTCTATAGAATTTCATCAGCTCAAACTGTTCAACTTTTTTAAAATTCTATTTTTCTTTTCTTTTCAACAAGAAAATCAAACAAAAAACGTAGAAAATTTGAGCCGGCGAAATTCTATAGAAAATATCTCAATAGAATAAGTTGCAAAATCGAGAAGAACAACCGAATTCTATCGACTTTTTTATAGACTAACGCTTCACGCGCTATAAATGTACCCATATTACACTCTTAACGTCAATATGATATCTGTTGGCTTTTTTCCAGCATGAAAATCAGAATTTAGGCTTTAAAAAAGCGTATTTTACGTTTATTAAAACGTAAATTACGTTTATCAAAAATACGAAAAAATCATTGTAATTTACGGCGACTTTAAGCGTAATTTACGCTTTAACGTTAAGCGTAAAAGACGACTTATTAAACGTAATGGATATTTAGTTTTTTCTGTGTGTAGGTCTTATAGTTTTTTTTTCTATAAAAATACATTCATTCCTCATGACTGCATGAGGAATGCATGAAATGTATTGTGTATCCTTGTTGTTGTAATGGATAAATTATTAGAATTCATTGACAAATTTAGAATTTTCAATTTAAATAGAATGTGATTTGATGCATTTGGCGATACTCATTTTTATAGGTATAACTATGCGTATATATAACTAAAGTGATATTTATAGCTATAGTTATGGATATTTTTAAATATACCTATAAATATTTATACCTGTAGTTATATATAATTATACATAGCTGTACATAACTACATAATAGTGTTTATAATAGTTATACATAGCTATAACTATTTACAACTATAGGTACTTATAAATATAGTTATGGCTATAGAAATACCAATGAATAAAGTTAAATTATAGTGGAATACATCGGTGACAGAAAACATTAGACAGATTTTTTTTAAATGGAATCTTTTCGATCGAACATTTCAACAGAATCGGCCAAAAACTAATAGAAATCCAATGGAATTGCCTAGTGAATTCGCTAGGTTTTTTTAAAAAAAATTTCCACGTGTGTCATCCTTCTCATTTCCTCTTTCTTCTCATCTGCTTCGTACTAAAACCAAATGGGAAATAGGAACTAGGTTGATTCCGATACTCCTGGGCGATACAGAATCGTAATCAGAATACATCTTGCTTCTCGTGACTCTGCAGAATACCGCAAACAATGGGTTTGCTCTCGGCAGTTGGTCCGGGGTCGAGTGCAAAATCATCGAAGCTCATCACGTGTCTACCAGCAAAGGAGTACGAATAAAGCATACCGGCGAAAAACAAAGGGTCTGAGAGCCCCATCCCAAACGACTAAAAAGCATTATCAATGTTTGTACATTGTAATTGCTCCGCTTTGTCCTTTAAGAATTCACGATTGTATGACAATAGCAAGTTACAGTGCACGGGCTACACGACGCCGAGACGCTTCTTGATTCTCCGAGTGCCTCGAACCTCTCCCTCCAGCATTTTCAACAAAAAAAGAAAAAAATCACGAAACAGATAGTGAAAACATCTAAGGCGTGGCTAAATGTCAGAATGTGTGGACAACACGTGTGATAAATTATTCTTGTAAACCTGTGGTTAATGAAAATGAGTTAGAGAATTGAAATTACGGTGGTAATGTTTCGGCGTGATCTCGGTCACCCGGAACTCGAATACATCTGCTGTGAGACAGCGTGTACATTACAGTTCCTACACTTTCGACGATTTTGCTGGAGATCATGGGTGAGTCGAGAGGTAGTTTTTAAAGTCACTCAAGTGGATAACACCATGTTGGGAGGAATTCCCAGACGTAGGCAAGTATTAATTTGTCAACTGGTTGGTGATGAGAAAAAATTTAATTTAATTTACTGAGTTTGAAGGTGAGGGGAATCCTCAATGCACTTTTATTCCCACACACACACACTATAGAAATCTGTTATTGACAGAAACGCATTATTGATAGATTCTTACAGCCGATTGATCCGAAAAAATGTTGGGGAATCGGCTCAGTGAGCCGACAACACATCCCCAAAGATCTCCCTTGTAACTAGAGTTTACTCTCCTCGACAAAGGCGGGCCCTCATTGTCACGACGACAATGCTCTCTGCTCATTGGAGTTGTCTAACCAGAGGAGTGACATCCGGGGTCATTACCCCTCGCCAATAACATTTATTTCATTTTTATTTTCTATCTAATAACAATAATGAGAGTAATCATAGAATCGTGACGATGACTTGCATAAGAGTTTAAACTCGACGGACTCTCTCGTATTCCCGATTAGCTCAAGTACGTGTTAGCATGTATTAAGGTGTACATTGGGTGGTAATTCTTCCTTATCTTCCAGATGTCGATCATATAACTGGTGAGAATTTCTTCGATGTCTTGGATAACGGCGTGATAGTCTGTCGCTTGGCTCGTGTCATTCAGGAAAAAGCACGAGCTGCTATCGATGCAGGTCGTGCCAAGGGGGTGAGTCATTAAAAATTTCATTTTTTACAATATTTTTATGGGTAACTGGACAAATTCTCCGCCCAGTGATCCAAGGGAATAAAATAATTGGTGATTGAGTTAATTATTTTTTTCCTTCTGTTGCACGGAAATATTTTGTTGGATTTTATTTGATTGGAGTGTCATTTAATGGTCGAATCAATTAATTGTTCGTTTCGTTTGATAAAAATATTTTTAATTGAGTTACCTTTCGAATAAATCATAATTAAGGTACTCAATTCATTAAATCATTCATTACTTTTTTAAGTTATATTTAGTTGTGCAGTTTATTCAGTTATAAATTTGTTCACTTCGGTTTAACGAATCTCGGTTGGTGATATTTCGATTGATTGAGTGGATTCACTCTCCAAATTTGACTAATTAGGTGGATTCTGGGGCTCATGAAAATTGTGCTGAAATTTCATTCATTATAATGAATGAAAGCTGAGAAAAATTTCAATGGTAATTTTAACTACAAGATATTATCAAAGAAATTATATTTACAGTAACAATAAACTTTGTGGATTAAAATAGGATTTATCGTTCAATTTACTGTGTCAAATAGTGTTATCAACATTATGATGTAATTTTCACTTTAATGTAATAGTTGAATCTACAATGTTTATTGTTACTGTAACTATCATTTTTTTGACATTTTCCCTGTAGTTGAAATTAGCATTGAAATTTCTCTTAGTGTATACACGATTTTTTAAACTAATTAAAAAACTTTTCCGCCCAGTGATCCGAGGGAATAAAATAATTGGAAATTGAATTAATTATTTTTTTCCGTCTCATTATATCATTCAGTTGAATTTTATTCAACTAAAAAATCAACTGATAATCAGATCAATCAATTATTTCTTTCGTTTGATGAAAATATTTTTAATGAAATTATCTTTAAAAAAATCATACTCAATTCATGGCATTATTCATTATTTTTTTAGGTATATATTTAATTGGGAAGTGAACTAACGATAGATTATTTATTTTATTCACTCATCAATGTTTACATTTCGGTTTAACGAATCTCGTTCGATTGATTGAGTGGGTTCGCTCTCCACAATTGTTGAGTGACTAATTAGTTGAATTTTGAGGTTCATTAAAATTGTAGTAATTTCACCATCTACATGATTCCAGAATATTCTAAAAAATTCAATCATAACACGATTTTTTAATTAACTACAACATTTTTTCGCCCGGTCTGGTGATCCGAGGGAATAAAATAATTGAAAATTGAATTAATTATTTTTTCCGTCTCATTCAAACATTTAGTTGAATTTTATTTGACGGAAAAACACTTGATGATCAGATCAATCAATTATTTCTTTCATTCGATGAAAATATTTTTAATGAAGTTATCTCTAAAACAAAATCATAATTAAGCGATTCAATTCATGGCATCATGTATTAGTTTTTTGAGGTATATATTTAATTGGGAAGTGAATTAACGATCGATTATTGAATTTATCCACTCATCAATGTTTTCATTTCGGTTTAACGAATCGATTGAGCACTTTCACGCTCCAAATTTGTTGAGTGACTAATTAGTTGGATTTTGGGGCTCATTAAAATTGTGGTAATTCTACCACGTATGTGATTCGCGAGTTGATCTGAGTATCGAGACGACTGCACGCGATCAACTTGTTGCGTTTAAAACCAAAAACATCGAGAACCTTGCAGCCAAATTAGTGGATTTAATTGCTCGGTATTTGTTTTATGTTTATGGTGTCATCAGCCGGTCCCCGTAATACGTGGAAGATGCTGGGAGAACGCAGCCAGGCGCAGCTTCTTTTCAAGGGATAACATGGAGAATTTTATACAATTTTGTAGACGTCTTGGGGTACACGAAAATCTGCTGTTCGAGAGCGACGATCTTGGTAAATTTTCACTGAAGTTTTCCTCAATCTTTATTTTCACTGATTATTTTTCCCAATTGGATTTCGACCAATCAGAGCGCAGTATTTGAGACGAACCGACAGTTTGACTTCGGATATTTCCGCCTAGCTTTTGAATATTTCGCAGTAACTCTTCATTTTTTTTACCTGAATATTTCCCAGAAATATTTGGGAAATGGACCTATGCTCGTCCCCGTCTCTATGCTCGTTCAAATGTCTGAGCTATCACATTTAAATCATTTTGGGTCTTCCAAGAGTCTATTAAGAACGAAATATGAGTAGAGTTATTATTTTAGTTAATAAGGAAAGTTATGGCCAATATTAATTAGAAAAATGCCGTTAGAAGGACGGCGGTATGTGATCCGACGTTAAAGTGAATCAAATTGAGCATTCCTCATTTTTTTCCGAAATTGATTCACAAATAATCATAGTTGCCAGATTCGGCGACTTGTCGCCAAAATATCTGGTAACGCAGGGTACAGTGGAAATGGTATTGATCCTACGCTCGTTTTGCAAGCAACTGTCAACTTGCAACGGACTAGACGGATGAAAAAATTACTCAAAAGGTTGGACTGTTCAATTGAAATATAATTTTGTGCCTCGAGATATTTTTTAATGTTGTTTTATCCCAAATAGGATACTCACGATGTTATTGGTTCGCATGTAACCTTTCCATATTATTCAAATCACGAGACGAAGATAGGGACACGTGCATGAGGATAAATGAGCGAGCGTAGGAAGACGAGACTTCACGCACGAAAAAATTTAATAGAAAAACCTGTCGAATTCGTTAGAAAATTCTATTGATTTTCTATTAAACTTTTTATTAGTTTTTGGCTGATTCTATTGACATGTTCAATAACTTATTCTTTGCATCTATTTTCTATAGAATCTGCTCGACTCAAATTTTCTAAGTTTTTTTCATTGTATTTTTCTTTTCTTCTAATCAAGGAAATCAAACGAATAAACTTAGAAAATTTGAGCCGAGGAAGTTCTATAGAAAATATCTCAATAGAATAAGTTATATAGAAAAATTGAATTCTATTGACTTTTTCTACTGAATATTTTTTATTGAACATTTCAATAGAATCGGCCAAAAACTAATAGAACAGTTCAATACAAATTCAATAGAATTTTCGAACGAATTGCGTAGGTTTTTCTATTGAATTTTTTCGTCCGTGTTTCCACGTTTATGAACGATTATTTATTAAAAAATAGTAATTATCATGATTAATATAAGTGAATTCTAATTCTGAAGTGTTTACTTTCGAATATCTCATCGCATCTTTACACTCATTTCAATCGAAATATTGGACAAATGTATTCATCTTAGCTATACGAGCGTAGGATCATTTACCTAGCTCTTTATTTAAAACTCATGAGTAAAAAAAATGAAGATGAAAAAAATGAGATGCATCTCCTCCTATCGAATACGCTCAATATATCAATAATTCTTTCAATAAGAATAGTTATTTCGTGTCGTTGGATCTCACCAAATCGTCTGATTGAGTTCAAGTGTCACCGGCCATAATTTAGAGATGACCGGTCACCTCTCATCGCGCAATGGCCCTGGGAGGTCTTTACACTCAGTCAATTGCATGAAATTCGCTTATCAGCGATGGCCGCGATCCCAAAGTGAAATGACAATAATCCCATCCTACACTGTTGTAAATTTTTTACTGGAATTTCCGGTAAAATTTTCGAAAATTTTTGTCACATTATAGTTCCACTGAAATTTCAAGGAATTTTGCGGAAAAAACAACGGAAACCGTCAATTTCTATTCCATTATTCCATAAAAATTGAAAAAAATCAGGAAAATTCCAGTAAATGTGGCCTGGAATTTTCAACTAATGAAAAATTCACCGTGATTTGGCTTTGAAAATTTATATTTTGATTGCAAATTCAAGTAAGTTTGGGAATTCTCGTTTTTTTGCAGTTAAAAACCTTGGAATTTCAGTTGAATTTTCAGTAAAATTTGAAATTCCCTGATTTCTTTTCCTCCTAAGTCGAATTTAATGCCAGTGTCCTGAAAATTGCTAGTCACAAGTCCATGAAATTGCAATATTTCATAGAAAAAGCAATCGAAACTATTAATTTAATTTTAATTATATCGCAAAACTTTATAGAAATAATGAAAATGCAAATATTTTGTCGCCTTTTCAATTTATTGAAAATTCTGAGTGATTTGGCAGCGAATATTCAAGTTTTGATTGAAAGTTCAAGTAAAAGTTGGGAAATTTTTGTTTGACTGATGCTTAAAAATAGTAAATTTCATTGAATGTTCAGTAAAATTTGCAATTTCATAGATTTGTTCTCCTAAATCGAATGAATTGAATGTCGCTCTCCTAAAAATAACTATTCAAATGTGCATGAAGTTCCCGTTATTTTTTTTTTAACATTGTATTGTCAATGAAATATGTCTAGTGCTCCATGGACAGCCACGTAACGTGGTGCTGTGTCTACTGGAGGTCGCCCGATTGGCCTCAAAGTATTCCTTAGAACCACCTGGACTCGTTCAGCTTGAACGGGAAATCGCAGCTGAACAGGAGAGAGATCTACATTGTATGTCTGACAGTGGTATATCTCACAGCAGTCTTGTGTCATGGCAATTTCAGCCTCCCTCGCCCACGCCATCCCCAAGACCTTCAAATGAGATTATGAAGCATAGCAGGTTTGTTTGGATACAACATGAATCATTTTAGGAATCATGCGAAGTGTAATAAATATTTTTGAGGAAATGGAAATTAGAGAAGGCCAATGTTCATAACTATAGAATTATCTTCATTCGACTATGTTGAGACGAAATTGCTTTCGTCTCAACATAGTCAAAATATTGATGCTAATAAATTGAGAATTTGCTTTCGGATGGAATTTCTATGACGATGTATTTTAAATTGAATTCAATGATTCATTGAATTTAACATTGCCCCAACGTTGGCAGCCAACATGGCCCCAACGTTGATAGCCAACATTCGCAACCAACATTACCCTAACGTAGGCCGCCAACATTGCCTTAACACACGCAACCAACATTGCCCCAACGTTGGTAGCCAACATTGCCTCAATTGTCACCGTTGCCTCAACGTTGGTAGCTAAAATTTCGCACGTTGACAGCCAATATTTCCAACGTTGACAGCCAACATTGTCCGAACGTTGGTAATCAACATTGCCCCAACATTGGCAGTCACCGTTGTCCCAACGTTGACAGTAAACATTATCCCACCGTTGGTAGTAAACATTACCCCAACAATGGCACTGAATATTACCTTAACGTTGGTCGCCAACATTTCCCCAACATTGGTAACCAACATTTCCAGCGTTTTCAGTTAACATTGTCCAATTGTTGGCAGCCAACATTACCCCAACTTTGGCAGCAAACATTACCTCAACGTTGGCAGCCAACATTGCCCCAACATTGCTCCAACGTTGGCAGCAAACATTACCTGAACATTGGCAGCTGGCATTCCCCCAACGTTGGTAGCCAACATTCCCTCAACATTAATTTTTTTACCTTCCCCTGAATATTGGTTTCACAATAATTGCTTTCCCCAGCGAAACCGCTGGTTTTTTTTATCAAATTTGTTCGTACGTGTTGTTATGTTGTGCATTACACTTTGGTCCTGAGTTTTATTATTTCGAAACACAGTTCGGCGTCAGAAGTAACTGCATCGAGATGGCTCGACGCCTCACCGACCACGCCTATCGAGACAGATATGCGTAGATCTGTGAGTGACAATGGACCCACAGGAAGCGACGGTGTACCCAGTGATACAACAGAGGACGACTGGTCACGTGGCAGCGCCGAGGATCCCGATGAGGTATCACCAGTGAGCTCACCGTCACCCGCCGAACCCCCGGAACACGTTGGACCAGTGACCGAACTCGATCGAAAGGTATCTCCTAAGAGGAATGCATAATACATGAGCTTTTGCCGTGGCTAAAATTTTATTCACTGGCAGTAATAAATTGTCACGCGGTAATGACTTTAATCATCGGAGATTTAAACTGTAAAGCCATTTATACTCATGTAAACGAGTTCTCATTTCCAATCCAGATTTTTTCTTCAGATTTCTTTTATTTCGAGGGAATTGATTGGGAAAGAAGTTTACTAAATTTAAGTGAATAATTCATGTATTTTTATTATTAAATCTCATATTCTTTCTTGAGTACTTTTAGAATACACCGAGTGAAGACTTCCTCAGAAAATTTTATGGATAAAAAAATGCTCCACAAAATTATTTTCTGACTTGGTTTATCAATAAAAATCTGAAACGTTCCAACCCTAATTAGATTTTCACACGTTAATAAATTTAATCATCTGAGATTTGAACTCTAATGCCATTCATTGTCATGTGAACGATTTCTACTTTTCAATCCAGAAAAATCTCTTCCTTTTAGATTTTTTTTTGTTTGAGGGAATTGATTGGGAATTGAAACTTGGGAAGGAAGTTTACTAAATTTGAGTGAATAATTCATATATTTTTATCATGAATTCTCACATTCTTTTCTGAGTATCGTTGGAAAGCACAGATTTAAAAGACTTCTTCAAAAAATTTTATGCATAGAAGAAAGCTCCTTAAAATTATCTTCTCACTTGTCTCATACCTCGAAAAGTGAAACGAGGCAACCCTAAAAATTAAAATGACTGAACTCCACAATTGCTTACAATCTAGGTGCGACGTGTAGCTGAGCAGGTTCAAAGACTTTGCCAATGTTCGCACGAGAAATGCTCGAGATTGAAGGTGCGAAAAGTTGGAGAGGGACGCTACCACATTGCTGGTCGCAATGTCTTCATTAGGGTAAGTACTCTTTAATGCCCCCCTCCCCCTTCACTCACATTTTTTGCCATATTTGTCATCTTCATTCCGTCACGAAGCGCCTGCTAATTGTTTTTTTACATGCAATTCTCCCATCCTTCATCATTAAAAATCACGGAACATTGAAATAAAATGGAACGATGTTTGATGGGTGTTTTTTCACTTTGAAAAGTTTCGAAAAAGTTAGATTTTTTAAATTCTCTGTTACTCCCATGGTTTTTGAACAATTTTTCCAATTGCACTTTCTTATAGAAAATATACATAATCCTTTAATAAAAAAATCCAGGGTAACGTTTTTTGAAGCCAATCTATTCGGCGTATTATGTCATTAAGTTTTTTATAAATCATGATAACATACATTAAAAATATTACAATAATACTATATTATATTATATTATATTCTATACTATACTGTATTGTAATATAACACAATATCGTATACTCAGTGTGTTATTATTGTTATCAGTTTATTATCTAATTTTTTTTATTATTTACATTATATTTTATAATACATATAGTACTCTATTATATATTGTATATTACACATAGCTTATATAATATAGTATTGTATAAAATATAATATAACATTGCATTACCGTAATATCTTTAATGTATGCTATCATCATTTACAAAAAATCTAATGACACAATACGCCGAATAGATTAGTTTCAAAAAACGTAACACTAGATGTATTATATATAAACAAAATACTATACATTTCTGAAACTTTTCCTGCGGAAAACTTGATATTAACTTCAGAAATCAAATATAACACTATTCACTACAATTGACATACATTGAGCCCCGCGGAGTAGCACATACGCGCGCAGGGCGCGCGGACTAATCTAGTCTACTTGAAAAAAATCCAGTGTAACGATTTTCGAAGCCTCTATCCCGTTTATCAAGTAATGTAATATGATGTCTATATATATTTTTTCATGTACTGTAATCTTTTGCTTACAGTAATTGTAAAAAAAGAAAAATTAATTTCTTACTGTAATAAAAAAAATACTCATAACATAGCATATATGCAGATATAATATAATGTATAGTATATATACTATACATATGTTTTTGCTTCCGAATGGAAGCATTGTTTTATACTGTAATTTTTTTAACAATTAAAAAAATGTAATACAGTTCTGGACAATAAAAAAATTACATATATAAGATAGTATGTACGGATATAGTACATAATACATTTCTAAAAATGAAAAAGAACGCAAAAACCAGAAGAGGAATGAAGAAGACGATGAAGGAGATTTTGATGATTCCGAATAAATTATTCAACAATTGAATTCTCATTGTGAAAAATATTGTTGAAACCATTTATTTTTCCTGCATTATTATTGAGATAAAAATAAATGAAAGTGAGAAACAGTAAGGATTCACTATTCTGGTACCCACGGAAAATAATACGCGCCCTATTCTAGTATGCGAAAAAAAAAACCCCAATTATCATCCCAGTCATTAAAAAGCCGTCCACCCGTGTTCGCAGTTGCTGAAGGGAAGACACATGATGGTGAGAGTTGGCGGTGGATGGGACACCCTGGAGCACTTTTTATCGAGGCACGATCCATGTCAGGTGAGGGTCCTCAGCCGTGAGAGTACACCACCACCACAGCACAACGGCATCAAAAGCCCAAGCTTCCTGCACATACGCGCCAAGTACAGGAGTCCACCGTCCGAGCCAGTATCTGGCCGTTAATATTATCACTCGAGTCATCCCATCCACGTAATACTCAATGCACAGTGCCTCAGGATGGGGAATTAACGTTAAACAATAAACAATACAGTAATAATAATCATTCGAGGGTTCAAATTCACAGCGTTCACAAGCACCATTATATTTCGAGTATAGAAACACGTATCTGTGAACGATTTATCATTCATTAGTGTTAATATTACACATTGTAAACTATTTTTCATAGCATCAGGTTGATCAAGGTCCATTCGGCACTGTATCTCTGTTGAATGCGAGAATTTCAAATACAATGTCTAACGTTTTTACACGAGACAGATATTTTGGAGAAACTTAATCGGTAATCAATGCTCACGTGTCTTATACGACGTTTAAGATTCAATCAAGTATTCTTAGCATTCTTCATGGAGTTATCGAATTTAATGCACGGGTTACTAACGTATTTATGCGGGGGTCAAGTAGTTTCATCAGTCGAGGATTATAAATATAACAATTCCAGTTTGTCTTCCGAGATTAATGAGCAGTGAATTAGTGGAGATGAATGAGTATTTGCAGATTTAACAAGAAATCAATTCTGCGAGGAAATTATCTGCATTGTTATGTTATAACATGTGAGTGAGTTGGTCTGTGAGAATTCATCGAGACAATTCCTTCATGCATTCCACTTTTGCATTTTTTTAAAAGAGAATTTTTGACATTTGCATGCATTTTTTGTCGATTAAAGTGTTCAACTTGGCCCTCGCAGTAGCTTGAAATGACAATTAAATTTGCCTAAAGCGCTTGAAAAATTGGCAATCACAAGGTCATGGTTATTAATGATTGCACTTTAGAATCATCGCTCTGTTACCATATACACAAACGATATGGTGTGGAGAGGCGATGGTTATCGTCAATTTCTCTGTAAACTCGATCACTATAAAATCCTTTGCACTTATCAGCACGCAATTGAAGTTTAGTGAAGTTAATCACACTATTGCCTCAAACCACAAAACAAATATTGGCTCAGTATTGTAATACTTAATGATACTTTTTGTATTTTTATATAAACTATTAGAATAGTGAATTCTAAAATTATGGGAATCAGGAGTTTGGAAAATTTTTTGTAGAGATAGTGGTATAATCATTGAATTTTTCAGAAATGCAAGGGAACGTTTTGTAAGGGCATACCAAAGCAAAGGAGTACGCGACGAGTTGTGTCAGCACGTTGAGGCTTATTTACGATTCAATATTACAATTTTCTTGGAAAAATTGATTAATGTGGTGAATTTATAAAACTTATTAAGTCAAATACGAAATTAGTAATTATCTCGATAATTATTGAACTTGGGGGAAAAATTTCTGAACTTATTTTTTGTACAGAAGAAAATTCTTTACAAAAATATGTTTTCACTTCTTCTCCTAGTGTCACTCATCATCTAAACATTTAGCAAAAGTTTTATATTTGATTCTTCGATTTTTCTCTATTCCACTGATGATTTAATTCGACATTGGCTGTATACTAGTATCAAAAATTATTGTGCAACTCTCTAGCATAGAAAAATCTAATTTATTATTTTTTTATTACTTTTTTTTTTCAATCGATTCCAGGACATTTCTGACAACAATCATTCATGAATTCAGTGATGAAGTGGTAGAACTTTGTTTTGTTAAATTTCTGTTAACAGCGAGTGTTTTAAGGAGACAATCTTCGAGAAAAAATGACAAACAGAAATGTTTCTTGACAGATTTTTCAAGACTAGAATCCTTTATTATTCAGATGATTTGATATTTGAGATGTGAAAAATCGATTTGTTCCGCCTCTTCATGGCTGAATTGAGTATTTTTTTTTAGTCAAGACTGTAATTTTTTTTTCGTCCTGAGAATTCGGAGTTTCGCCATAACATAATCTAAGTACGTTAATCTGTACCAATTGAGTTGATAGAAATGGACATTTTCTAAGTGAGAGTTACCTGTTTGTCTGGAACATGGGAATAATCGGTTGTACCGAGGTGGAAAATTTGTTTTTTTTAATTAATTATAAAGCTCTGTAGATTGTAATAATTCTAGGGCAACTTGTTGGCAGTATTTGAGTTAGTCACGTTAATCGAAATGATAGAAATACCTTCTTTGTGATTAAGAAATAATGGCATTGCAAGTTTCTTAACTTGGCAATAACGGAATAAGTTTTTTTTCATTGAATATTTACGATTTAACTTAACAGTTGGATTAAGTTTAACTTTAATTGTTATTTTTTGTTGAGTAATAAAATGTTTAATTCCAAGGATTGTTAGTGTTTCATTGAAGACCTCTTTATTTTTACGTAAATATTTTCGGCCATTTAGTTGTCGGGAAAAAGGAAAGGATAACAAGATGATTTGATAATTTTTCTAATGAACTACAAGTGCTAGCACGTCTAAAAAAATCCCACATCAATCTTTATCGTCTTTTGACATTTTCCCACGTTACTCAAAGAAAATCGATGAAAGTTAGCAAATGAATGATGATAAAATTATGATAATCGGTCGGTAATGAAATGATTAATTCCAAGGATCGTTAGTGTTTTATCAAAGACCTCTTTATTTTTACCTAAATATTTTCGTACAATTCGATGTGGGTGTAAAGAGAGCACTTACAAACTTATAAACTTAATTATTATCCATTCGTGGATTAATGTAGGCATGTTAATTTGGTTCATGATGTGTTTACCACTAAATTAAAGTACTGTATACCGATTAATGGCACGTGTAACTCATTGAAGATGACTTGGATCATAAATTATAATGCATAATGTTTTGTGAAGATAAATGTCTTGATTAAATGCTGCGACAGACGTCGCTGGTCTTTCGACATTACGAGACCATAAAAAATGCTAGAAAGAAAATACGAATTTTGTCGTCATTCATAAATTATAGAAAAGAAATTCATATTTGAGTGGTGGGACGAGATGTATCGATTTTGCTCAACAATTTTTCGCCAAATACCTCCGAATCCGAAGAACGTATCGAAATTTTCAGACCTTTTTCGATTTGTGCTACAGTTTAAATAGGCAAAATCATTTCGGTCCACCACTTCGGTTCGGAATCGTTGGAAGAACGTGTGGAATCGTTCTGTTCATCTCAGTTGGACTTCAGAATTATTTCTTCTTGCTTTTGCCGAGAGTTAACATGTGATGCTGAGACTGCTGAGCAATCTGAGTTTTTCGACGATTGAACTCAACTATGTCGTCCTCCAACTTCTTCCGACTTTCTTCTAATTTCTTTTTCTCCTCCATATGGTCTTTTTTGAGCTTATCGAATTTATTGTGGAGCTGGAAAATAGAGAAGAATATTTGTGGATTATTGCCATTATTACATCACAAACATACATTAAATTATTGTTTTCATTGCAAAAGAAAATTTTCGTCATATCGAAAAGGATTCATCATCTTAAAAGTGATTCTGATCGATAAAAAAATATTGACCAAGTAATCTGCATTGTTGTTACAACATGGCTCACATTATGTATTGAACACGCCTCAGGAGTGAGTTGGTCTGAAGGAATTCATCAAAAGACAATTCCTTCATGCATTCCACTTTTGCATTTTTTTAAAAGAGAGTTTTTGACATTTGCATGCATTTTTTGCCGATTAAAATGTTCAGCTTGGTCCTCGCAGTAGCTTGAAATGACAATTAAATTTGCCCAAAGCCCTTGAAAAATTGGCAATCACAAGGTCATGGTTATTAATGATTGCACTTTAGAATCATCGCTCTGTTACCATATACACAAACGATATGGTATGGAGAGGCGATGGTTATCGTCAATTTTTCTGTAAACTCGATCACTATAAAATCCTTTGCACTTATCAGCACGCAATTGAAGTTTAGTGGAGTTAATCACACTATTGCCTCAAACCACAAAACAAATATTGGCTCAGTATTGTAATACTTAATGATACTTTTTGTATTTTTATATAAACTATTAAAATAGTGAATTCTAAAATCAAGGAAATCGGGAGTTTGGAAAAATTTTGTAGAGATAGTGGTATAATCATTGAATTTTTCAGAAATGTAAGGGAACGTTTGGTAAGGGCATACCAAAGCAAAGGAGTACGCGACGAGTTGTGTCAGCATGTTGAGGCTTATTTACGACTTAATATTACAATTTTCTTGGAAAAATTGATTAATGTGGTGAATTTATAACACTTATTGAGTCAAATACGAAATTAGTAATTATCTCGATAATTATTGAACTTAGGGGAAAAAGTTCTGAAGTTATTTTTTTGTACAGAAAAAAATTCTTCACAAAAATGTCTTCTCACTGCTTCTCCTATACTCACTCATCCTCTGAACAATTAGCAAAAATTTTATATATGAGTCTGATTTTTCTCTATTCCACTAATGATTTAATTTGACACTCGCTGTATATTAGTATCACAATTTACTGTGGAACTCTCTATCAGAGAAAAATTAACATTTGTTATTGGATTAAACATGCACTCTAATTTTTCTCATTGCAAAAAGGATTTTTTATCATTTCAAAAATAAAGTAATCATCCAAAATATGGTTCTGACAGATGAAAAATGATTTGAATCATAACAAAAAAAATTATCATGATTTTTACCTCCTTTTCCGCTTCTTTCAATTCAGCCTCCTTCTCCTTGACTCTAGCAACAAACATTTGTCTCATTTCGTCCTCCTTCTGCTGTAATTCCTGCAAATGAGTGGATCTCTTAGCCTCACAAGTCTGCTGAAAGCTGACAGGCTTATTATCACTGTCCACATCACTGAATCCCATCTGCTCCAGTCGCTTTTTACGATAGAGCTCGTAGTGACGACAGTGCGTCTTCTCCCTCATGTCCTCCATGTTCGTTCTGATCAGCATCTCCCGTAATTTAACGAAATCGCAGTGGGTCTCGTTCTCCACTTGAACTGTGCCCCATGGATACTGACGCGAGCGCATCATCTTGTTCCCAACGCGCACAAAGTCAGTGCTACCGACCACAGCAAATGGCACGTGAGCATTCATCGTGGAATTTATCTCGACTACGTTGTCGTCGTCCACGGGGAATTGGTAAATGTTGACTCCATTGTTCTGGAGCTCTGACATTATTTTACTCTGGAAGAAGAATTTAGTAATTATTCGAGTGGAATTGACTGATAAGAAGAGTTGAGTTTACTCCGCTGCTCTCGAGCTCTGACATTATTTTGCTCTGGAAGCGGAGTTTAATCATTATTCAAGTGGAATTGATTGATAAAAAGAATTGAGTGAGGAAGATATTGTTTTTAATTGATAAAAATGGATTTATCATTCTGAAAATTATTTTAACAAGTAAAAAATCCATTTGAAACACAAAAAAAATACTTAAGAAGGTTTTATTGCTGAGATATTGACGAAATAATTTGCTTTATTTTATTACATCATTTAAATTATGGCACTCTGAAATTATGTCACTCGGGAAAATGAGTTTAATAATAATTCAAGTCGAATTAATCGGTTGATTGATGATTGAAAGCATTGTTATCATTGCGAAAATTAATTTGTCATCTCAAAAATGATTCCGATCGATAAATAAATTATTTGAATCATAAATAAAAACATTAAAAAATGATATGTTCCTGAGATGTTCGGAAAATAATCTGCATTGTCATATTATAAGATGATTAAAATTATGGTGCTCTGAAATGATGGAACTCTGGAAGAATTTAATAATCGTGAAATGGAGATGAGATTTTTCAAATTAATAAAAGTATTCTTATCAATACAGTATGATTTTTATAATCTTCAAGAAATCGTAGTCTATCGTATTTTTAACAGAAAAAAAATCTTAAATTAGTTTGAAGTGTTTTCCTAAATTCTTACCTTAAATTTCTGGAGTTCTGTCTTTGATATGGTATCAGCTTTAGCAATAATCGGGACAATGTTGACTTTGGTGTCGATTTTTTTCATGCAGACGAGATCGATAGACTTTAATCTGCAAAAAAGTTGACCCAAATTTTAAATGAAAATGTCATAATTTCAGGAATGAGAATTCAGTGGTCAAGAAGTGAAATAAAGGAGCTCCAGAAGTGAAATAACTATTCTAAAGTAAATTACCACATATTTGGTGAACGAAAACCAATTTCGGTCTAAATCTCCTAATTCCACAGATATTCCGCAAAATAAACTGCATATAAATTTGACTTTTTAATATAGTCGGAGATTATTCAGTAAATATTCCTAAAACTGGTGGATTCAAATATTCAAGAAAAATCTTAAATCGAATAAAAAATCGAGCTTTCTTGTAGCTTAAATTCTAATATATGAAGAAGGCTTTCTGATATTCTGCAGACCTACTAGTTTTTAAAATATTGAATAAGTAAATTTATTAAACATTTATTCTAAATTGCTTCTCAAATTATGCAGACAATTTCTATGAAATTAGTAGATTTACAGGAAATCTGAAGACTTTTTTGTGGAGAATTCCATAAGCTCCGAAAAGAGTCTAATTTTGTTTTACTGTACGAGCTTCAGAGAATTTTAGAATCCTCCTCTTCACCATTTACACTACAATAGTAAGTTTGTACCCTCACAATAATTAAAAAAACCTACCCATGCCCAGTAGGACAAATAAAATACAAGCAGACGTGAATTCTGGTGTCATGGTAAGTCCCCAGAGATCTCTTGATCTTCAGCTCCTCCTGCAGATACGCCTCGAACTGAGCATCTATGTAATCCACCACCGACTTGAAGCTGTCCTCCTTATTAATCTGATCCCCATACCCAACAGTATCAACAATTGCCAGCTTCAGCCTCACATTGCTCTCCTGCAGTTCGTAAGTGTGAGATTTCAGCTTGACAGTTGGTAAATTGTGGGGACTCGGATTGGACTCGAAACTCGTATTGAACAACGAGTCCATGAGTGTCGATTTCCCCAGGCCAGTTTCACCTTTATCACAAAAAAAAAATTAATAAACACAAAAACATTTACACAGATTATAGATTCGGGGTTTAGCTCATGTTCCATTTTTAGTTAACTAATGTCAGATGGTGTACCCAGAGAAATGACGTATGTGAATAGAATGGAAGTCGTTATTTTGAATTTTCTATCCATTTCAACAATATTACTGTTGGAAATTCCTGGATTTATGCATCTGTTCAATATAAATGTTTCAATTATATAAAACAAATAATTAATGGATCAAATAGACGATTATAACATGTTAATAAATTCGTTCTCTTCACTGGATCCAAAGACTCTATAGAGTCATTTCTATTTTTTTTTCATTTTCGATGAAAAAAAAACAAAAAATGAACGCAATTCGTATTGTGAACGACAAGTATAAATAATATACTGAAAAACAAATAATAATAATAATAATAAATAAATAATTAAATTGAAATCAAATGAAGTACTAAACGAAACAAATCCGTGAACTAAATAAGGAATGATGACTAATCGACGATGGAAAATTGAACGAAGACAAAATGATAATAATGTAAATAATTCACAAGATTCATTTACAATAATTATATTATATTTTACTTTTCCCTTAGGGGTTTTTTGTATGTCAAAGAAATAATCAATTGCTTCTAATCTAATTTTAATCTAATATTAACCATTAACCGTGAGGAGTTGTTATATTTTCGAATCAATGTACTGTATTAAAAAATTTCAACTGAATTTTTCGGATTTTAGCTTTAAAATATCAAATAAGTGACAGTTTCACTGAAATTTCAGGGAATTTTGGCTTTGAAAATTCATAATTTTCGTGGAAAAATCCATGGAAATTGTAAATTTCAATTGAATTGTTCCATGAAAATTAATGGAAATGAGGAAAAATCAGAGAGAAATGTCCTTGAATTTTCAGGGAAACTTGAAATTTCATAGACTTCCTTCCGTTAAATTAAATTCAGTGTCATTTCTCGGAAAAATCTGATATTTTTTGTTAACACTGTAGAGAGGATTAAAAATTGAATTAAATCACTGATGCATTACAGCCATGCATGAAGAGAAAAAATGAGTATCGAGTGAAACATAAACGCTGGGTCATTTTCCACTGAAACATAATCTGTCATGACTCACCGATACATAAAATATTGAAGACAAATCCATTCTGCACGGATTTATTCACCAGCTGATCGGGAAGACTGTCAAACCCAACGTGACCAGCCAACTTGAGATTTCTCATGTTCGCCTCGAGCTAAAGTCCAAAAATAAATTCTAAATTTATTCTATTGTCGTGGGGTCATTGACAGTTGAGTGTCGCGAGTGCAATTGAACGGTATTTAGCACCGTAAATGGTACACCGGGTGTAGTACTGACAGGATGCGAACCAACGCCCCACAAAACCACGCAAAATCCCGGTGATTGATCAATTAAATGTGACGGATAATTTTTTTCGGGCGATCGGGGAACTCAGGGGAACGAATTGGCCACGAAAATTCTATTGAATTGGCGATGTTTATGATGATAATGTAAACATTGTTGTACTCACTTTGGCACGCTCAACGTCGACCGCCGCCATGTTTTATAAACTATGGGAGGAGAAGGGAAGAGTGCAAGTGCTTGATTTAAATACTCTAGGGTCCCTAGCGGGGTAGACCAAGATCTAGAAACTTCGGAGTTATCTGCTGATCGGTATCAGAAATATTCAGATGTTTACAGACATGGGAATGATCATAATTTGAATTAAATTTGAATTTTGAATAAGTAAATTGCCAATATTGCACGTATGAAAAAATTCAATAGAAAACCCAGTGAATTCACTAGAAAATTCTATTGGAATTCTATAGGAATTCTATGGGGTCTCTAGGTGATTTCTATTGAAATTCTATTGAAAAATTCCGTTTGTTTTTTTCGCTGATTCTATCGGATATTCGATAAGAAAAAGACAATAGATTTCTGTTTAAATTTTTCTCTTCAGATTTTTTCTATGAGAACGCTGGGGCATCAATTTTCCAAGTGTTTTCCTCTTGCATTCTGTAATGCAAAACAAAACAAAATGCAGCGCAAAAAAATGGAAAAATTTGTGCACAATAATTCTAAGAAAAAAGATTTAAGAGAAAAATTCAAACTGAAATTCGAAATATATTCACTTTTTCTTATTGATTATCCGATAGAATCAGCGCAATCAACAAATAGAATTTTTGAATTGAATTCCAATAGAAATCCTATAGAAACTCCATAGAATTCCTATAGAATTCCAATAGAATTTTCTAGCGAATTCGCAGTTTTCTATAGAATTTTTTCATGCGTATACTCACGAATTTTTTTATTATTAAAATATGCAGGTATTGTTGAGCCCTATCGATCGCCATTGATCAAAATTTAATTCATTTATAAACTTTAATTTTTTTTTTAATTTTTTCAAAAATTGTTTTTTCACGATAACTAAAAAAATGTTCTGAATTGATTAAATGATGGCTTAAAAATTTGTTTGGATGTCCTTTTGACCGAGTTCGAAGATGAAGGCGATAGCAATAATCGTTATTTTGATTCATTTGAAAATTGCAAAAATTTTGTATTTTTTGAAAAACAGAATTCCGGGGATATCTTTGAATATCATGCTTCAAATGAATTCAATCATAGCTTAAAATATGTGTTTTAATGCGATTAAGTCGAAGTTAAAAGATGATTACGATAGCTATATTGGTTGATGTGATTTTAATGATGATTGTTAAAAATTTCTAATTTTTCATGAATTTCCTTGACAGTGAGCTTTCTGCTGGTTTCTTCAAATGCGATGTTTGAAATTCATTCGAGTATGTATAAATAAAGTTTTTCTATTAACATTTTATCGAAAAGTTAACGGAGCCATAGGACCGTAAAAAAGACAATTGGTTATATAGAAGGAAGAGATAATAAGAATAATGATGATGATAACATTCAATTTTATGAAATGAAATAAACAATTAATTATACATAATAGAGCAAAATCATATGCAAAATACCCATTCGGAAGCATATTGCCAATTTATTAGCAAAAATAACTATACTGTATGCAGTACCAGAGCAATTTCCCACTGGTTTTATGTTATTAAATTAAATAGTGAGAAAATTCTATTGAATTTCTATTGAACATTTAGATAGAATCGGCTGAAAACTAATAGAAAGTTCAGTAGAAATCCCGTAGGATTTTCTACCGAATTCTCTAGCTTTTTATATTAAATTTTGTCATCCGCGCAGTTCAACCAAATGATATAAACTCAACAATAAGTTATACAGCAAAATTAAAACCTAATAGTTTCATCAATTCCACAAAAAAACATGTGAATCAACTACAAAATTTCATAATAAAACGTCGAAAACCCACCGTAATTTCCTAGCTCCTGAGCTAGCACGCACGAAAAAATTTAATAGAAAAACCTATCGAATTCGTTAGAAAATTCTATTGAATTTCTATTAAACTTTCTATTAGTTTTTAACTGATTCTATTGACATATTCAATAGAAAACATTCAATAGAAAAAGTCAACAAAATTCGATTTTTCTATATAACTCATTTTTTTCATGTATTTTCTACAGAATTTGCTCGACTCGAAGTTTCTAAGTTTTTTTCATTCTATTTTTCTTTTCTTCTCACCAAGAAAATCAAACGAAAAAACTTAGAAAATTTGATCCGCGGAAATTCTATAGAAAATATCTCAATAGAATACGTTATATAGAAAAATTGAATTCTATTGACTTTTTCTACTGAATATTTTCCATTGAACATTTTAATAGAATCGGCCAAAAACTAATAGAACAGTTCAATAGAAATTCAATAGAATTTTCCACCGAATTCGATAGGTTTTTGTATTAAATTTTTTCGTCCGTGAGGTTCAATAAATTTTGCTGAACATATCCCGAGAATCGCGAAATTGAATTTATCCAGCCTCGATAAGTTACCGAGCAACGAGAATTTTCCTCCCCTTCACCCAAACCAAGAACACGTCACCACAATTTTCTCCGCAAGAACACATCACCACAATTTTCTCCGCAAGAAAATTGACAGACACATTTTCCCGCATAAAATCGAATGAATGACGGAGTTCTATCGATTTTGATAACCAAAAGGCACGAATACGCGTAAAAAGTTGCATGCGGCGTCCGCGGGGGGCCATTGTCGCTCCAGTCGTCGAACGGCGGCCGCCTCATTCGCGAGCAGTCCACCCACCTAGGGACTTTTCCACCCGTCATACTGTCAGACCCCTCATAACAGTGTCCACTTTCTAACATGGCAGATCGATTTGTGTTGTATTATCATGTGACGGATAAACTAACGCGTTAAATGTTAAACTATTGGTGTATTTAATTGTTGTTATTTAACCAGAAACAGTGTCGATATACGCAAATCGTGAATTAAAGTGTGTTTGATAATGGCGGACATTAAAAGTCCACCGTTCAGTGACATAAAGAGACCGGAGGAGGTGGTGGCGATGGCGATGAACGACAGCCTCAAATTTGCCGTGTTGATCGGCTTAATCGAGGTTGGACAGGTGTCTAATCGCGAGGTAGTCAACACCGTTCTTCATCTGGTGAGTTTTTTCGACAATTGATTTTTCAATTGGAGCTGCGGAAGAGTGGCGAAAAAATTCCTTGGGGGCGAGAGATTTTTATTCTCGCGAATATTTTGGGGACGAGGGCTTCCTCGTGTGTGTCCTTGGCGGCTTTCTGTCAGGATGAACTGTCAAAACTTGAAGTTCAGTCGCGTGAGCGACCAATCGGGAAACGTGGACTGCATGACACCATCGGAGCAGTCTGATAATTATCGATCTGTCCATGTGTGAATTATTGAGGGAAGGGGGAGTGTAATTGCATGCGGAATTGGCCTTTCGGAGTCGTTACATTTGTCCGGTAATTTGAAAATATTGGGGCTGGGCGCGATAGACATCGGGGAGGGGATTTTTGAGGGGGAGGGCTTTCGGGTGGAACACTTAAAGTTCCGCTGAAATTTCTGGAAATCTTGTCATTGAAAAATCTAATATTCCACTGATTTTCTGATCAATTGATCTGGAAATCAATAAAATACTTGATTTTTCAGTTGAATTATTCTGTGAAAATTCCGAAAAATTAGAAAAATTCAGGGAAAAATTGAAAATTTATGTCATTTTGTTTCGGAATATTCATGTTCCACTGAAAATTCAATCAAGTTGTGTAATTTCCATCTCACTCCCACTGAAAACTCATAAATTTCCGTGAATTCTACTTTAAATTTGAAATTTCATAACCATATTTTCCCTAAATCCGATTCAATGTCACTCTCATGAGATTCACTGTAATATCTTCCATGAAATTTCAAAAAATTTCTAACAGTGAAGTTCGAGGGATGTAAGGGTTGTTTTTTTAGAGTTTCGGAACGGGGGGGAACGGAGGGATTTGGGAAGTTTCGCGTGGGGAATGGATTCATCGATTATTTTGAGGAAGAGGTTAGTAGGAATTTGTTGAAAGATTTTACTTGTGTAATTTTATATGTGAAAAAGGTTCTTCACTGAGAGGGAAACGACAGAGTTCTCAAACAAGTCTTACTTGTGGCAAAAAAATTGTTTTTTTTGTAATTATCAAAGAAGGTATTTTTTTGATAAAAACATGTGTTAGTTACAAAACAAAATGTATTATCGGTGCAAAACAAATATCGGAGCTGCCTGATAATTATCGACCTGTCCATGTGTTAATTTTTGAGGGAAGGGAAAGTGTAAGTGCATGCGGAATTGTCCTTTCGAAGTTGTTACATTTGTCCGGTAAATTGGAAATATTAAATATCATTTTTTTTAATGGTGAAATCGCCTGGTAAATAATTTCGTTCTCGGACTGAGAGAAAAAAGTTTTCCAACAGGATGAGATTCTCTTGTCCCGAGAGAATTTTTTAGTGTTCTCAAGACTAGAAATGATGTCCTTCCCATAAATTCATGTAGTTTGCGTTATATCTAGAATTTTTTTTGATCAAGACTTTGATTACATAAAAACGTGCAAAGAGCACAACACTTGAGACTAATTTTCTTTGCACTTGAATTGATAATGAAAGTGTTCGTCGTGCAATCGAAACAAGAATTCCTCAGTTGGAGATGAGTGATCATATCGGGAAAGTGTGAATTCTCACAATCCATTAAATTCTAGATATAACGCAAACTATATAAACTCATGGGAAGACTTATGCTAACACTTAAAAATTTTCTCGGAACAAGAGAATCTCATCCTGTTGAAAGACTTCTTTCTCTCAGTATGAGCGCAAAATTATTTACCAGGAGATTTCACGATTCTAGAAATTGACAATAGAATATTTTTTTCTATCAAGGAAAGCATCTTCACAGGGAGAAATATTCAATAAAAATTACGTATCTTTTCCGCAATTCCGGAGCGAAATGTGATTATAGGAAATTTCACGGAACTGTCATTTTTCCAGAGCGTTCCGTAATTTTTATCTGAATCTCCTGTGAAAAATTACGATACCGTCACTTAAATTTCTTGAGTCGATTCCGTAAATCGGTGAGCGAATTGCCAGTTCCGTAATTTTTAGCTGAATCTCCTGTGAAAAATTACGATACCGTCACTTAAATTTTCTGAGTCGATTCCGTAAATCGGTGAGCGAATTGCCAGTTCCGTAATTTTTACAGAACATTACTCTCCTTGTTTGTCAAAAATAATTTCTTCTCTCAGTGTAACTGTCACACCATGAAAATTTCCAAAAAGTGTGCCATAAATTTCATATTCATTAATTTTCCAAAGTATTCAGTGTAAACAGAGGATTACAGTATGGACTCCGCTGGGATATTTGTAGCGCAGTGTTAACGATTACACGAGTCTCATGTGTACCGCTGAAGACTCTCCGTCATTGTCTGACAGGGCTTCGGTCCCCCAAGTGATCCTGCTCGTCCACCACGCCTCATGACGCGCTCTTTCCCCTCATTTTTTTTGTTTCCCCTAATGTCCCCACCTCATGTGACCCTTACCCACGCACTAATTTCCTCCCCCGGCGTTTTTTCCTCCACTTTTTCTACTTATTTATTTTCCACGAGCGTTTGCGAACCCCCACCCCCACAATGCACGCGTCTGTCACATCATTTTTCTCTCTGGACGCGTTAAATTTAATTTACCGGAGCTTTTCTCCACTCCTCCGTGACCTTTTTTCAAAAGCAATATTTCCCGACGCAAAATTTCATCGACGCTCCTATCGTGATTTCCCCGTGAGCCGAACTCATGTAGTGAATATAAATTTTCATGCTTTTATTTTGTATTCTGTCAGTCGTATTTTACATTTCTATTTGAGCTTCAATTTCACCACATGTTGACAGATTTTTGTCTGCACTTCTCCGGCTCTGAAGTTTATCCGATACTTTGCTCTCTGCAGTATTTTATTTCATTGAAAAAAAAACACAGTAAATGTCATTCGAATGAGGAAAAGCATTTTGTTAATTCGGTCAATTTTTTTCGCAGATGAGTTTTCCAAAGATTCACGGGGAAAAAACACTCAAAAAGTGCAAAGTAAATTCAGTAAAATTACATTGCCGAAGGCAAAATTGATCTTTTGCCACATTTTTTTGCGAATTTCACGCAAGAATTCGTGAAATAGAATTCGGCTCTGCGCTTACCTACGAATTTTTTGTGATTTTTTTCTCCATTTATGGAATCGAGTGAACAGAGATGGAAATATTTTTGTAAAAAAACATTTACAGTAATTCCGCTATCTTTTTTAGATATAAAAAAATCAGTGTGCAATTGAGATGATCGAGAACAGAATGGGATCACTTTACAGTGATAGAAAATTACTCCTGAAATTTCAAGTAGAAAGGTTTGAAATTTTCAACAATCACTCATTCCCACGAAATTTTCATGTATTTTGTTATCGAAAAATCAGTTGAATTCTGCAGTATTCAATGGAGAATTTTTTTCCCAGTGTATTAGGACAATTTTAATGAATAATCAAATATTAAACAAGTGGAAATGCTCTACTGTGAATTGCTCTCTTCACAATATATTGAATGTCTTTTTGCTAATAAATCTCCGATTAGCTTCCGAATGGAATTTTAACAACAATGTATGTTAAATTCTATAGCCAAGCGGTAAATCGATTTAACCCTTCGTTTCCCCTCACGGTCCCCCACCTTTCTCCGTTTTGTAGTGGTGTGCGTATGCCAGCGTGCTTCTCTTATGACGCAATAATACTCGGACGGACCCCCACTCCTCTCACACCGAGACGATTCGAGACTTACGCGAAGCAATGGGTTACGTAGATTTTGACTATTGGCCAGTTTTCAATGAATATCTCGAAATCTAAGATAGCTACCAAAATTTTTGCCACAACCTTTTTTGTAGCCCTTAATTCGCTCTACAAAAAAGGTCATTACCAACATTTCCTTATCTCCCTTAGATTTGGAGATATCCCTCGAAAACTCAACTAAGCACTAAGTCAATCGACTTAAATCGTTTAACCGTTTCGCTATTGAATTGAATAGAATGATTCATTGAATTAAACATTGTCTGAAAGTTGTCAGCCAACATTGCCCCAACGTTAGTATTTTTGCCTTTCCCTGAATATTGGTTTCAGAAGAGATTTTTCCAACAAAAGATAATGAGAAGCAGTAGTGAGAAGAATATTTTAAATTACAATTGGATTTTTTTTTAACAATTATTCTTTCCAATGCTTCCATTCAGAAACAGAAGAGCTATGAAACTCATCAATATTTTTACATAATTTATATTACCCATTAATAATTATTATTTAAAGAATTTCGTTAACTGGCACCTTTTCCTTTCAGTCTTCATTGAATCATTCTCCCCCAGAAGCATTACCGTCACAAAGTATTTCATTCACTTCTCATAAAAGGAAATTACCCCCACTGTATTCTTCATATCTTCTGAGGTAGAAGCTTTCTGATATAGGATTCCACCTGATGATAGAATTCGCATGAGAATTTCCCTCTGAATTTCTTTGCAGTATTTCGCACAGTTTAACCCCCTTCCAGACGAATGCTGGAGGTGGGTGATACAAGAACATGTTTCCTCGAATTTCTTTGACAAGCGTTCCCCGAATTCCTTTCACCTAAAATGCAAAAAATCCGTGGAGTCGGGGCGCATGTATCCATACCTAATTTTGCAAGTTGAATTCGCTGATAAAAAATTCACTTTCTCAACATTCCGGACACGTTCAGGCCCTTAATCTCCTCGATTCGTGTCCCTTATTTTTTGTCACTCTTTTTTTAACGCGGATTTGATATGGTGTTGGGGGATATTCTATGGGAAAGTTGTGCACTGTTAAAAATTTTCATCTGAATTTTGATTGTCAAATTTCGGAAATTTTTATTTTGTTTAACTGCCACTGAAATTCCAGGGACTCTTGTAATTGACTAATTAAATATTCCATTTATTTCATGTTGAAATGATCTGAAAATCAGTAAAATACTTTATTTTTTAGTTGAATTATTCTGTGAAAATTCAGAAAAATCAGGAAAATTCACTGATGATGATCATTCTTTCGACACTGAGTATGCCCCCTTCATGTATTTTTTACACGAAAAACCTCGCCAGTATGTGTTTTACTATTATCCAGAATATAAGAAACAACTACTCCACGGATATTTATATGTGCGCTAGTGCAAAAGCCTTATAGTTTACATTTGTTAATTGATTCATACATTAATGTGTTCGTAATATATTCTGTTTGATAAACACTAAACGAAATGAGTTGAAAATGTTATTAATTGTTTTTTGGATGAGGAAAAACGTGGAGAGGTTCGATGAGGTAGTGAATGGAAAAATTCACATCTATTTCATTTTGCGCGGAGAAAAAAATACCAGAAAAATGACTATGCTTGTACGGTAAAACGGGTTCATTTGGACGGACCCGGAAAAATTATTGTGCCAGCACCAGAAATTTTGCTGCGCGCTACAACAATTTTTCTCGGATTTACCGCGAAAAATTCTTATCCAATTTTCTGGTGCTGCCATAGTAATTTTTCTAGTATTTTTTTTTCCGTGTACCCGCACTGAATTTTGCCCCGCTCTCGTCTATCTATCTCTCTAATATTCATATGGGTTCATACGGGTGTCATGTGGGGATTATATGGGGTTCATATGGGTGTCAAATCCTTAAAAAATAATAAGAGTATACCTCATACTCTTCTATGTAAATCAATGGAACAATGAATGCCCTTGAACTGAAAAAATATTTCACGAAAAACTTGAAAAAAATGGCTCAATACGTGTTTCTTTTAAGTATGTCGAGTGTAATTTACAAGTGACTCATACGAAAGTACTCGTGATGATAATATCTACTATCTATAAGCACCAGCATGAATAATCTGTCATGATAAGACGCAGAGATATTGATAATATCCCTTTACTCACCATAATAGAAATAATGTATGAGTCGAATAGTTGAAGTACAAATTTAAATACAAATTCAGGACATTTTACCGACCAATAAATTCAATTCCTTCACTCATTCCCGGAGCTGTTCTTCGCGAGATTGTTCGGTCAATTTCAGGTTTACTTGGGACAAGTAACAAAATACTTGTGACAAGTACTGAGATACTTCTCATCAGTACACAGGTACTTAACGCATGATACAGTAGATTCTTTCTAATTCGACGACTCTCCAATCCGCAAAATTTCTCCTCCGAGCCTACCCTCCCTCCAAGAACGTTCCACAATTCGTTATTTCCTTGCCGTAATGAACTTTAAATGCAACGAAAATGCGATTCATCATAATATTTGTTTAAAAATTTAGATCAATGAGTCATCGGTGTCTAGTATTTTTTAAGTTTAGACAAAGTTATAATTCAACTCAATTGTTGTAATACCAATTAGTATTATAAACATCAAGGGTTAATGTACCTGTCATTTTTCAAATACAGTTATAATCATTACATTTTTATTTTTGACGACTCTCATTTGATAGTCATAGGTTATGTTGTTTTTCCCCTTCTACAATCTTTATACCGTAACTCCCCACTAAGCGGACCATTCCTACACGCTCACACTGCTCAACGATAGAACAGAGTGGGGGGACCTCTCCTATCCGAGATTCGGAGGAAATCACCCGAAGATCTTTATGAAAATGGCAAAGTTTTTTGGCGAAAATTCATCCATGACAATAGGGAGAAAATGATTTCTGATTCTAATAGATTTTTGTGGGCGCGTTCGAGGGCGGAAGATAAGGCAATTATCTATTTGAAAATGTTAAAGAATTTCATTATAATAAACAGTGGTTTTCTGGAATAAAATTAGCAAGAAGGACGATTAGTATGTGGAATAGAATTAAAAGCAATCACTCTCTACTTAATAGTCATTTATTTAGGAAAAACATTATTATGAGTTCAGCATGTGAATGTGGTGACCTATGGAAGGATATTGATCATATTATTTGGGATTGTCCAGATTGTCATAAAGATAGAAATACATTAATTCAGGAATTACTAAAGTTGAATGTGAATTCTGGATAATATACAAATAGTTTCTTTGAACAATAATAAGAAGGCTATGTTTTATATAGATAAGTTTCTTACTGATAATAATGTCAAATTATAAATTAGAAATTATGTTTGTCGTGTCATAAAATTGTTACCTATTTATCATCTGTGTTGTCTATTTTGAATTGAAGAAGAAGGAGCAAGATTAACTGATATGAATTGGTACAGCCCTCTATTGGGTATAACCACCACTAATACTTATTTGGAGGAGAAATGGTGCTTGCCTCTTCTAGAGTGAGAGGATATAACCACATCGAACAGAAGAAGAAGAAGAAAATCACCCAAGGACACGTCCCGAACCCGTCGAATTATAGAGAATCTACTGTACTTGCATCAAGTTGTTTTGTAACTTCGAGGAAGTTCAAAAATGTGCCTTTTCCCCAGAAGTACTTTTTCTACTGATGAAAAATAATTTTTTTTTTGCGTGTAAAATTTCTCTCCGTGTAAGCGCGCACAGCTTTAATATCTGAAAATTGACGTACAATAACCTACATTCAGCAGCGGACAGGTGATATTCAAACCGGCGTTATCGAATAATCGTGTTTTGCATAATTTGTCTATTCATCGGGGCCCCGAATAGAGACGAAAACTTACCCCCCCGTGATATTGGCAATCCAGATGGTACGTGGTATAGGGTCTCGAGGCGTCCCAGGAGTTGCAGAGACTACGAATTTCCCATTGGGATTTTGGGTTTGTGCATAAAGTCGCTTCAGGCAGTGTGTATTGGCTTTCGTGTTACATCAATCCGTGGGGCTGTTTCATGGGTGAAACTTCAACCCTTTTGTGTAGTGACAGTCTGGCAAGTCACTCGACGTTACATGACTCCTTAATGGTGGTTTGGGGGGGGGGGGGTGGAGGGAATCAATGGTGACATTGGTAGGAGCCGGGGTGATGGTTTGGGGTGGTAGGGGTCAGTGACACAGAATCAATGAATGGATATATTTTCTTCTCTCGTGTGAAATGATTGATTAGCAGTGAAAGGGGGGAATTAATGATCGATGGAGGATTTTAAGTGATCGAAAATGAAGGGAAATTAGCGGAATTATTCATTCATTGAATTTTAGATGTTTTTGATTTTTTGACACCTTTATGATGTTCAATATTTGATGTGAATATTATAATCGCGGAATACATAATTGTTCGCAATATCCAGGGGTAGATGAAGTGTTATTTAAGAAAATGGACTTATATTATTGATGACTTAAGAGTTTTCGAGGAATTTATTTATTAACTCTTCAGTGGTTGCACTGTGGTCTGAACGCCGCCATTTTTGTTATTTTTGCCATATCTTTCGAAATGTGATGAATTACGCTCTCCCTATTTACGAGTTCCTCAAATGATATGTCCTGATGAGATTAAACAAGGTAGGGTTGCCCTGCACTGACAATTTTTTTCTCAATTAATTTTTTTGTCGAGCGCGGTTAGCGAGAATGAGTGCAGCGCTCACCGTGCGACCACTGTCGTAGTGGAAATTTGACGAGCGGTGTTGCTGACCCTCGTGGTAGTCCCAAGCAGCGCGTGCCGAGTGGGGGGTGGCTGGCCGGTGATATGTTTATAGTGTCGTATGGCTCTGGCAACGCTGCGGTCGAGAATGTACGGACGGCGCAGCGCTTGCCACGTGACCAACGACGTTCGGCGAAGACATACTACTACAGGAGGGTTAATTATGTTTCTCTTGTTCCGTATCTCTTTTTTTCTCTTGCCTCTGGTGAACTCCCGCACGACAAAAATTTATATTTTGAAAAATATATAAAAAAATATCTTAGATTGGCCTCATTTATATAAAAAAATATATATAAAATATATGTTTTATACATTTTTGTTATATATTATTTATAAATTTGAAAAATATATGGAATGGGCCCATATTATATATTTTTAAAATACATTTTTTGATGGGGGCTTCCCTCTCGTCTTGTCTCGTGCTTCTCACCAAGAGAAAATAAATCTGTCTCTTGTCTTGTTTCTCTTGCGCTCTTACGGTATCACTATGTGTGAATATTGATATTCATCGCCGAAAAATATTCATGTGAAACACAGGTCTCCCCTGCGAAAATCGACGTTCGCACATGAGATCTGTGAAACCTCGGCTTTCGCATGTGTATTCCCGCATAACTCGAGAATAGGTCCCTTGTAGACATTTGAGTGAGTGCGTGAGTGGAGTTCCGGGCGCATCCTAGCTTGGATTTCCACACAGATGACACGACGATTTCGGGAGTTGCTAACCCCTCAAGATAAATACCCTCCTCTCCTATTCATTTCCTCGCAAAGACTTATCATATAATTCAATTGTACCTCCCATCCATCCTTCACAGTCCACTCTCTGGTTATGCAATCGTAATGAACACCATTGGCTTTTGTAGAGTGATTCAGGGCGTTACACAAAACCCCCTCGTTCTCGTTTCTCGAGTTAATGTTGTTTTAGTCACTTGCGCTCTTGTGCATTATTTCGAGATTGACGCTTTGAGGGTGAAGGGGTGAGGGATTGTGGAGGGATGAATATTCTCGCCCGTTAGCGATATTGCATGTATAACCGAATCGTTTCATTTTACGCCTCAGACTACCTCGGCATACCTCTCCCAATCGCTATTGTCTGCGGACTCTCGCTCAAGTTTCGAGAAAATCGTTGCTGCGCAGTCGTAAAAAGAATATTAACTTGGGGATGAGTTTTATCGGTTCCTTTTGCATTATTAGATGAAAAATTATTTTTTTTTCATCGGTTTCTGGGAAAATGTGGGGCGGTTTAAAGAGGGAATTAAAGCGAGGGTAATTTCATTTTCATGGAAAATTAAAACTTTCTCAGGGAAAAATCGTATTTGCATTAGGGAGATATGGTAATCAGAATTTGTGGCAACATTATTGAATAGTATTAGGAAGAAATTGAAGAAAAGTGATATTGAATTTGATTTTGGGGGGAAAAAGGTAACGAATCTCCGTTGGATTTCGTGCTTTTCATATTTTTATACTTTCCCATTTCACCATCTCAGTTTATCCAATAATTCAGATCATTTCTTTTCAATATTACACGTATGAAAAAACTTGATAGAAAAATTTAACGCTCTTTGTGAGTTCAAATTCTATTGAATTTTTATTGGAATTCTATAAGAATTTTATTGGAGTTCTATTAGAATTCGATTGGAGAATTTACCTTAAGCTAAAGAATTAATCAATTTAAACAATCATCTGTCTCGTGGATAGGGATGCGCGATGTTTTCAAAAACATAGATTATTTATAAAATCGATGTTTTTTTCATTACACAGGAAAAAAAATTTTTTTAGTAATTTTTTTCCTTCTCGTTTTTATTGAAAAATATAAATTTAATGAAAAAACCTGAGGAACTGACGTTTCAATGATAATTACTGCTGCAGAGTTAAATTTAGAATCTCGAAACAGGGTTTTTGATTAATTGAAAAAAATATATCGAGTATTTTCCATGGTTGCACGTTAGTTGGAATAATTGTTAAAAATTCAAATAAAAAAATTTAAAAAAACAAAAATTTTAAAAAACAATAGAAGACTGGACTTGTTCACTTATCATTCAACATTATTATTCAACAAAAAAAGGCAAAATTTTGTTAGTTTAGTCAGAAACCTCGAGGTATGGAAAAAAGAATCGAAAATAGATTAATCGACCGTTGAAATCATCGACAGAAAAACATCGATGTTCGGGCATGAAAAATCGATGTTGTTGATTAATCGATCAACATCGCCTATCCCAACTCCTGGGTTCACATTTTTCAAGTAAATAAATTATTCTCTATTAAAAAAGAAAAAAATACATATTGATTTTCGCGCATGATGAATTCATTTGACCTCATTACCGCAATTAAAAATGATGCCATGTCCCAGATACATTCATATCACCCGAATACATCAGCATAAATACAAAAAATAACTCGGTTAATGATGACTGCCACAATTCTACAATGCGAATACGAAACTCTCGAAAATGGGCGACACACGAAAACACTGATACCCGTTGCATGCGGCACACCTCAGTGCTTGTAATTAGTTTACTCTGCTTTGCACGATGCACTGGTCGAGTTACGATGTGACATCACTGAGCGATATAATACCCCATTCACCCTCTCGCCCCTGGAAACTGATAATAGCTTTATTCATACAGTGCATCAACAAATTGTTATTGCTCTCCTCAATAACCCGAAACCGAACAAAAAAATTATTTATCATCGCGAAGTGGTTTCTGCATTGAAAACCCCGGTGAATTGCACAATGGGGGCTTCTTCGAACTGAACAAAAAAAATTCTCTCGCTCATAAAACACTTTTTGTCCGGCTATAAAAAAAACGAACAAATGTCGAGGATTCGAACAGAACGAATTCGACGGTAAAATGCAGAGAGTTTTTTTTTGATTATTTGTTTATTCAAGTCAAGACAGCTGAGGGCAACCACAAGAGCCAACTAAAAGGAGAGAAAAGTTGGATGAAAATTGCCTAGAAAATAGGGGCAAATTTTAATGTACGAAAGGTAATCGAGGAGTGAAATGTAATTCAATGAAAAAATCCCTTTTTGTGACGGATATCTTACGATTTGATCGGTGAAAAAACAAATGTTTTTTCACCGAACAAATTGTAACATGGATTCAAAAATTGTCCCCTTGTGCAGTCAAATTTTCCACACTGGTGGACTGTTAAAAATTCTCGTCTAAATTTTCCGTGCCAAATTCTCGAAATTTTTATCGTGTTCAAGTTCCACTGAAATTTTAGGGAATCTTGTCATTGAAAAATCAAATATGCCATTGATTTTCTGTTGAAATGATCTGGAAATCAATAAAATACTTGATTTTTTAGTTCAATTATTGTGTGAAACTTCAGAAAAATAAGGAAACTTCAGGGAAAAATTGATAATTCATGTCATTTTGTTTCTGATTATTCATGTTTCACTGAAAATTTAATCAAGTTGTGAAACTTCCATCTCACTCCCACTGAAAACTCATGAATTCCCGTGAATTCTACTTAAAACTTAACATTTCGCAACTATTTTTCCCTAAATTCACGTTCGGAAAAAAATAATTCTCCGTTACAGATAAATTATACGCAATATTGAGCAATCGTTCACGATCACTGGGATAATTTTTGACGGAATTCAGGGTGAATTTGACAGTTTCGGTACAAATTAAACATATAAAAATGATTTATTTGAGTCAAATAAAGTTTATTCAAATGGTACTAAATAAAGTGTTTTTTCAAATTAATTAAAAAATTGTATTCGAAGTTTTGTTTATGTTAAATGTTTTTTTACTATTAATGAATCTTTATTTGATCCAAATAAATTCTTATTTATATCAAATAAACAATTTTCTTTCATGAAGAAAATTTCTTTCTTTCAATCAAATAAATTTTTTCTTTGAATTAAATAAATTCCCAATAAAAAAAAAAAATTAATTCACATTTCATGGACAATTGGCTACTAAGTTTCATCTCAGTAGTCATGAAATAATCATGACAATAATCATGAAATTTCAGGTTTCACTGAAAATTCAGTAAAATTCCAGAATAACCAGCATAAAGTCGACAATTCCTTAATTTATTTGAATTTCCAATCTAATATGAATATTGAGTGACAAATTATATTGAATTTTCAAAATCGCATCTCTAAATCGCATTCAGTGTCACTGTCCTGAAAATTCAAACATGTATTTACCTGAATTTTCTGGTTTTCTATTCATTTTCCGGGAAAAATGGAACTGAAATTTACAGTTCTCTTTGATTTTTAATAATATGAATAATATGAATAATATGAATATTATGAATAATATGAATAATATGAATATTGAGTGATAAATTATATTGAATTTTCAAAATCGCACCTCTAAATCGCATTCAGTGTCACTGTCCTGAAAATTCAAAAATGTATTTACCTGAATTTTCTGGTTTTCTATTCATTTTCCGGGAAAAATGGAACTGAAATTTACAGTTCTCTTTGATTTTTCCACAAGAATTCTGAATTTTCGGTGACAAAATTTCTCGAAATTTCAGTGGTAATTAAATTCGAACAAAATTTCGGAGAAGTCTACCGGAAATCTCAGACAGAAATTTTTAACAGCGTAGCGATAAACTCCTGAAAATCAATGACATGTCCCTAATGACTGAACATCATTACATGATTAATCATTTGATCCCTGAAAATGAAGACTTTTTTCTCTCTGTGTCATGAGTGCATCAATAGGGCTCGGCTGCTGTCTAATCCGGTGGGTAAATTTGTTCTTTCCTTAATCCCTCGTCGAGACAACGGGTCGTTTACTTCCACCGTCTCTTTTAACTCATTTATTTTTATTTTTTTTTCTCTATCTTTTCTTTGTTCTTTTTCTTCATTCTCGGCCCCTTCTTCTCTCTCTCTCTCTCTCCCTCCGTGAATTTTATTCTACTCGTCTGGTGGTGTGCGGCTGACGGTGATTTCTTTTTTTCATTCTCCTTTTTCATACTCTTTTTTTATTTTTATCCTTCGTTTGCTGCCATCCTCGGCCATTTGCCCTAGCTTTTGCAATGGGATTACCAGTGGGATTTTAGCGAATCCCGTTGGACCTCTATTCCCCTATCCCTCTGCATCTGATGTACATGTGTGTAGAGGCGTGCAGGTATATGCATCGTCTTCCCTGCGTACATGGGCTTGCCTTTGTTTATATGTCGTTACATTGTTGAGAGCTTTTTTTATGGAATTTTTCTTTTTTTCAGCATTGGGTTATTGTTTTCTCGTGTATTCCTCTTTTGGGTTTCTCTTTTCTGTTGTTGTTCGGATTTTTTCTGCGCTACTCGGGGGATTTTTCAGCGTTTTCAGGGGGAAATTGTTGGTTATTCACAGTTCGAAATTTTGGTCTGAATTTTTGGTATCTAACTCTGGAGTTTTTTTTGTGAAGTGACATTTCCACTGAAGTTTTGGAAATCCCATTAACACATCACGTAAATAAGTGAACGTTTGAAAGTCCAATTCAATTATTCCTTTATTCAATTATTTGAGAAGAAAATTAAGAAAGATTTGGAAAGAAAATGGTGCAACAATCAGTAAAGGGTAAAATTTATTCGTTTTCTTTGTACCTCTTCACCAACATCTTATAATTTTTATAGTCATTTTGTGAAAAAAACGTCACAAAAGGGAAATTTTTTTCCTTCGTATCACATTTTTTTGTTGATTTCAAATAAAAAATCCTCAAATCTAATTTCGTTCTGTAATTACCTAGATTCAGTAAAAGTTGAAATTTCATAATACTTATTCTCTTGAATGGAATTACCACCAGATTGGCCATGAGATCGCTAATTTTTGCAGAATTGTATTTTTCTCCATTTCAGTCACGAAAAGGGGAAGTTTTGATTTTACTTTAGCAATTTAGGAGAGAAAAACACTTTGTCAAACAAGTCTTGTTTGGACTAACAAAATTGCTAGTGGAAAATTGCTAAAAAAGAATTTGTTTGACTCGAATTTGAAAGTCTCAAACATGAATAATTGTTCTGCTTTCAACAGCAACGAAATATTTGGCTGAAGAGGCGGATAATTCACAACAGACGCTGCCTTTTCAGGATGAAAATATCTCATACAGAGGAAAACTTATCAACAAATATTTTGTCCCTAAGTTACAAGATTGCTATCATATCATTATTATTGTTTCATTTAAGGGTTCATTTCTTGTTTGTGAATATTAGACAGTCGAAACGAGAAACTACTATCCCTTGTTTCGCATAAAACAGATTTTTCGAGAGAAAAATACGTATGGGAGTATCGAATAACGAAGAAGTAGTGCTAGAAATGACATTTTTTGCGTGTACAGAGAATGCAATATTTTTTTAATTACTAAATCTATTTTTCCGACAAAAATTTTTCATCCCGGCGCACTCTCTGCATGTTTGGCACAAAAAAATCCTTTTTTGATAATTTTCAAAAAACGATTTTCTTGGCACAAGAAAGACTTGTTTCAGAACTTTGTCGTTTTTCTCTCAGTCGAGGATGAATAATTCTGGGGGAATTACAAGAGAATTTTTGAATGGTCACAGAAATTGCGTTTTCGAACTTTTTTAATTATACTGGGTCGATTTAACACAAAAAATCCGAAACTTAAATTTGGACGATTAGAAAGATTCTATTCGGACGCAAAAAACGACGCGCTGTGGCGTTTCCCTCATATGGTGACCAATCTAGGGTTAAACTTCGTGCCGTTGTGACATAACTCGTCCCACTTCACGCAAAATCCTCGTCATATTCAACCAAGAATTTCCTGGGTATCATTCCATAATTTATCAGTCCATCTCGTTAATGGGCCGGTGAGGGGGAGTTCTAAGTGGGGAGATGGGTGTACATAGTTGATAGGGGTCTGTGTCTGTTAGACCATCAGATATAAAATTGATTCATTTTTTATATAAAATTGATTGATTATTATTTCGTGTGTTAGGTCGTAACGGACAATTGAATTCATTCAATATCAATTCATTTATCAGAAATTTAAACCTGAAGTCATTCCATGAGTCTGCACTGGAGTGGAATAGATTTACTTGAGGGAAAATCATTTAGGTCAGAGGAAAATAGAATAATTCTACTTTCTTAATATTGCGATTACTAAGGTTTTCTTCGAGCAAAGCTGATTAGAATTAATAGCGAGAATTATGAGATTATCTCATATTGTTGAAGTGAAGGACAGGAGAATCTGAATGCAATATAGTGAAAATGATAATTGATTTTTTCACTTTGAAAAGAAGAGACAAAATTAAATTTGTGACTTAATATTCTAAATTAAGTTTTAATTTTGTTAAGTTTTCGAAATTACATTAATGAGATAAACAACTGATTAATTCAATTACCGTGTGAACAAATTAAGGGGAGACTACTGTGAATTTTAAAAGTCGTGGGTTATTGGAGTAAGACTTTTCATACGTTGAAGATCGATTATATAGATCTGAAAACGAGTAATTAGTGCAAAAAAAAACTTTATTGTTCGTTTGCCCGAAAACACTTAAAATGCTAAAAACAGTCCAGGGCCTCCAATTTTTGAACTACAAAAGATTTTTTTTTTCAAAATTTTCGGAAAAATGTGTGGAACAACAATAACGAGCCAGTTTTTTGGAATTCGACTCCTACACGGCTGATTTCGGTTTTTTTTTCATATCAAAAATTCACTATTTGTGTGAAAAAATACAAAAAAGCAAATTTAGCCATCTAAAAGGTGAATTAAAATAGTATATTTCGTAACGAGTGCAAAAAAGTGTTTTTTGGCGAGTGGGAGGTTTATATCACTCGCCTTCGGCTCGCAGCCCACGAGCTAAAAAACATTTACCACTTAACTACTGCATTTCTAATCCCACGAGCTAAAAAACATTTTTTCACGAGTTACGAACAATATTTTTTATCACAATGTGGCGGAAATTGGACTTTTAGGCACGCGGAGCGTGCCGAAAAGTTCACTTTTCGTCACAGCGTGATGAAAAAAAATAGCTCGTAATTATTATTCCACATATTTTTCCGAAAATTTTGAAAAAAAATCATTCCTAGCTCAAAAATTGGAGGCTCTGGACTGTTTTTGGCATTTTAAGCGTTTTCGGGCAAACGAACAATAAAGTTTTTTTTGCACTAATTACTCGTTTTTAGATCTATATAGTCGATCTTCAACGTATGAAAAGTCTCACTCCAATAACCCACGACTTTTAAAACTCACAGTAGTCTCCCCTTATAAGTTGATAACAGTGTGAGCACATACTTTTACTAGAGTATCAACAAACATTGAATTCCAAAAATTCACACTCTAAAGTCTGTTCTGGAAGGAATTGATTTGTAATTATTATTAAAATCTTATTCAGTGAGCATAAGAATTAGAGCATGACCAAATTATTTATTATGATACGAAAATTTAACAACTGATAAATTGAGATATATGATTCTAATCGGTCGTATTACTTTTAGCAATGAAAATGATTATAAACAATTAATTGGAAAAAGCAATATCGAATTTTACAGAAAAAACGCCATAATGAAAGGGCGTCAACGCAAGCACAGAATAAAATAAGTCATGAATAAACTGATTAGTGAGCTAAATTGTTGCCTCATGAGTAGCCTCCTACCGATACATCATTTTTATTTCCTACTTCTGTTTGGACATTGCCATGAGTCATAAATTGATAGAAAATTCTTTCACTTTTCGAAAAGAATTGCGGAAATCATCAATGGAATTCACTTCATTAAGAATTTTTTCAATAAGACGATTAAAGAATAACAATGACTTCACGGAGAAAAACTTCTAATGAAAAATCTACTGAAAATTCCTTCCTTCCATTATTGAACAAAACTTCAAAGAATTTTCATTACTCCAGTGAAATTCACATAATTCAACTCCATTAAACACAATATTTTCCCTCGCCCACGCAATACATTTCGCATTTCCAACATTCATCTTCAATTATCTCCGGAGTATACCAATACCTCTCTCACCTCAATCAAATAATTCAGACCGCCTCCCACGCAACAATTTCCACCTCCACTAATTTCATCATATTGACTTCACCCACTGGTTGAGTGAACAAATAATCAATGAATATCAGTGCAAACAAAGCGCCACACCAATTCGTTCAGGCAAGGAGCCAAGCGAGAGGAAAAAAAATTAACTCAACATGTACGAAAAAAAAAATGCTTGAATTGAGCATATTTTGTACCAGAATCAAGTACATGCATAAACTTGAGTCAAGTATATTTTATACTTGAATGGGCGATGGGTGTTTCCATTCGAGGATGATTATTTCATATCAGCCCGGGTTGTACCAAGCGTTCTTTTTTTTTAACCATGGTTTTATTTCACGGAGAGAAATATTCAATAAAAATTACCAGAAAAAAGACGTAAAAATTACGTTTCGAAACGTAATCTGGGAGCGAAGTAAAATTCAATAAAAAGTGTCAATCATCACGTAAATTCTACGATCTGTTCCGTAAAAATTACTCATCCGTCCGACGCCTCACGGCTAGCCATGAGTCACCGTGAGGGGGAGATTTTAACAACACGTTCCGTAATTTTTCCGGAACTTTTCGTAAAAATTCTTAAACATCCAAGAATTTTCATGTTCTGAGGCATAATAAGTCTTGAAGTTTCTGTTAGATTTTACAACTTCCAGAAAAATTACGTGACTTTTTCGTATTTTTTCGGTGACAGACCCGAAAATTTACTGAACGTTTCAGATTTATTCTCTTATATTTCTATAGAAATTCACTGAAAACGATTCTCGCTTGCGGATTATGTGAAATGTTCCGTAATTTTTCTTGAATATTTCTCTCCGTATAGAACAGTACAACAGTATCTACACGTATTTACAATTATTTACAAATAAAAAAACAGGTATATAAAAAATTAATGAACAATATTTGCTTTTATTAAACTATGGTCACTTTGTGACTCTCGAGTTTATTCAGTGTATTTGTTTATTGTTTCGTCGATTTTTGTATTTTAGTATTATGTTGGCTCCCTTCGGGAGCGTTAATTATTATTGATGTTAAATGCGCCAAAAAAAGAAAAAAAAACGGTATTTCAAATAGAAATAGTTCGTTTAGTGTAATTATTGTGAAAAAAGGGCGTCCTGTAATTACAGAGTTTTATGGTTATTTTAAATGGAATTTTCCTCAAATAGGAGGATAAATTCTATTTTTTAGGTATATTTTAGTCCTTTTTGAAGGACGTCATAACTAAAAATATAAATTATCGAATCAATTGGAAATGGCTGTGTATAATACTGAGTTGAAGTTTTAGTTCTTTTCTTTTTTATTTTATAGATTCTAGTGAACTAGTTAGTATAATTAAGAGGGACGGGAATTATTCCTATGAATCCTATTTTGTTCTCTGTTCTTGTTTTTAGGCCTCTAGGGACGGAAAACCGCGATTCTAACCTCGCTTCGCTCGGTTGAATCGCGGTTTTCAGGCCTCGAGGCATAAAATATCGTGTGCCACACGGCAGTAAAAGTATTTTCTGACTCATGTGATTATAATCCTCGCCTTCGGCTGGGGTTATAACGTCACATTCGTCAGAAAATACTTTTACTCCCTAGGGGCACAATAGTATATTGTGCATCAAGGGCGGAAAGTCATATTTTCCCGCCCGAGGTTCACATGCTATTTTTTAACACGCCTGCAAAGGAAAGTTCGTATTTTGCTCTTTGAAGAGCGGGAGGAAAGTGAGTACTTTCCGCCCTAGGGTGGAAAGTTGCTCCCAAGGGCGGAAAGTCTTGACTAAGGAGTAACTTTTCACCCGAGGGCGGGAAGTACTCACTTTCCTCCCGCTCATCAGGGAGCAAAGTACGAACTTTCCGTGCAGGTGTGTGAAAATATACTATTATTTTGTTCTTTAAAGATCTGTGGTACCAAGCGTTTTTTAGTGTAATATACGGGTCAGACACTAAGTGTGAGAATATAAGGGTCAGAAAGTGGAGGTTAAAAAATGAGGGTCAGAATATTAGGATAAAAAAATTAGGGTCAGAATATAAAAGTAAAAAAGTGGGTGTCAGGCAACGAGGGTCATATAAGGGCTAAAAACGGTGATCAAGCATAATATATCACTTATATTTAGACCCTCATTGCCTGACACCCACTTTTTTTACTTTTATATTCTGACCCTGATGTTTTAACGCTAACATTCTGACCCTCATTTTTTAATCTCCACTTTGTGACCCTCATATTCTGACACTTAGTGACTGACCCTTACATTACACTTAAGAGGGCTTGCTGCAACCCGGCCTGATACAAAAGAATCATCTTCGAACTGAAATACCCATCCCTCAATTGAGCATAAAATATACTTAAATCAAGTAAATTTTATACTCAATTCAGGTATATTTTTCCCGTGTGGAACACAAACGAAATGCCGATGAGCAAAAATAGAGAGAAAAACTAGTTGAATTGACCTTCAACGAGATTCGGCTCGTCTAACTCCATTAGCTACTCTACTCGTGAATCGTGTGAATTAACAAATTAACAGTGTACGAGTGAGATTGCGCGATGGAGATAGGGAGTCTTCGAGAGCTCAACGGAAAATCCAATAGGTTGTTCCAGCAATAGCCCGGCAGGATTGTGGTAAACAAGCACTCGTTTTCAAAAACTCCAGTTCAATTCTCCCCTTTTCCCCTCCCCTCCCCTCCGTCCCTCCGTCCCTCACATGCGCTTCACGATTAGTGACTGTTTCGTATTGAATATACGCGAGCACTCGAGGTACCTGATGGGAATGTACGTGGAGTGCTGGGTAATTAATTTGATGCCGATTTCACGTGCAACGGATATTTACCATTTAATGGGGGGTGTGTGCTCACTAGGAGTCAATAACGTGACCAAGCCTGGAGGAGAAAAAGAGGGAATTCAATGACCGGGAAGGGGTCAATCGGGTGGAATGATGGAAATTATTGTTTTGGGTAGGAGAGAAGATTTTCTTTCTGCTGGTTCAATTTTTCTGGGGGGAATCAGGGGTTTTAAAGTATATTCCTAGAAAAGTAAGGTTTTTCTTACGATTACATGCATAAAAAAATCAATAGAAAATCTAGCGAATTCGCTAGAAAATTTTATGGGAATTCTATGGCTTTTCTATAGGATTTCTAATGGAATTCTATTGAAAATTTCTATTTGTTTCTTGCGGTATTCGATTGGATATTCGATAAGAAAAAAATTGATTTCGAATTTCTGTTTGGAATTTTCTCCTGAGATTTTTTCTATAAAAAGGCTTGCGCATCAATTTTCTAGGTTGTTTCCACTGGGATTCTGTAATGCAAAATGAAACAAAATCCAGCGGAAAATACTTAGAAAATTTGTGCCCAATAATTCTAATAAAAAAAATCTCAAGAGAAAAATTCCAACAGAAATTCGAAATACTTTACTTTTTCTTATCGAATATCTAATAGAATTAGCACAAAAAACAAATGGAATTTTTCAATAGAATTTCAATAAAAATCCTATAGAAACCCCATAGAATTTTTACAGAAGTCCAATCGAATTTTTCAGGGAATTCGCATTTTTCTATTGATTTTTTTCATACGTGTTACCGTGTTTTTCATAGATAATGTTTATAAAAGTCCCCAGTTGTTGGAAAAATGCTAACTAGCTGTACTACACAGTTTAGGAGATGATCGAGGGGCTACTCACTCCATAATTCAGTGACACCATGATTTCGAAATGAAGTCGATTTCGGCTGATTTCAGTGATTTCGGAAACAATGATATCGTTGATTTCTAGCGTCACGGGAGGTGATTTCATGATTTCGAATGATTTCATTAATTCTAAATCAGCGATTTAAAAAAAATGGAGTCGTAAATAATCGAGGTGGGGCAGAAAGGGTCGCGTCAAATTATGAAAATCAAAACTGGCAATAATAACTGGCAAACAATAACGAATTCGTTTGATTCCACTCCGCCATTTTCATTCCTCAAAACCAATAAAAATCTCTTGAAATCTCCACAAATGCGATTTACAATTATTTCCACCAATTTTCAATCAAGGAATTCCCATTCTTCTCGAATCTTTTCTTACCCCTCCGATTGTTCAAAAGCAGTTCTACACTTCCTCCTTTCATTCTCCACTTCTTCAAGAAAATTGGTTCTCCAGTTACGATGTCACGATTACACTATTTTATTTGCTCGACCGGGCGCTGAGCTATCACCTCATTTCATTGTGAGGAGATTCCTTTTGTTCATCCAACTTTCAAATATACGGAATTTCATACGCACATAAATGCATTAAAAATAGTTGATACACGGAAAAAAAACTTGATCAATGATAAAGATGAATTTTAAGTGAACTATAATTAATTATTGAAAAATAAGGGAAGTATTATGAATTGATTTTCTGGAAAAGTGGACAATTTTCTTGAATTATTTAGAAAATCCAAGATTTCGCTATAAAACTGAATAATTTTTGTAATTTTTCTTGAATGAAAATAGTAAAAAACTCATATTTCCTTGTAATTTTCTAAGGAAAGGGAGAATTTTTTCAATTTTCTAGAATTTAGAACCTATATGTCAGTCAAAAAATGAGACAGTATTGGAACTAATGGAAGAGCTTTGACTCATTCAACCACTAACAATCTAAAAAGTATTTAAATCAAACAAATTTTGTGCTGTGGTATACTCAAGTGAATTTATGTGGTGTTAATCATATGTTACTCTTGCAATGAATCAGAATCAATCTTAAATTCAAACTACGTCTATTGATAAATAATACAACCAAACGAATTAAAAATATTTTATAACTTTCATCCAATTTCAATATTCATATTGACTCTCAATATCTCGTTGAAAAATTGAATTAATGAATCAATTAGATAAAACTTTTGTAATTTAACTTTTCAAATATTTAATCCAATAAATTAATGTAAAAAAGGGAATATTTTAATAAGAAATAGAAAGTGAGCGATCCAATGTAATAAATATTCAAAGATCTGTCAATTGTAAATTTTTTTGAAATCCGTTTAAACATCCTATTGAATTCAATCCATCTACTGCTGGAGAGTTAAATTTTGAATCTCGAAAGAGGGATTTTGATTAATTTAAAATAATATATTGACTATTTTCCGTCAGCTGCAATCATTGTTAAAAATTTAATTTTTTTTTTTTTTTTTTTATGCTTATTTTATATCGCTTCGAGTCTGATGAGACTATATGGCGATTGATCAAGACTTTAAAAATGGTTAGATCTCACCATTCTACCCGGCCAGGAATCGAACCTGGAACCTATCCGTTGTGAGGCAACGGCCTTAACCACTACGCCAGGTTACCGGGCACAAAAAAAAAAAAAAAATTTAAATTGAAAAAAAATTGAAAAATTTAAATTAAAAAAAAAACAATAGATGATTGGGCTTGTTCATTTATTATTTAGAACATACATACTGCAGAAAATAATTACTTCTGATTGCGGGTTAATTATTATTTTGTTTATTCTCAATCAATTAACATTATTATTCGACAAAAAATGAAAAATTATGTTAGGTTGGTCAGAAGTATTAGACAAAAAGAATCGAAAATCGATTAATCGGCCGCTGAAAACATCGAATGAAAAACATCGATGTTTGGGCTTGAAAAATTGATGTTTCCGATTAATCGACAAACAACCGCTCACCCGAGTGGAAATTTTAGTCAGGTCTTGATCAGACAGTGATCAAGTTATCATATCAGATTCTGATCAGGTATGTAACGCTATAATTTTGGATTTTCCACTAGGGCATCCCTATGCAAAACCACCAAAGGAATAATCAAAATAGTTTCGATATATTTCGATACAAAGCAACTTCACGAAACTTTTATCTTTTATGGATAGGATGCGACGGATATAGACGAAATCCTCTGGCGTTTTGTTGCAACACGACAATGGTGGATGGCACGCGAGGCACGTTGGATCGATCGATCATTTAGGACCCCACCGACGCTTTTCATCCTGTTCCCCAATCCCTCCTCCGCCCACCCCGTAAATTTATCGTCTAGCCAATGGCATTTTCGACTATTTATGCCACTCATCTCGTTTCCCAAAATATATACGGGCACTCTCAATCCACGTATGTGTGCCATCGCACCTGCCCGTACTGCCATTCCAGCCGCATTGGCCAAACTCACTGGGTAAATAGACATGTGCGAAAGGGATACACATCACACAGAGTGTAGTAGTTTTTTTGGACATCTCTCTGTTTGGATTTGTCACCCGATGCCTCCCTCCCAGGTCACACGTGTTACCTCTTCTATGTGTCACGGCATTTTCGATTCATGCTGACGTGAGTGTCTTTCTTGATTTATAACCCTCATGTAATTTATCCTTTCAACAAATTTATTTAGCATTTATATTAAAAGTTGGAGCGAATTCAGTGGACTGGAGGATAGTTTTGATGGGGCTGAGTCGGTTTGCTGAATCCCGTGGGGAGAGCGTGGAGAGGAGAATGAGTTGAAATTACTTTTTTGATTACTGAGAGGATCACGAAAGTCTCAAATTTTGAACAGCATTGAGATGAGAATTCCTCAAGCCATTTGAATTTCCAATGACATCATGAATATTACTGAATTTCGATGAATTTTCGATTAATTTAAAATTCAAGACAATATTTACCGGAATTTTTCTGATTTCTAGTAATTTTCAGGGAAAAATTGAACTGAAATTTATAGTTGTTATTGATTTTTCCAGTTGATTTTGTCATTTTCAATAACTAAATTGACTAATATGTTTAATTAAGTAGAAATGTTAGCGGAACTAAAATATAATCAAAATTACCAGAAAGTGTACCGGAAATTTCAGCCAAAATTTTTTAATAATCTAACTTCTTTAAGGACCTTCCGCAGTAAGTATATGGGAGTAGAAGGAAGTGGACTACAGAACTGAAATTGTGAGAATATATTCTTTGAATGATTACAAATATCCTCCCGAAGTCCCAAAACACTGAACCACGTAGATTGATGAGGAGAAAATATGAAACATGTGTCATTAACACAGAGTCTTATGGCACCACTTTTTCAAAAATCACAAAAAAATAATCGACAATGGAATAAAAATCCAAACGCTTCACGAATAGAACCGTATAGATTTCAGGAACATATCCCCACATTTTATTAGCCGTCACCACAGGGAATATCCGTAATTATTAAAAATGTATGGCATAGTTCGGGATTTTAGTTACGTTAGAGGAAACTGATGGTTGAACATGGCAACGTTGGGGGAGGTTAGAGTGCGCGCGGCGGAGGCCATCGTGTGAACTCCGCCAAGGCATATACTATAGATTCTGTAGTACAGTATAGGATTTTATCGGGACACAAGAATACCAACTGCGTGGAACAAAAATTCGTGGTTGTCAAATTTCTCATGAAAATTTTTATTTGTTAAAAAATTTGGATAAATAATATTTTGGAATAAACATCATTTGATGAATTGATTAATTAAAAAAAAATCTACCATTATATTTCGCTGAAAAGAATTATTATTATTTCAAATAATTGATTTTTCAGTTTTATAATTATTACATTTTACTATTATTATTATCATTATTATTCTACTGTATATCGCCACCGTTCTTCTAACGGCAAATATTATTAAAAACTATCATTATATTTTACTGAAAAGAATTATTATTATTTCAAATAATTGATTTTTCAGTTTTATAATTATTACATTTTACTATTATTATTATCATTATTATTCTACTGTATATCGCCACCGTTCTTCTAACGGCAAATATTATTAAAAACTATCATTATATTTTACTGAAAAGAATTATTATTATTTCAAATAATTAATTTTTCAGTGAATATGAATAATAAGTGTAAAGAAAGCTACGATGAAATTTCAATAGACCCGTGCACTTTTCGTCATTTCATTATTTTTTTTTCAAAGGATACAGCGGAGTGTCGCAACCTTTGATATTTTCCCCCACTCCATATCCTCAAAATTTATTGCGGAAGTCCCTTAATCAAATTTCAAAATTGCTCTTCTCAAAACTCCTACTTATATCCTTAAAATTCAGATTGTTTTCCAACAGTGTCCTCCCCCCCAACGATTCCCCATCAGACGTACACCTCGCAGAATGTTCTCATCAACTTTTCTGCAAACTCGTTGAGTATTTTGGTCATGACCGAAAATTCGCAACTTTTTGGTATGTACGTTGGAACGAGAGCGGAGGACCAACAGGCGTAACTTTTCACCTAACTCGATAAATTCATTGCGGACGGTGCCAGCGGGTTGGATAATCTACCATCTTCCCACCGAGAAAACTCGCTCTCCACATATGCCCCGAGTCCCCAGCCATGTTTTAATAGTCTGGCATCTCGTCGAGATAAACGATGAGTAATCCCGTCCGATATTGTTCGAAAATTCGAGTGATTGAAAAATTTACTTTTTGTTATTGACGTATCAAAAGCTTGGTTCTACGGACTGGCTGGGGGCGCCTGAGGTAGTACTTCAGAGGCGAGAAGGCTAGAACAGTTCTTGAAGCATTCGAGGAGTAGAGTCCGTCACAGCAGAAACGAATGCCTGAATTCACAGAATTTTTGTAGACATTTTTCAGACATTAAAAAACTTCTGAATAAAATGAAAGTGTGTTTGAATTTCAGACGAACAGGTGCCCATACAGACTAATTCATGTTTGAAATTCAGACAAATTTTCATTTTATTCAGACATTTTTTAGTGTCTGAAAAATGTCTACAAAAAGTGTGTGAAATTCAGACATTCGTTTCTGCTGTGGTGAAGACACTCGACCAGTCCGTGAGGAATTATTAACGCAGTGAGATGTTAGCGCCATCTACAACTGAGCCGTCAGCTGTCGCGTTTAACCTCCGTGTTTTCCTGGGGTTTATAGTAATTTATTCAAGAAAGGGATTTTGAACAATTAGCAACAAACATCACTTGTTAAAGAATAGAAAATAGTGATTCTCTCGATATATTGCTTATGATAATGAGAATAAAGTACCTGCACTGAGAGAAAAAATTTCCTGCCAAGGATTGATATTCTCGTCAGAAGATAATATTTTTTCAGAACGAATTTTTCCAGGACAGTCATTTTCAGAGAGTCCAAGTCTATCCTCAAAAATTACAGTGATGTTGAACAATCTGATTATTATGCTACATATGACCTTGACAAAATGTTCTCCGATATCTTCCGGATTTTACAAATTGGCGATTTTCTCAGGTAAAGAAAATTGGAATAATTCCAAATGTTAATAATTATTATTGGAGTTTCTTCGAGGTCATATGCAGAAGAATATTCTTATAGATCACCATAATTCTCACGCTTGGAACTGATTTCGGAGCACCTGGAAATGACTGGCCTGGAGAAATACGTTCCAAAAGAGATATTTTCTTCTACTAAGAGTATGAAAAAGATATCACCAATAACATTTTCTTGGAAGGAATAAATTTTCTTCTCAGTGTGGAGGTGTTAATTTGAAACAATACATTTTTTGGATTTAAATGATTAGTCGATGGTGTTCTTTGATAAATACGAAATTATCTCGAAAACTAGAGAATTTATAGTACAACTTTGCGAGAATTTTTTGTAGATGAGACAATTCTGTATAAAAAGGTATGAAATTATCCCTTAAAATCTCTCATTGTCAAGATAATTCACAACAAATGACAATTATCTCTTAACTGGGGGAGAATGGGGTAGAAACTCAATCGTCAATATCTCCCGACCAAATAATGCAATTTTGATGAGTTAAATCTCAGTTTGAAGCTTGGAAAAATATCTTGAAATTTCACTCTATCGTTCTCGAGTTATTGGCAATTAAAAATTTTCAATTCTCCCCTTCAATTGTATTGAGCCAACAATTTCCCACTTTCTCGTCACATTATTTATTTGTTTTTCCGAACCTTCACTCTCAATTTTTTCAATATATTGTTTTGTGAATTTTTATTTTGCATTTTTTTTATTCCGACGTTTGATTTTTTTCTTTTCGCATTTATTTTTTTTTGCATATTTTTTCCTTTCATTTTTTTTCTTCTGATGTTTCGTTCTTCTTCAGGGGGGGGGGGGCAGCCCCCTGGACCCCCTCCCCTACGCTCCCACGTCTAAAAATAGTATTCTTCAATCAGCCGTTACGTGCGGTTTCGCTTACTCGAAATGTACTATTTATTAGCAATTAAAGGAGGAGATAAAGAGTAAGAGAAATATATTCAACGAGATTGGCAACTGCGGAAAGAGTCCCTTCGCCGAGAGGAAATGAGTTTTCTTTGGGGGTGCGACACATCTGTAGAAGTTGAACAATTTCATCTGTATTTTTTTCCTCTTCGTTTTCGTTATCTCCTCTTAGCCGGGATTTTCTTTCGATGGGAAATTGCCTTTGACTCATTTGCCATTCTATGGGCTCAACGATAAACTGATTGGGAACAGTGAGGAGACAATCAACAGCTGCGTTACACTGTCAATGGTGAATTATTGCTTTATAAAATTATCTCCATGGAATACCTCGAGTGTAAACTTGTTATCGGCGGAAGGTGGGGAGGGGGTAATCGGTGTAATCTTCTATCGTATCTCACGGGATGGAGCGGCGCGTCAATGCACGACACATGGGGGAATCTCATTATTGTGAGGAGGAAGGAAAAAGTTTTCTCGGGGGATCGATAAAATATTGTTAGCGTTTTACGGAATTTTATGATAATCGAGCTTTACGATAATTCCGAGATATTCATTGAAAACTGGTCAGTAGTCAAGATCGACTTGTACCGTTCTGACTATATTTCATCACCATCGAATTATAGTCAACACGTCCTCAACAATTTTTCATGGGTTACGGTAACTATGGCCGGAGAAGTAATTACTACAATGGAATGTAGCCATTGCAACTATTTTATAGTTCTCCTCACGATAGATTTGTCGTGGTTACTTTTGAACTTTGGTTAGTTTAACTGCATTTTGATTTGCAAAAATTACGCTTGTGAAGTTACTATAATGTTATGTGCCGCATACAAAAAAAATCGTATCGTTCACCAAAATGCCTCAACTATTTTCTTATTGTAAATCGAACTTCAGATTTTTCTCTCAGGGCAGACCCCATTTAAAAATCACATATTCGGACTTTTTAGACCATATTTAGTTATTCTAACACAAAAAATTAGAAACTAGAATTTGTGAGATTACAAAGCTCCCGGAAACAAAAGGGTATAATGAAATATGGCGCTGGTATTTAAAAAAATCAACAAATATTGAAGAAAAACTTATGAAAAAAAAAGAGAACATCTCTTTAAATTTAGTAACATAATTTCTTTTTCTCAGTATAATATTTAATTCAAAGATGAGCTCTTTCACAATCTCCAGCATTTTTCTCAATACAAAAAAGAAAAATTAATCCTCTTCCATCTTGGAACTCATTGTTCCAATGAAAAAGTCATGATAAAGACGGTCTAGGCTTTCTCCAGTACCCAGATGTCCCCGAGGATCCGTGGAATATCGAATGGAGTCTCACACCCGTGCCCAGTAAATCCCAGAACCCGTCTGCGGATAAGAGCGCGGGAGGGTGAGTGCTGGGATTTAAATACCCCACTAAGTCAAGTCGTCGGTCCTCGCCCCGTTGCGACGAAGCCTCAGCGAGGGTCGCCGAGGGAGAATTCCGTGCTGAGTGCTCCTCTAGGGGCTCTTTCCACTCAAACACGCCGGGATCTTCCTCGTTTCTAGTCAAAACTCCTGCAATCCGTCAGTTAACCCCTGAAAAAGAAAATCAATCTCCGGAATTTCCATTTTCGGAGATCTCAATATGTATTTTCTAATAAAAAAAGAATATTCAATTTAACAAGTCGGTTATTGCTAGAGCATTTACGTAACTGCATCCACTGAAATTAAAATATCAGGTGTGGTACTTAATTTGCAGGGATTTTTTGTAAACAAACGAGTATTGCTTTCAAGCAGAAATGAATAATGTTATTTTACACAAAGTATCGTCGATCACTTTCGACAATTCTTTGCCATTCTTCGAGCAACAGATGGATTCCGCGGTGAAAAAATTCATAATCGGTTGAAGCAATTCAATTTTCAACAACTACTACACTCGTTTATAAAAAAAAATGACATTGTCTACTTCTTTTTGCTTCCAAATGGTAGTTTTGTAATCGTTCAAATTTAAGTTTTGGATTTTTCGTGTTATATCGACCCAGTATGATCCAAAAAGTTCGAAAATAAAATTTTTAGACTTCGTCCATACCTGCGCAGAAAAAAACCTGATTTGAGTATAAAATATACTTGAACTAAGTATATTTTATACTCAATTGGGGGATGGGTATTTCAATTCGAAGATGATTCTTTTGTACCAAGCCGGGTTGTAGTAAGCCCTCTTAAGTGTAATATAAGGGTCAGGCACTAAGTGTCAGAATATAAGGGTCAAAAAGTGGAGGTTAAAAATAAGGGTCAGAATATTAGGGTCAGAATATAAAAGTAAAAAAAGTGGGTGCCAGGCAATGAGGGTCTAAATATGAGTCATATATTATGCTTGATCACCGTTTTTAGCCCTTACATGACCCTCATTGCTTGACACCCACTTTTTTTACTTTTATATTCTGACCCTAACTTTTTGATCCTAATATTCTGACCCTCTTTTTTTAACCCTAACATTCAGGCCCTCAGTTTTTGACTCTAATATTCCGACCTAGGCCGATTAGCCAATCAGAGGGCAAAAAGGGCTGGAATATAAAAAAAAAAAAAAAAAATCCGACCCTCATTTTTTAACCTCCACTTTTTTACTTTTACATTCTCACCCTTAGTGTTTGACCCTTATATTACACTTGAGAGCGCTTGGTACAACCCGGTCTAATGCGAAATAATTATCCTCGAATTGAAACACCCATCCTCCATTCGAATATAAAATATACTTGAATCTAGTATATTAGATACTCGAATGAAGAATAATATAGTTGAATCTGCTATTAACATTTTATCGATGGGCTGAGGGGAGAGATGGAACTGTAAAAAGGACAATCGGTTGTATAGAAGAAAGGGACAATAAAAATAATGATGATGATAACATTCAACTAAGTTGAAAATCTCAACAAAATTAGTTCAAAAGAAATCTTATGCGATGCAATCAAATTGAATAAACAATGAATTATTCATGATGGAACGAAATGATGTTCAAAATAACTATTCGGAAGCATATTGCTAATTTACTGGCAAAAATAACTGTACTATGCAATACAAGAGCAGTTTTCCACTTGTTTTTTTTAATTAAATGAAAAATTCTCCTGATTACGAATGTCCCATCCATAACCAAAAGTCGAATGCATCAGAATGAAATTCAATAGAACCCATTTTCTGCAAAACGTCAGAAGCTCTGACAATGCCCATGGATCTACATTTAGTAGACTTTTTGTCCACTTTTTGTCGACTTTTTCTTCGGTACATAGTGGGGTGCAATGCGGGCATTGAGACGTACAGAATCCGACGTCTCCTGACTTCCGGTTTCTACAACCTATGTACTAGTAGCTCACACATTTCTGACCCCGGGCCGGAGGCGAAACGAGGGAAAAGAAGACCACTGAGGCGCCCCAATAGAAAAGAGTCGATATTGGTCGGGCACAGGCGGTTGGACCGATAAGTGCCTTCAACTTTCCTGTTTTTTTTGCCCACCCGTGCAGCTCACTGTTCCCTTTCCTCTGTCTTCTTACTGTAACCCCAGAGGTTTCATTACGAATCCCAGTGTATTAAGGCCGTAAAAATAACGTGAAAAATGGTGAAAAATATTTCAGGGAATTTCTTATTAATTTCTATCTCATAAATTTTGGTTTCTGCTTGTGGATGGGGGCTCTAAAATCGGAGAAATATTTTATTCTCCAATACGGCGAGAAAAGTTGGAGAAAATTTATCTAGAAAATTGCGGGAAATTTTAGGATATAGCAGAGGATGGGGCAAAACGGTCCCCCTTCAATCGTCAATATTTTCCGATTCAATAATCCGATTGGGAAGAGTTAGAGCTCGTTTTGAAGAATGAAAAATTATCTTCAAAATGAAGTTGAAACTGGGAATTTTCACAATGTCATTCACAAGTTATTGACAATTGAAGGGGGGCCGTTTTGCCCCACCCTCCCCTACATGAAAGGCAATCGTGGAGCGAAATGTGATTCAATAAATACTTTTTGAAAGGATATTTTCCATGCAATTTTAAGAAAATAGTAATTATTCTGTTAATTGTTTATAATTTTCTCCTTGCAAAAACAATACGACCGATAAAAATCATGTTCCAATTTATCAGCTGTTAAATTTTCATATTAGAATAAATGATTTCTCATGTTCTAATTCCTATACTCAATAAATGAGATTTTAATCACAATTTCCATGAACAGCCTCAACTGTTATCTCAAGTGTATCTAGCAACCTAGTTCACACCCGACAACTGCAATGACCACTCACGCCTTTCTTCAAACGGCAACAAAAACCCAATGTGAATTAACGATTATTTCGGCTCGATATATCCTATTTACTAAAGATGAAGGAAACGTGAAGTTGTTTTATATCGAAATATCTCGAAACTGCCTGACCGCTAATCCTTAATTCTAATTGGTCAATATGTGACACGAAGTTATTCACAAAAGAAAACACGCGGCATTTTCAAATTCTTCAGTGGTAAATTTTTTTTTCACGTCATATATTATATATATATATATATATATAATATTTCACATGTATAGATATCATCGGTGAAATTAATAAATTCTGTCCTTTTATGGAGACCGATTATTTAAAAAAATTGAAGATAATTAATTGAAAATGAAAAATGCTTTATAGATTCTTTTACTCTACTTCGCTATTCACTTCAATCATTAGTCGAATTCTCTATTCACGAGAAAATGAAATTCAATGAATTCCATTTCTTCATTTCAACAAATGAATAGATCAGCATAGATCTTGTGAAATATAGATAGTATCGAAGCCGGACGGACTGACTGGCTGTGTACCGTGAAATTTTCACGAGGTTTACTTCCAGGGAGAGGATCACTCGAGTGAGAAAGGACTCGGATAAGGAAGAGGGGCTTATTCCGAGGGATTTTGAGACTCACCGGCCAGAGCGCCAGCCCAGAATCCATCCCATGCTCTCACTCCCCCTCCTCTTCCCTCCCCTCCTCTCCCCCGACGCCACCGCCAGACCGTCTCCAGGAGTTTGTGGAGACTCTGCTTCTTACTCTCTTAAATTAAATCCTTTATATATAGAGGAGTCTCCCCACTAAGTTCCTGATAAAGGACTGGGTGCAGCAGTAAAGGTTAGATAGTGAAACGAAAGGGGTGGATGGGTGGGGAGATCGACCAGTGTCGAGACGCGGAAGTATCGAATTTTCAAAGGATGTATGAACTACGTGCCTTCAGTCTCTAGACTTTATCGACAATCACTCGGTTATGGGGATGGATTTTGGGTGGGTCAATAAACTTTGAGAATGGAGACAATGGGAAAAGTTTACGTATTTAAGTTTTGCTTAAAGTAATTGTTTTATTAGCGTTGAAAAGGTCTGACTGGAGACTCGTTGATAATAGAAATGGGAGGGGGAGGGGATATCATGGGGTTCATTGTTGGAGACTTCTTGGAGTTACATTATTTTGCTGGGTTGAGGGGGTATGAACCGAAATTTGAAAGTGGTTCGGCGCTCTGGATGCACAGTGTTGGAGAAAAAATGGAAATTTCGTACTGTTTCGTTTAAAAATGAAATATTTATCAATTTTATTGAACATTATCATCTAAATTATTCAATCAGTAATGATTTTAAATGTCGGTTGACTTGAATCCTGAATTTTATACTAAAACTTATAACATTTGAATATTTGCCGAGCATTTTGAATCCATCATTGACAACTCAGTTGAAAATAAAAATGAAATCAACTAAATAAATCACTCATGTTGCAAATTATTTTTCTCATCAAGAGGTAAATGGCTTGTGGTTTTTTTTCTCAATATTTTGAGTGTCTAACCCATGCAACATCTCGATCAAAGTTCACACGGTCACGCTCCTTCCCTAAACGTAATGTTACAAGAAGTGATTTTCAGAAATTAATTTCTCACTAGGATGCCCCGAGGGAAGGATTAAGATTATTAGTAACGTGCGGCTCAAATATGAACCTGGCGTATGAGACAATATCAAAATTACGGTGAACAATGTGGTTTTGGCTAAACATCCTTGAGAAAAATGAAAATTCAAAACTCGTAATTGTGGAGAAAATCTGGTGAACGGTATTGTCCGGTGAGCGGTACAGGCATACCATTCCCTAGCAGTAAAAGAGAATACTCTCATGTTTCCAAATGATGAAGCCTATGAAATTTTTTTTTAGGATAACTTCCGGACCCTTATCAGGGTTCACAAAAAAAGTGTGAAAGGGCGTTTAATTTTTAGCAAATTTATCATTTTCCACCGGCAAAATCCTTTGAAAACCCATATAAATTTGTTTCTATTCATTATTTCTGGAATCCTCTCAACCTTTGTTATGAAAACAAAGGATGAAGTTTCTCCATTTATCTTCTCTCCCCAATGATTAATTCATTATCGTTGAAAAGCCTCACGCATTCACCCATCCTCGATTCCCTCACAGCGCGATATTTCGAAATTGTTGATAATTATTTACAAAACAACTTTTCACCGCTGTGAAATGAAGAGTTATTCGCAACACCTCGACCCCTGAATTTCCTTCTCGTCGGGTTCATTTTGCATTCAAAGGGTAGATCAATTAAATCCACTCATTGAAAATTTCCCTGTGTTCAAACGAATCAAACGAATTCCCAATGAATTGTACCAAATCAGTGGAATATATCGTGCCCTTTGAATTATTCCGTGAATGTATGAACATCCAAACTCTGTTTGTTTTCCTCCGCCCATCGAAATGGATAATGAATATGTGGATGTGAGCATGTTGCAGAAATTATGAACCTAGAATCTAGACGTGAAGTGAAATGGAGTTTTTATTTTACAATCGAGTTTTCTTCTGCACAACATCTGATATAATTGCTTAATTTTTTCACACCGGTAGAAATTTTTTTTAAATTGAGCAATAGTTGCACTTGAATTTGCAATATCTTGAATTTGAATTCAGATTAAGATCAAATCGTTCGTGGAATCTCTCATTCAGATTAGAAATTCAGGAGAATTGGGTTTTCCATTTGAGATTATCATTGATACTTCAATGACATCTAGAATTTCCAAATTCATTGCGGAAATTGAACATGACATCCAACTGAATTTTCAGTGGATTTAAAATTCAGGGAAATTGTTGATTGAATTTTCAAATTATTCAATAATTTTCATTATCATGTGGACCTGGAAATTGCAATTCCATTGAATACTCCAGATTGCAACTGATTTTTCAGTAACAAAATACATGACAATTTTGTGTGAATAAGTGATTGTTAAAAATTTCAAGATTCTTTACTTGAAATTTAATCCTGATTTTTAAACATTTCTTCTTCGAAAAACCAAAACGATAAGTAAATTGAGAAAAAAATTAGAATTGTGAATCTAATTAAGTTTTCTGGAAATTTTTTACAGTTTTCAATCATCTTTGAATTTACCGTAAGAGTAGAGCTACTTTAAATTAACACATTTTCTAGACACTAGTTTGTACAGTGGGGAAATAAAAAATTCATCAAAAACCCATTTATCGAGTCATAACAATATTATTGTTAACTTTCATATCAAATTCACCTCAAAACGTTGAATATACCAGTTCATCCAGAACTGGTATATTCAACGTTAATAATTCATCGATAACCAGTTCTACCAGTTCATCTTTTCCCTTGTTCCATTTTATTTTCAATCCCCCGAAAAAAAAGGAATAAACTCTGAAATAAACACCAATTGAAACAATAACGACAGGCAGATCCTTAGAAGAGAATAGAAATAACAATTCGTTGGGAAAACTTGAACTTTCTTGGTTTATTTTTCACCGAGAGCGTGTCTATGCAAACTACCCTGCCTTCTGTGAGAGCCACCCCCGCCCCCTCCCTTGAGAGTATTAAAGCACTAGCGCAGGGCATGCCCGCTTTAAAACCACCCCTTCACACCTCCGTGGGCACAAGCCGTCTCGTTCTCCCATTTGGATGCCAAGAAACGTTAGAAAAACACATGAATAAATGGTTGAAAATGCAGCCAGCACTCGGTGAACAGTTGACGCATGTGAGCCACGCCGGTCTTCAACCCTGTTCTCACCTACGAATTATCGATTGACGTCGAGTCCTCTCGCTCACTCGGTATTGTAGAATAAAGTGTTGTGATGGGTCGGAGATAAATCAATTTACTAATCGGAAATTAATTCCGCCGCTTCCATGCCGTTTGGGAGTTTTATAGATTCAACCATTTTTAATTATTTATTTATTTATTTCATCGTATGTATACCCTCTCGGGGCTTTACATTTTGTTCCCATCCCTACAATGAGCCCCGACATAGAATTGCACTTAAAAATTATTAAACTAAATAAGTTCATGAAAATTACATTCAATTTAGTTGTGCTTGGCACAAGTTCTAGATATATAGATACAAATTTTGTACTTAGCCATTTTTTATTATCGAATTTGTCAATTAAATTGCGTGAGGAAAATTAGAAAACAGTCATGAATATTCGGCGTCATTCAAATTACATTTTATACTGAATTATTAGGTTTTTACCCATTCCTTGTTTATAAATAAATGATTTTATGTCACGTCTAACGCGAGTTCTGCTCGATGCGACATAAAATATTGTAGATCACTTGAGCATTAATTTCGTTTTCAACAAATGTGAGTACAACCAAATGTGAGTGTAAACTTCACATTTGTGAACGAAAACGAAATTCGTGTCCTTGTACTCTATATTGTTAGAAAATTGCTCTTGAAATTTTAAGTGATAAAGCTTGAAATTTTTAATTATGACAAAGTTACATGAAATTTCTCTAGAATTCTTTATTGACGAATCAGTTAATTTCGTGAATATCCAAGTAATTCTCGATTTTCAGGTCCATACGGCACTGCAAAACCTTGAAAGTTTTGAAAATTCAGGCAATAATTTCTCTGAATCTTCTTTTTTCAATCTATTGAAAAAGTTGGACTTTCGGAAACCTTATTTTTTAAGCCTAAAATCGATTTCTGGTAAAATTCTAAATCGCGGATGGCCATCAATTTTTCGAATATTAGAAGAATTTTTGACTTACATTTATTACAGTGTTAAAAATTTTCGTCTGAATTTTCCGCGTCAAATCCCGGAAATTTTTGTTATGCTCAATTTTCACCGAAATTTCAGAGAATCTTATCATTGAAAAATTAAATATTTCATTGATTTTCTGCTCAAATGATTTAAAAATGAATAAAATACTTGATTTTTCAGTTCAATTACTCCATGAAAATTCGTAAAAATCAGCAAAATTTAGGAATAAATTGAAAATTCATGTCATTTTGTTTCTGAATATTCATGTTTCGTTTAAAATTCAATAGAGTTGTGAAATTTCCATTTCACTTCCACCGAAAACTGATGAATTTCCTTGAATTCCACCTAAAACGTGAAATTTCATAACCATTTTTCCCCTAATTCGGATTCAATGTCACTCTCATGAGAATTACTACCACATATTCCGTGAAATTTCGGAAAATTTCGAACAGTGTAAGGCTTAAACATACTAATCGAAATTAAAAAATAAAAAAATAATTGATAGTCTTAATTTCCACTTGATGATGAATCAAATAATAATATGGAACTGCAAATTTTCTATCAAGTACATAACACTAAATTTCTTATGAAGGATTTTCAATTACCCAAATAATCGTCAATCTTCCTAACTAAATTACTGATTACTAAATAATTCGGAATTTGAATATTTAAATTGAAGTTTACTTCAGTAATTAAAATTTAAGCGTGATATTGACAAATTAACTACTTAATAATTTAACAGTAACTGGAATTTATCGGTGTGGCTATGCCTGTTCTAAAAATGAACGCAGTTGTTACGATTGCGAACAAATGACTTTTATCATTGAAAATTGATTGTTTATAAATTATTTATAGAAAGTGCTCTTAATTTTTAAGAATCGCAATTTTTCCATTATTTTTACATCATAAACAAAGCGTCGGAGGCAAAAATTTAGTTAGCATTGCCGCTTTCAAATAACACACTGTAATTTCCAATTCATTACAAATTGACACTAATTTTGGTAATCAATAACAATTCTGCTGATTATATTTACATTAATAGCTACACTTCTTGGATATTCCTGTCAAGTAACAGTTCACTTAAATTCCATGTAAAAATCATTAGCATTTTTCACAAATTTAGATTGTTTGAATAATCCAACAATCTTACTTAGAAATTCAAAGTGATATTTACCATCAACCACGTATTTCCTACTTTTCCTCGTGACAATATTGACATTGACGATACATAATTATAGTTCTCAAAGTATTTAAATTGATGCCTCGAGGCTTCTCGCCGAGTTTCTCGAGGAAAACGGAGGACGAGAGGGTCAGAGAAGAGTCCTGAAGTAACGAAGGGCTTGATCGAATAAGTAGCAGTCTCTTACTCCACTTCTCTGATGAAAGATAATCGGTTTACGTCGCTTTTCTCCTCTCTTTACCTTGTTTCACCTCTGTCCCTCGGGTTTTTGTCATTCCGATAAATCCCTCTCTACTTACCGCTAATCTATTTTTTATGTCACTGTTACGTCTGTTTGTTCCTTATTTTCTGTTTCCCTCCTCGGGTAGTTTAGTGTTAAGTATTTGGTTTTAAGCATTTCCGGTGGATTTTGTTATCGAAGGAGAGTGGAGTACAGGTGGATTATCACCGTATGATGGGGATTTATCCCGAATGGATTGAATCGATTCGCCAACATCTTTTTCCTCCCCATGTTTTTACGCCCAAGTAAGGGGAGTGGGAAATTGAGGTACCAAAATGGGCGCGCCCTCGGCACAACGATTGCTCTCTCCCAGCGGATGGAAATTTCAATTTCAGGGGATGGAGTGACTGTCGTAGGTAAAACCCATATCGTGCGAATTTCTCGGGTCAGGCAGTGATGCTTGAATGATATTGTAAATTGCCGGGGATGACGATCTTCCTACGTATTCATTGATTTTTTCTTCTCGTGCGTACATATGCAGACAGAAGTTTAATAAAAAGTGTGAAAGGTAATCGTGGAGCAAAATTGTAGGGGAGACAGCGGCAATGGGACCCCTGTAAAATTTGAAATTTTATACAAATGTTTAATTGTACTACACTGACCGAAAAAAATTATTTTATCAAGAGAATTTTATTTGAACCAATCATTTGGTTGTTAATTTAAAAATAAACATGATTCCGTAGTGAATACCAGTTATATCTTCTTGAGATACATTTGATTGGGAGAAATCGAACTTCTCTAGAATTGAAATTCCTTTTATTTGTCGTAATGATGAAAGTACTTGATTTCCTTCTAGCCAAAAGTTTGCTACCTCCAGAAATTCGTTGGTTAACTCAAAAGTCATAATTATTCTCATGACTAAATACGTTGTTATCTCAATCAACACGATCATACGTTGTTCCAAGTAAATTATAATTGAAGTAAGGATTTCGTATGTCAAATCAGGATGAATATTGTTACGCGGAAAAATTTTTGAGATTGAAGTAAGATGTCGTTGAGTTGAAAGAAGTTTATATTTCTTGACTGAAAAAAATCGCATTAGTTTGCAATAACAAAATCACAGATTACGGCAATTCAACACAAACTTGGATATCACAAATTTCGTTCAATGTTATGTACGGAAAGCAAAATTTAAACATCGGCTTCATTCGAGAAAACAACATTTAATTTATTCCTCAATGTAATCATCTCCTAGATACAAATTTTTTATCAATTCATGAAAGTAGAAAATTTCTCGACTGGAGATTATATTGGGGTAAAAAAAAAGAACTTTTCCATTTTTGTGGTGGTGAATACATGTGACTTGACGCCAAGGACTGTTTTATTTAATTCAAGTAAATGTATCTCAAGAAGAAATAATTGATATTCACCGCAGGATCTTATTTATTTGAAATTGGTTCAAGTATATAATAGTTTCTCCAAGAGAGAAACATCTCAATAAGAATAATTTCTTCTATTAGTATACAGTTACTAATGAAATACCCGATTGTTAGTAGACTTAAAGTAGTACAAATACAACTCAGATTTCAAAGATTACAATCGAAAAGAATTCTAAACGAAAGTTTATAAGAATAGAAGCATTCTAGTTAGTTAGCGCTCAATTCTTAGTCTAATATTATTGATAATAATCAATTAATAAATGCCAAAATACCGCAGAGTCTTACGAGAAAATCAGCTATTCGAGTTTAGACAATGATTAAAATCTAGAAAAAATCTTGAAAAATTAGAAAGAAGTAAATGAAAATTCTGCGCTTAATACGAAAATTAGCGTGAGTGTCATACTTTCGTCGTAAATAATTTATGTATCTGGATACCCGAATGTACAGGATGCCTTAGTCAAACGAGAAAGTATTGTTTAAGAAAATAATTGTAAAGAGAATTTGATGGATTCAAAGTTCAAAGATTCACGTTTATCCGAAGCTTCTCCTCGTGAGGTAAAACGGGAGAGACTTAATTATTCCACTCGATTTATGATCAATCGGCCATTGTCCTTAAAATTTCATAGACAGCCGACTAGTAATTTTCTGAAGATAAATATTAAAAGCTTCTGTATTACACGGAGAAAAAAATTCCAGAATTTTTCAGGCGAAATTCAGGCAAAAATTACCGTGCCGTCTGGTAAAGTGGGTTCAATTGTCTAGCACCAGAAAAATTCCGGTGCTGCATAGTAAAAATTCCGGTAACGCACAATAAAAGCTTGATCCCTGACTGTTTTCTATTACATGATAAATTTCATTCAATAGTTAAAAATGAGTAAACATTGTCATTCAGCATATCATCCTATTAATTTTATTTTAACCTCTCCTCCATATCCTCTCTCCCATATTAAAAGCGGAATGCGCGGCAAACGTATGTGGAACGTTTGACAGGCCAATGTATATCTACAGCGTTATAACCTCATGAAGCGAAAATAAACGGCACTTATTTTATTTCTTAACCGTTTTATCACAACACTAATTAATATTTCACTGAATTGATATTATGAAAAACATTAACCCCGGGTTTCAATAAGGAGATATGTGAGAGAGGAGGCTAGAGGAGGCGACGGAATAAATCATCTGGTCACGTTGAGTCGATGTTCGTGGTTGCGGAGGGGGGACGAAGAGTACCGAAATCTTACGAATGCGCGATCGGGTCCTAGGATTCTGGTAGAGCACCGGAAAAATTTGCCAGTCAGTGTCATAATTTTTCTCGTATTTCTCGTAAAAATTCACTGTCGCTTCGATTTTACCGTGCTGCACAAGAATTTTTCCCCACATTTATCCGAAAAATGACTCGTGCAACAGTACTTTTTCCTACTCTTTGCGGTACATTTGGCCTGGAAAGACCATCTGAACCAACTTTACTGTGCGGGCACGGTAATTTTTCTCGTACATTTCTCTCCGTGTATGACATGTAATGTTCAAATATTTTGTAAAACTTGAGGTAATCAATATGGCTCTACTATCAACATTTATAGATCTTAAGGGGTTGGGGACCAAAAAATGTAAACACCCGAGAGGGTATACAAAAGACGAATAAACTATTAAAAGCTTGAGGGGAAATTTTCCATCAGTCTGTAAATTTAATCAAGCAACCAAATCTGTCTCAAAATATGGTTTCGATCACCTTGATTCCATCGAATCACCGGCTTCCACTATGTGGCCCTCACAGGCAACATAGTCTGAAAAAATTGTACCCCGAGGGAGGAGAAAACCAATGAAAACCTCCCAATTGATTCCACAACATGCACTCCCTGCAATCAAATACGACCATCATTTCTTACGGATGATCAAAGTATTGATTTCAACACAACAAAATCGATTATCATCTCCATTTTTCGCGATAAAAATATTCAGTTAAATTCACCATTCGTTTCATCAAGTGCAGATTAGCTTATCCCCAGTCGAGCGATTTTTAAGCATCAACTCAGCCATTGGAAAGTGTAAAAAAAGCACATTTCCCCTACCTGCCTCTCCCCCTGCACTCCTCTCCCTTTAATATCTCTGATAAATAGATTGTCCCACTGGAACGACGTTATAAATGTCCATAACGAGTATTTTCCCTCGGAAAATCCCCATGTAAGCTCTAATGGTTTTCACCCTCTACATACCCCTTCCCACGGTGATACTACGTAATAACGTGCACGTTATACCGAGCGAATCGATCCGGTTTCGCAGTCATATTACCTTACAACCTTTATGTCCTTATTTCGTTTCAGTTACTCTCGATAGAAAGTACAAGACCGGCGGGAGAGAAAGGGTGAGGGGTGGGGGGATAATACNGGGGAGAGAAAGGGTGAGGGGGGGGGGGATAATACGCGGCTGGTAGCCTCGGAAAATAGGTGCGTTTTTATCGCCATTGTTGGGTTTTCCTCGATTTAACAAAAAAAAGGAAGAAAATGTGGGGATCCAACTATCGCGCTCTTATCGTCAGCCGTTGCGAAAAAACAAATGAGGCGAAAAAAATTGATGATATTCGTAATGGTGAGGTAATGCTTTCTGCCCTGCACTGTTGAAAATTTTCGTATGTGAAAATTCAGAAAAACCAGGAAAATTCTGGGAAAAATTGAGAATTCACGTCATTTGGTTTTTGAATATTCATGTTACACTGACAATTCAATCAAGTTGTGAAATTTCTACACGGAGAGAAAAATTCAATAAAAAGTACCAGAAAAAAACGTAAAAACTACGTTTCGAACATTCAATAAAACGTGTGAGTCGGAACTGAAATTGTACGAATCACCACGAAAATTCTACGATTTGTTCTGTAAAAATTAACCATCCGTCTGATGACTTATCGCTGTAGGGACAACAAGTCGTTCCGTAATTTTTCCCCAACGATTGAGAAATCTTACGGAACAGAACGTAGAGATAACTTACCAGCTTCATAAAAATTGTTGAACGTTCAAGAATTTTTTATTTTGGAGGCATGATAAGTCGGGAAGTTTCTGTAAGATTTTACTTCTTCGGTAAAAATTACGTGACAATTTCATACTTTGTTCGGTGATGAACCTGAAAATTCACTGAACGTTTCAGATTTCTTCACTTCCATTCCTATAAAAATTGCCGGACAACGTTTCCTCATTGCGGATTACGTGAATTGTTCCGTAGATTTTACTGAATATTTTTCTCTATGCATCTCACTTCCATTGAAAACTCACGAATTTCCGCGAATTCTACTTAAAACTTGAAATTTCATAATCATTTTTTCCCTAAATTCGATTGAATGTTCTTTCTTATCAGATTTACTGTAATATCTTCCATGAAATTTCAAAAAATTTCTAACAGTGCGGATTAGTTTTTTAAGAAAATCGCAAGAACCGTTTTTCCATAAGATGGAAAAGTAGAATTCGGGGGACCCATTCTAGAAAATTCGAGAAAATTCTCTGGTTTTCTAGAAATTTCAAGAAAATTCTTCAGTTTTTTTACTAAATTTTATAAAATACGAGAAAATATTATATTCGAACTCCTGAGGCAAAAACTAGTTATCCTGAGACAAAAAATTGGAGTTTTTGGATTTGACGAATACACATTTTCCATTAGAAAACAAAAAAAAAACCAACTTATTCTTTGTGAACATTGAACAATGCCACGTTTCAAGGACATATACATGACACCCTTAATATCCGGGAAAGAAGAGGTCGCAGAGAAATGCATGGAGAGAGAATATGAGGAGACTGAGAGAGGAGAAAATCGCATTTGTTTTCGTTCCTGTTATGTGCGGGCGGGCAGAATGGTGCATGTTGTTGTATACGTATATGTATGTGTATGCTATTATGTTCTGCCTTGTGCCATTTTTTTGCATACGGAATACAACATGAAAATTGAATTAGTTGGAATTCGAGTGATGTTGAACTGTTTATGAGTTGATTTGGAAATCGGAGTAATGGGAAGAGAGTGCGTGACGGCGCTCTTATTAATATGGCGAAATCCTGTTCTGACTCTAACTCTGTACTGCAAAAACTACGTGTTTGAAAGCACATACATTCAGACGGAGAGAGAAGTTGAATGAAAATTATGTAGAAAATTCCGTAGAAAATCGTGGCTTAATTTGACTGTACGAAAGGTAATCGTGGAGCGAAATGTAATTCAGTGAAAAATTACATTTTGTCGAGGATATTTTATGATTTGTTCGCGAAAAAAACATCTATGGATGCAAAAATTTTACTCCTGTACAGTAAAAATTCCCACACGGGTAGAGTATTTGTTTTCCAAAGGTCATTTGACTGGATGAACATTTTCTAAAAATAATTGTTTTTTTAAATTCCCACATCCCTGTATAATCCAACTGTAGATTTCTCCCCTATGCTGAGCGAAATTGTCTCAGCAGTTGTTCAGTTATTTGGATGACCCTTCCGAAATTAATTTTGTTTTTAATCAGCAGACAATGGGGAATGGGTCGAGAATTTATTGGTTCGACCCATAATGGGTCACATCCAACTCCCCTAACCCCTACCCGTTAAACCTAAACCCGGGAGCGAGCAAAGCGAGTGGCCGGCGGTGATTTTTCTCTAACTTTTCCCTCCGTGCATGATCTAAAAATAGCATATTTGAACTGAGACCAAAATTATTTATCCTAACACACAAAATTGGAAATTTCGGATTTGATGAATACAATGCTTCCATTCGGACGCAAAAATATAAACATCCCCTCATCCCTAGATTTCTCCCCGTGTGACCTCACCACCAGAAACCACTGCACAAAACTATAATAGCCACGGGATTTTCATCTGCGTATGATTGGCTGTCACCCCTCACTCGTCGACAATCCCGTGACACCCGTCAAGTAAACAACTATTCTCGTTGAGAGTTGAGAGGAGGATTGCTCGGAGGTTTTCATAAAGGAGAGCGTAGAAAGGATCGGGTTCACTGAGAGAAAAAACTACTGTTGACAAAGAAGGTTTACTTGATACAAGAAAATATTCTCTTGTCAATTTTAAAAATCGTGAAATCTCCTGATAAATAATTGCGTTCTCAGACTGAGAGAAAAAAGTTTTCCAACAGGATGAGATTTTCTTGTTCCGAGAGAATTTTTAAGCATTCTCAAGTCTTGAAATTATGTCCTTCCCATAAATTCATGTAGTTTGCGTTATATCTAGAATTTTTTTTCATCAAGACTTTGATTGCATAAAATCTTGCACAAAGAGGACAAGACTTGAGATCAATTTTCTATACACTTGAATTAATAATGAAAGTGTTCGTCGTGCAATCGAAACAAGAATTCCTCAGTTGGAGATGATGAGTGATCAGATCGGGAAAGTGTGAATTCTCACAATCCATTAAATTCTCGATATAACGCAAACTATATGAATTTACGGAGAGACTTATGCTAACACTCAAAAATTTTCTCGGGACAAGAGAATCTCATCCTGTTGAAAGACTTCTTTCTCTCAGTATGTGAGCACAAAATCATTTACCAGGAGATTTCACGATTCTAGAAATTGACAAGAGAATATATTCTTGTATCAAGGAAATCATCTTTGTCAAATGTAATTTTTTCTCAGTGTAATACCTTTCGAAAAGAAAAACAGGCACACTCCACTTATCAGAATATGTACTCCGGATTCCATTTCCTCTTCCTCGCGATTTTCCCCACATACGCTTCATCTTTCTGTGCCGCATTCTTCAGTCTGTAAACAGTGAGGATGGAATTCATACGCCTCGGCAGTAGCGATTTTTCTCCGAAAATGTGGACGTAGGTTATTTTGAATAGAAGCGTATCGGGTGGATTGTCTGGGGGGAATTCAGGGGATGGAGAGATATGTTGGTGTATTCCGTCTGACATGCGTGGATTTAATCTCCTGGGAATCGAGATTACATATAGGTTGGGGAAGAAACATTGGTGCATCGATTGAATCACTTTCCAAGCGCTGTTCTTACTACTTTCGTTGTTTAGTATACATTTCAACATCATCCGAGGGATCAACGACTGATACCGGATGAACCGATCATAACGAGCCCTTAACTTTTACTTACACAGTCTCGGGTTTATCTACTCTCTTCCGTTAACCAATAACTTTTTCCCATCGTGATGCCTCGGTAATGGAAAATTCAGCTTTGTAATTCATCAGAATTTCTGGAAAGTAATTAACAGAAGCTCTTTCGTATCAAAATCCCGTGAATTTTAGCGTTTGAAGGTAATTGATTCATTAACCGTACGCTGCGTAAAATTTTTTAAATATATACTTATTTACTTAAGAGAAATAAATTATCTTGAAAGGCTTAAGGATATGCAAGAACTCTGGCGATTTGTTCTCCAGTGAAATGCTATTCTATTTTGGTAGTCGAGCATCACAGCTTCCATTTGAGCCCCATTTGACCCCATGTGTCCGGACATTTCATAATAAATTTATTGTTTACTAGGGGGCTTCGCCCCCTGCGCGTTTCGCTCGGCAATTCTGGGGGGCTTAGCCCCCCATTCGCTTCGCTCGCTTTCCCCTCAATCTTCTTGGGTTTGTTTAGGTGTTAGTATTGTGGAGAAAAAAAATTGATAGAATGATTAACCTGCTTTAAAGTAGCTCTACCCTTACGGTAAATTGAAAGATTATTGAAAACTTTTGATGGTAAGGATCATGAGAAATTGGAGAAATAAATAACCACGCCGATTAAATCGTCAAGGATGCAACGTTTCGCTAATTATTTTAGCTTCCTCATTATTATTTATTCTCCAATTTGCCATGATCCTTACCATCACAAATGATTGAAAACTGCAAAAAAATTGCAGAAAACTCAATTAGATTCGAAATTCTAATTTTTTTCTCAATTTAATTATCGTTTTGGTTTTTCAAAGAAGAAACGTTTAAAAATCAGGATTTAAACCAGTGTCTTATGTGAAAATCAACATTTCCATTCTAATCAAAGATTAAAATCTGAATTTTATTTCTGAATTTTATTAGATGTGAAAAAATCAATAATTTTTTTGACACCTCGTAAAAAATGATCCACCGTTTTGCAAACAAGTTTCATTATTTATTTATAAGAGGGAAATGCTTGAACAAATGTCTTTATTTTGCGAAATTTAATTTAGATCATACGGAGTGGGTATGAATTTTTTCAAATTTTTTTCCATGCAATTTAGTAGAAAAATTTAAAAACTGAAAATATCTAAAAGTACAGCGTAGCCCGGCTGAAGGGTAGAGCTACTTTAAAAAATTGAGATTTTTATTATTTATAAAGGGCTCCAACCAACGCTTTTGGTCTTGAGATTCAACCATTCATTTTTCCATTTATTTCCATAAAATGGAAATTGGTTAATTTTTACGGAACAAATCGTACAATTTCAGTTCCGACTCACACTTTTTATTGACTTGTACTTCGCTCGCGGATTACGTTTCGAAACGTAATTTTCGTGTTTTTTTTCTGGTATTTTTTACTGAATTTTTCTCTCTGTGTAGTCAACTGTCTACGAAGTATCAATTATACCCCACCAGTTTAATCTCCTCACAGCGCCAACCTTAAAAATACCTCATCACCCACGAAATTCCAAAGAATAATGTTGAACGATGCTGACACGATTTTCCCTTCCGATGAAAGCTCCTTCCAATCCCTTGATCCCTCAGAAAACGATTCCAAACAAAAGGCAACAACTTCCGCCATTGACGGGAGAAATTCAATAAAATACCCGTCAAAGTATTTTCGTCGTAACGAAAATCTCATGACTCCAGGTCATACACCAGAGGATGTAGCGCTCAATCGATAACAATAGAAAAAAAACCTAAAAAGGTAAAAACGAAATGTTCCTATTTTTCCTTTTTCTCCCCATCACTCGCAGTTACGGGAATGGCAAGTTAACTGAGATGTGTAACAGCTGGGTTTTACAACGTTTCCCCGGGATAAATTCCAAACGTAATATTCGATAGATAGTTCTCCTTGGATAGTGTCACCCCAGTTGTGGTATTTGAAAATGACATTCAGTGGAGGGAATCACTCGTAGGTCATGGCCTCGTCAACTTTATCGAGTTTTAGCCGGCAACGCAGTTTTCCGTCGAGCAAATCAGTCAACGGGAAATGGTGGCACGATCGGATTTGTCGTCTGAGGCGCGTCGTAAGGTTCAAAAGTTCACGATATACCCCTCGTTCGAGATTTTTATTTCCTTGCACGTTATTTTCTTTCATACCATTAACGATTGTCCTTGTTACCTATAAAATAGAGACGAGTGGCGCAAGAGGGATTCTCTTAAATCGGGAATATTCCACTGACCAAATGAAGCGATTCGGATAAATTTGGTCTTGTTTTGAGGTTAAGAGAACACGGAAAGAATATAAAATTATTTTTTACTGTGGGAACACGGTAATTGTTAACATGAGAAATAGAATGTAGGACCATGCCCACTAAACTCGGAAATTTGCTATTTAACAGAGTAATTTTGGGAAAAAATGAAAAACTGCGACGTGCTGGATGAAAAAATATGACTGATCAAAATATGATGAACTCCGTAGGAGAAATTACAGCCAGAGAAAAAATTATTTTTGATGAAGATGATTTCCTTGATACAAGAACATATTCTCTTGTCAATTTTTAGAATCGTGAAATCTCCTGGTGAATAATTGTGTGCTCACACTGAGAGAAAGAAGTCTTTCAACAGGATGAGATTCTTTTGTCCCGAGAAAATTTTCAAGTGTTAGCATAAGTCTCCCCGTAAATTCATATAGTTTGCGTTATATCGAGAATTTAATGGATTGTGAGAATTCACACTTTCCCGATCTGATCACTCATCATTGCCAACTGAGGAATTCTTGTTTCGATTGCACGACGAACACTTTCATTATCAATTCAAGTGTATAGAAAATTGATCTCAAATCTTGCCCTCTTTGTGCAAGATTTTATGCAATCAAAGTCTTGATGAAAAAAAATTCTAGATATAACGCACACTACATGAATTTATGGGAAGGACATAATTTCTAGACCTGAGAATGCTTAAAAATTCTCTCGGGACAAGAGAATCTCACCCTGTTGGAAAACTTTTTTCTCTCAGTCTGAGAACGAAATTATTTATCAGGAGATTTCACGATTTTTAAAATTGACAAGAGAATATTTTCTTGTATCAAGTAAACCTTCTTTGTCAAAAGGAGTTTTTTCTCTCAGTGTACCCGATCCTTTCAACGCTCTGCTTTATGAAAACCTCCGAGCAATTCTTCTCTCAACTCTCAACGAGAATAGTTGTTTACTTGACGGGTATCACGGGATTGTCGACGAGTGAGGGGTGACAGCCAATCACACGCAGATGAAAATCCCGTGGCTATTTTAGTTTGGTGCAATCTTTTCTGGTGGTGACGTCACACGGGGAGAAATCTAGGGATGAGGGGAGGTTTATAATTTTGCTTCCGAATGGAAGCATTGTATTCGTCAAATCCGAAATTTCCGATTTTGTGTGTTCGAATAACTAACTTGGGTCTGAGAAGTTCGACCATGCGATTTTTAGACCGTGCACGGGGAAATAAGTTAGGAAAAAATTAATGCCTATCGCTTCGCTCACTCTCGTATTAGCAATTTATGCTATTTAGTAGAAAAAACTACGTATTAAAAATTACGTAAGGAAAAATTACAATTTAACATTGCCGGAATTCGTACAATTCGAGTAATTTCTCGTCGTTCACTAGTAAAAATTGGTTAAAAAATTGAGCGTTTTCAACACTATTGAATATTATTTTTTGTCCGTGCAGTCTATACTGTTTTATTTGTTAAAAATTACTCTGTTAAATCATCAAAATGAATTTCACATCACAAACGTTCGGTTAAAATTTATCAAATTTAAAATTTTTTCCAGTATGGTGTTCGATTACTATATTTACACAGTAATTTTCTATTTTATATTCTCTCCGTGAAAGGCCTTGAACGTGGCACGAGATTTTTCAATTTTCACTCCGCCAATTCCGAGATATTGTAGATTTGAAAAAGTTTCATTGACAACGTTTTCCCTTGTCGGAGTAGAGTTATGCTGAGTCAAATCCCGAGAGCCCGAAGCCAAGGAGTATACCGCTGATGTCTCACTCCACCACCGGATATCGACTCTAGGATGATGAAAACACCAAGGCCAGCTTGCGCCCCACTTCTTGACACAGCTCATTTGTAACGTAGTAAAGTGGCTCGGTAGTGAGGCGCATTTTCCTCTCTGACCTGGATTACCTTCATTCATTAACACTGAATTTCCACCCGACACATTTACTCTCGTCTCTCTGTTTTTTGTGGAAACCATTGGTGGTTTGTGATGAAACTGTCGCAATGGTGTTTTGGAAAGTTATTAAAGTGCAGATTCCGGGGGTTTTGTGGGTTAACATCAATCAGGGTCATCAGGTTCTGGCAGAAATGCTCTGGTCTGTGTGGCAAGGGTGCTTTGATGGTAAAACAACGATGTTCAAATGGATGCTCGTTCATTTGTTGGGTACTTCATGAAGATTTTATGGGCGGAGAAAAAGGTCTGAGGATTGTTGGGGGGAAATTCCGGTAAAAATTCTGGTGCTGTGCTAGAATCGAAGCGCAATGTGCTAACTCATGAAAACTTTTCCTTCTGCACTAGAAATTTTGACGTTATCAGCGCAATTTTTCCACAAATCCCCACAAAATTAACAGCCCCAGAAATGTTCCAGTGCTATGTTGGATTCCGGATTGAAGAAAATACTAACTTCAAGTTAAACACGAAATCTTTATTATTATTAAGACTAAATACAAGTACTTTGGATATCTTCCTGAATGGATGTTTACTCTTAGACTGTTCGATTTATTCTGCTTAAAACTAGAGTTCGGAGGATTTTGGTAAAGTCCTCAGAGGGTAGATAGTAGGGGTAGGAGAGACTGGAGGGAGTAAGGCCCAAGGTGGGTGATTGGCTAGTTTAGGTGAGGGATGACCCTTGAGGGTTGGACTTACGGAGGTAAGGGAGAGGTATGAGGTATTGGGGAAAGTACCGGATTAGGACCCGAGGTACGGGAAAGTACCGAGGAGTTATTAAACGATTTAGAGGGTTTTGGAGTGAAAAGGATAATAAAAACCGCAATGAAATATTTTAACAAAAGATCTTGGGAAGGGTGAACATCTGCTGGATACTTGGAGAGAGACAAGGTTTTGGGAAAGTAATTCTAGGAAAAGAGTGGGTATACAACAGCTAGTTCTAGAATTTTTCTGAGCTTCCTTGCAAAAATTGACGAACTTACCTCAAAATTTGGCGTGCCCATCTGAATTTTCTACCTTTTGCTTCAAAATACTCGTCTCGCCGGGTTCTATCTAGATCAATCAAAATATTTATTCTCATTCATATAAAATTTTCGAAATATTGCAATTTCTTCGTTTTTTTTTTCATTCTTGTACGCTCGATAACTTGAGAAAAAATGAAGATAGCACGTTGAAATTTGGTATGATTATAGCTCTTATAATACGCAAGGTTGGTATTTTGGATAGGCGCAACTGGTCGAGCAGTTTCGGAGATATCTAACCTTTTGTATAAATCGATTTCATTAAAAGGTTGAATATTTTCCTGTAGCACGTGGTTGTATGTCTGTCACAAGGATAGGGAATTGCTACAGATCCATTCGGAACCTTACTGCAAATGGAACTGGTAAACATGAAAAGAGGAAAGAAACTAATAACACAAAAAGTGACGGTAACATGCCTTCTGTCAGATAGGCTCAAACCTCTTCTTGTTTCGAATAAAAATGGCAATATGGCAGTTTGCACCTCGTTTGTCTTGCCCAGCACTAGAATTTATCCCCGACTTTTCTCTCTTTGTAGTTAAAAAAAGTTGATGTTAGATTATGAAACAGGTTCATTGACAGACTTAATACCCAAATAGTTCAAGAAAAGGACCCCAACACTCCATCTCAGTGTTGGCAGCCAACTTTTCTGATATTTCCAGAAGAAGCTTCATAGTAATTCATCAAGATGCCTCTTCCTACGGATTCCATTCATCCCAAACCTCTTGATGCATCTGCAAACAACACAACATGACGTTTTCAGCCTTACCTCCGTCATCTGGCATCACTGGCACCAAAAAATTTCATTTCGCGCAATGAAATATCTCCCCTGCAATACGTAAACACTTCTAAAAATGATGAAGTTCACATCATAACAAGAAACCCGTAACAAATGATAAGTTCTTTACCCACCAGAATCGTTTTTCTCTCGGTCTGAACTAAATCAACTTTCTTTCTATTACTATCACATCGCTGGACGAAGCCAGCATTCCCGCATCCGGCTTCCCATCCCACCAACGCCTTCGTCCTCCCCCTTTCAAAAGCCAACTTCTTCTCTACCCCTATCGCCAAGTGACTCCCATTCGTAATCGTTCGGCTTCCCTTTGGAGCCAGCTGGAGAGGAGATTTGATCCTCACTCATCCGCAATCCACCGAACGGTTAGATCCCTCGGCGCTTGTTTCCAGGCATCTCATTGTCACCCTTCCCTTAGCGATACCCACCTATTCACAGGATACATTGAAACCCCTGTACACACACTCACTTGAAACGAGTGGCATTCCCTCGAAGGAACGAAACATTTTGGTAGTTGTCATAAGACTCAGGGCCTTTTCACTTCAGCTCTTCGGAATTCGTTGAAGCAGTTGGTCTTTTGATGTAGGAGCATGGAAACTATTAAGACCCTTTCAAGTACGACATCCTTGGGAATTATAGACGCAACTTGGTATTGTAACTCATCTCCTTTTGTGAAGTTTGGTCGCTGGAAAATTACAGTTTGTGGAGGAACAACAAGCGAGGTAGATGTACTTGGTTTTTGGAAAAGTGTTTGGATGGGGAGGATGGCCGGAATGGGATGTGGGAGACAATTTATCGCTGGGCTCTTGGAGCTCGTAAAGAGCAGTTCAAGACCTCGTAAAAGCAACGGGAAATTCCTTGGAATTATTACTACATCTGAAATCGTTTTTGATTGATATAATGCGCTTGAGGAGGGTATAACGTTTCCATCGATTGGTTCGATTGGTTCGAGAGGGATGAGTTTCTTGCCTCTTCGATTGTGGTCCGTAGTCCTTCAGATTGATGAAAACGATAATGGGGGATTTGGGCGATGTGAATTGCAGCTGATTTCTTAGTTTGATTTCTCTCTGAGGAGTTTCTGTAGATCGATCTCGACTTAGTTGATTATTTTATGAATTTGTAGATTGGTGAATTAGTGATGCGGGTATAACAATCATCGTTACGAAGTTGCTAGTATTGAATCGGCCGCCAGCAGTTAGAGATATCTGAATATTAGAGTTGAAATCAGATGCCTCGGTAATGTCAGACATTTCACTGCGAAAACTAGTGTCTTCGAGACGTCTTAATTTAATTAATTTAAAACATCAAACATAAAATCCAAGAACTTTTAATGATTTGGATGTGTGAAAAAGTGGGAATTCTGAACTCATGTATTAATATTTTTAGGAACAGTCGTAAAACACGCGCAGCCTCGCGATAGACTCGATGAACCAAGCCGAGGCGTCAGGGGGCCTATTCTCGAGTTTGAGGTGAACGGATTTGTGAACGGAAGTGGCTTCGTTCACTTATCGATTTGGGGAACCAAAGTTTTCGTAAACGAATCCTAGATCCACATGTGAATCAATTTCGTTGACGGATGTCGTTTTCGATTCACACGTAAGGATACTCGTATGAGGATACACTTAACCTCTTCTGGAGAACGAAACATTAAACATTAATTGTTTAAATTTATTTATTGTAGTTCAATTGTTTGTTTTACAATAAGTTGAAAAATGGATAATTTGCGGAGATACATCTATTACGATGTACTCCAAATGCAAAGTATCACGACGTGTGAAGTTCGCGACTTGGAAATCAGTGTGCTAATTGAAAATGACCTCCGTGAACGAAGTTAATTCACATGTAAATCTAGTATTCGTTCACGGAAACTTTCGTTCCCCACCGAAATGCGTGAACGGAGCCACTTCCGTTCACCTCAAACTCGAGAATAGACTCCCAGCAGCGGAGTCGTCCGCTTGGCTCATCTCGTCTATCGCTCAGCTGCGCGTGTCCTTCGCCTATTCCCTAAAATATTCCCCCACTCGTATTAACATTCCCCCTTTTTCACACTTGTAACGTAATATACTATTGTGGGATCAGTGAATACGTGAGTGTATTGTGGTGTGAAGAAAGAACCTATTGAAGTGGTATGAAGGAATGAAAAAGTGTTGCGTCGCCAGATATTTAGAGTAAGAATTCATTATAGACTAAATATTAGAGACAATAAGTTCTTTGGGAAATATTGCGTTGGAAAGAAAAGTTTTTAGGGTATGCTCGAGTGAAGTGTGAAGTGAAAAGCATTTATGTTGCGTGACAGTTTCATTAAAGTTCAAGTGTAAAATACGCATCAGAAGACGTAAACGACGACTTCACGGACGAAAAAATTTAATAGAAAAACCTATCGAATTCGTTGGAAAATTCTATTGAATTTCTATTGAACTGTTCTATTAGTTTTTGGCCGATTCTGTTGGAATGGTCAATGGAAAATATTCAGTAGAAAAAGTCAATAAAATTCAATTTTTCTATATAACTTATTCTATTGAGATATTTTCTATAGAATTTCCGCGGCTCAAATTTTCTAAGTTTTTTCGTTTGATTTTCTTGATGAGAAGAAAAGAAAAATAGAAAGGAAAAAACTTAGAAAATTTGAGTTGAGCCAATTCTATAGAAAATATATGAAAAGAATAAGTTATATAGAAAAATCGAATTTTGTTGACTTTTTCTATTGAATGTTTTCTATTGAACATGTCAATAGAATCAGCCAAAAACTAATAAAGTTCTCGCCACGAAAGAAGGAACCTCGCTGGGTACCCCCACTCTCCTGAATTCAGCTTTCAATCCACAGCCCCCACCACTCAAGCCGATGTTATTTTTTTCGTGGCACGGACTTTAGAAAGTTAAATAGAAATTCAATAGAATTTTCTAACGAATTCGATAGGTTTTTCTATTAAATTTTTGCGTGCGTGTTTTCAAACGTAATTTTCGTTTAGGTACACAGAGAGTGTGTACATTCGCCTTATTTTGCCTCCAAATTTTTTGAACCACAAGTAGTTGCAACTGAATCCTCAACGGCATTATCAGCAGTAATTCCTCGAGTGCTGAAGATCTACACTCGAATAATTTGATTTTGTGGATTCAATAATGTTTTGTACACCCTTTTAATCGCCCTGGAAAAAGTGATGAGTTTTTTCACATGAATAATTCTTATTGAAGTTTCTTGGAATTGGTGAAACAATAAAGTTAAGGTCTTGGAGACAACTGGTATTGCTTCAAGGGTGGTTGAAAGGCTCCAAATGAAATCAGGCAGACTGGCTCAACTGGAAATCGGTCTTTCTTCGGTTGAACTGATGCCAAGGGGTTTTAGTACTTCAATTCTTGGTTGAGTCGCCATTCCCAAGGGGTCGCCGTGGCCACTGCATTCGAGTATTTAGTGGAGGTTTGAGGCTCGCTGGCTTCTTTTGTCGAGTTAAACTCCGAGTTAATGGGAACTGGCATGAGGCAATCCAAATGCTGGATGAGGAGGAAATGGGCTTACCTGTGGGGTGTAATTGGCTTGTGAGTTTGAGAGAGATTTGGTATTTTCGGGAAGCTTATCGTTATTGAGTGCATGTGTGAGGGGCTGAGATCTTAGTTGTTGTTGGGGACTTCTATGCAACTTCAATTTTCATCATTTGGACACAAACGCTAATGGCGTGCACTGTCGCCTGAGCGCAATATCACCCAAGTTTCAGGCTTTCACTCGATGTTAGGGCGAGGTCCTATTATGATGTTGCGGAATTTTCGATCGATTTTCATTATTAAACTTGATGTTGGTTGGGTTGGAGTAGTATAGTGGTGGAGTGTGAGAATGACTTCACCTTTGAAGAATATCTTTGGAAAAGAATTTACTCGGGATTTCGTTGGAAAGGTTAAGGAGAGGTTTGGAAATCCTCGGATACTCTATTGGTGAATCAATTTTTTTCAAGTAAATTGAAATTTGTCAACTTAAAAATTTGCTAAAAAAACAAGTACGAAAAGAAAAAAAATACCGAAGAAAAATGAAACGTCGCAAGAAAGAAACGAGGACAGTAAAAATTCGCAAAAAAAAGATACTTAACAAATGATGAGTGAATGTTCGGAAAAAAAAATAGTATGGCGAGAAAGTCGGGAAATTATTGGCTCAATAAAATTGAACGGGAGAATTGAAAATGATTAATCGCCAATAACTCGAGAACAGTAGAGTGAAATTTCAAATTTTTTTCTCATTTTCAAGTTATTTTTCCAAGCTTCTAAATGAGATTTAACGCATCAAAATTGTATCATTTGATCAGGAGATATTGACGATTGAATTTCCACCCCATTCTCCCCCAATTAAGAGATAATTGTCATTTATTGTAAATTGTCTTGACAACGAGGGATTTTAATGGATAATTTCATACTTTTTTATACAGAATTTTCTCATTAGAAAAAATTCTCGCAACATTGTCTTGTAAATTCTCTACTTTTCAAGATAATTTCATATTTATCAGAGAACACCTTCGACTGATCACTTAAATACAAAAAAACGTATTGCTTCAAATTAACACCTCCAGGCACTTTATTCTCATTGTCATAAGAAATATGTCGAGAGAATCACTGCTTTCTCTTATTTAACAAGTGATGTTTGTTGCTAATTGTTCAAAACCATTTTCTTGAATAAATTACTGTAAACACCAGAAAAACATGGAGGTTAAACGCGATAGCTGACATCTCAGTTGTAGATGGCGATAGCCTCGGACTGGGTTAATAATTCCTCACAGACTGGTCGAGTGTCTTCACGAACTCGTCGAATGCTTCACAGATTGTCCCAGCCTACCCACCTTTCAGATGCTACCCCAGGCGTCCCCAACCAGTCCGTAGGACCGAGTTTTTGATACGTCAGTAACAAAAAGTAATTTTTATGAGTGTGTGGACTCTCTGAGACACGGATTTGGTGTCAGAGTTAACACCGAATTTTTTACTGAGTGAGTTCCGCTCCCTGGGCGCCGTAGCTCTCACATTTCCAGTAATATTGATAAAAGCGTCAATGTGCTGGAGTCATTTCCTCTCCGCACTCGTCCACCTCAAGGGAATTGAATTCTCGCTGAAAGGACCGAGGAGGGCTCGCGTGATGGATAATACAAGGCACCTAAGTGCTTCGAAATGCGAGGCCCCGATAGCCTCAGGCAGTACAAACCCACATACAACACACATTTGCACCCATCCACCCCCGTTCCACCGTGACTAATAGTCTCCTCATGGTTGGTCTACCGGAATTCCACATTTCCATGACACTGCGTCGTCCAACTGCAAATAGAATTATTCCTCAAAATCAATTGATGAAGAATTTTCAAGAGATGAGATTGAAATTAAGAATTCATCAGATGCCTTCGACATTCTCAATTACTTTCTATTTCTTTATCATAACGTCGACAAGATTTACTCCTATTACGATCAACACACTGATAGAAAGGATTAGTTATTGTTAACAAGTGGATTTGGTTGAAGAGGCTTTTCGGTCTCACCAAATGTTCATTCGTTAATAGTTAACAAATTCATCTTTGAGGGGCCTTGTTTGACTCGACTTTCACCTTTCAATTGAACCATTCCTTAACTATTAATGAATATTTTTTTGATCATGTTGAACTTCACCATTCGTTGATAGTTAACGAATCTCGTTTGAACTGAATGAATCAGTCTATCAGTGCACTGTTGGAAGGAAGTTGAAAATAGATGGATAGTGACTAGTAATCTTTAGGAGAGTGACATTGAAGTTCGTGTAAGGGAAAAAAATCATGAAATTTCAGATTTCACTGAACATTCGATGAAATTCCACATTTCTGAGTACACTGATAGAAAATTACTGGAATTTCAAGGAAAAAATCTTGACATTTTTAAGAATCACTCGTTCAAACAAAATTTTCATGTATTTTGTTATTGAAAAATCATTTGAATTCTAGAGTATTCAATGGAAGTGCCATTTTCAGGACCACATAATAATGAAAATGATAAAATAATCTGAAAATTCTAGCAATAATTTCGTCAGCGTAAAATTCAATTTAGGGGATATTTAAGTGTAGGAGAGTCAAATAATCATATCTACAAATGTTTTTTAAGTGCGAAAGAGTTTGTACATTACTTAAAAACACTTGTACCCCCCTAGATTCGCCTAAGACAAATCTTCTGCTGTCGAATCTTTCGCTAATTTCAGGTTCACCAATTTCCCTGAATTTTTAGTTGACTGAAAATTCAGTTGGATATGATGTTCAATTTCCGCAATGAATTTGAAAATTTTAGATGTCATTGAAATATCGGTGATAATCTAATCTGAAAAATCCAATTATCCTGAATTTCCAAACTGAATGAGAGCTTCCATGAACGATTTGATCTTCAATTGAATTCAAATTCACAACATCCAGAGTTCAAGTGCAATTATTGCTTAATTTTAATTATTTTTCCCAATCGGATTTCGACCAATCAGAGCGCAGTATTTGAGGCTACCCGACAGTTATATTGAGGATATTTCCTCCTAGCTTTTGAATATTTCGCAGTAGTTCATTTTTTGTTACCTAAATATTTCGCAGTAGCTTTTCATTTTTTCGGCTCATTTCAGATAGAATCTTATATTTGACAGTCTATGGAAATCTGGTTATTCGATTATCATAATTTGTTCAAAACTTCCCCAATTCACCTCCTGATATCGTCCACTGCACTCTGCTTGGCCAAAATCCGATTGGGAAAAATAATCCGACAAATACCCCTCGAGATTCAAAATTAATCGGGTATTTCCCTCAAGCTCCCCTGCAAACAAACCATCGTGCCAAGTTTTGCCGAAAAATCCCTCGCGTAAGCGCTCCGGATTTTTTAACCTGCAAAACTTGACACCCTCATTTGTTTGCAACGAAGCTATCGGGAAATACCCGATAATTTTGAAGCTCTTGGGGTATTAATACTGAAAAAATTTCGAACAGTCTACTTCAACTTCAAATTGAAGACGAATATCTTATAAAATAAGAATGAATGTTGCCGTTCACGACGAAACATCTGTGGTATCATTCTCCCCAATCATTAAAACCTAATATTGAAAACCTTACACACCGGAGCAATGTCAATAACTCATATCGAACCTAGAGCCTTCTTTTTCCGCAATTCTTCGTGGAAGCACTCATGAACCATCAAATATTGAACATTGATTTGACAAAGGGTTTCACTCTGCATGGAGAGCAGTTCAATCGATCAACGCTCCCCAGCCTTCATGTTTTATCAATTTTCTTCCACCATAGACGTCCCACATCAAAGATGAAGGAGTGCCTAAATAAAGAGAAAATGCGTGGAGAAAAAAGTTGGAGAAAAATTACTGAACGAGTTAAGTAGTCGTGGAAGAGAATTCTTTTTTAAATTTCCGGAACGCTTTTTAATAAGAATAATGACGATAACATTTAACTATGTTGAAAATCTGACAATATTAGTTTAAAAAAAATCTTATTCAATTTAATAAAATGAAATAAACAATGAATTATGCGTTTTAGAAAGTAATGATGTGCAAAATAACCATTCGGAAGCATATTACTAATTTATTAGCAAAAATAACTGTACACTCTAAAAAAAGATTACTTCTGATAAGTAGGAAAACTACTTGTATTCAGTACCGAGGCGTTTCTGGAGAAAAGCTAATTTTTTTACTTGGTCCAAGTCGAAAATCGACTGAATACAAGTTTTATGCTCCAAGTACAATTAGCACTGGTGACAAGTACCAACTGTACTCATCATCAGTACTGAAAGTACTTGTACTGAGTACCGAGCTGTACTTCTCAAAAGTAGAAAAAATACTTGAGACAAGTAGTAATAGTACTCAAATCCAGTACCAATGGATTTTCGCGGAATATTACAGTAAGATTCATCATACAATGGAGATCGTTGAAAAACGAAGAATTAATGCAAATAAAATTATTGTTTATTGTTCGTTTGCCCCTCAAATGCTTGAAAATTGAAATGTACTGGACTACAGTCCAGTGTAATAAATTCTCGAGCTACAGAGATTTTTTTTTCAAAATTTTTCAAAAGATGTGGAACTAAACTCAATTAATAAAATAATAATAAATGTTTAATATTAGAAAAATCAAATCAACGGTACTACATGTTGTCAAAAATCGTTAATACTCCGAGGAGGTCCGCTCTTACTCATCTCCCGTAACCCACTGCTCTCTTTCTGCAAATCTCTTTATGCGTAGGCGTCAGGCCCTACTACGTCATACTAATGAGTCACACTCCTCTGTTGCTGCCCTGTACCTCACACGCACTCACACTCATACTGATACATAAACCTCTTAGAAAACTCTCTACAATTACCAATTAAGTTTTCCAAATTTAATTTCCAAATAGTCCTTTTTTTTAATAACAAAAAAGGTAATATTCATGCGAAATAGCCAGCAAAATGATTCTCAAAATAATTGTTATATTTTATATTGAACAAAAAAATTGAAGTATTAATCTTTTCAGCTATCTTGTGTGAAAATTGCAATTTCATTATGCGACAAAGAATGAAATTGCCTATTTAGAAGTCGAATTTTGAAAAAAAGTAGCTCGTAACCGTTATTCTAGACATCTTTTGAAAAATTTACAAAAGGAAACCCCTGTAGCTCAAAAATTGAGTACACTGTGCTATTTTTCTTCATTTTCAAGGTCTTGGGGGCAAATAAACAATAAATAATCGTTTTTTTCCCACTTATTCTTCGTCTTTCAACATATATAAATAATCAATCATCAATGTGTGATAAATCTTACTGCAATATCTCGCGATTTTTAAACTCATCGTAACCTCCCCTCGATGAAATTTGGTCATTGTCATCTGAGAATGATAATGATAATGATAATGAGAACGATAATGAGAATGATAATTAATGATATGAAATTCCCCAACAAAATAACCAACCAAAAGTACTGGAATCAAGTCATAAAAGTACTCGCGAGAAGTAGAAAAATTACTTGCTCCAAGCATTAAAAGTACTTGTGAGAAGTAAGAAAAATGCTGATAGGAAGTAATAAAAGTACTTCCTCCTAGTACTTTTCCTACTTGCTTAGCAAATATTGTACTTCACCCAAGGACATGAAAAGTACTTGGGACAAGTAGTTTCCCAACTTTTCACAAGAAAACTTCTCCCAAGTAGAATTCAGTACTGGTGAGTAGTAACTTTTTTTTAGAGTGTACTGTATGCAATACAAGATCAATTTCCCACTTGTTTTTTTATTGAATTGGCTTTTCGCTACGCGATTACGCTACACGATTACACGATTTATAGGTAATTTTTATGCAACTTTTATGTCCGTGTGAGGATGTCGCTTCGTTAATATGCCTGTCCGTGTTTTAAAGCGAATGGGTGAGTGATTCCGGCAATTTAGTCAGACGTCAAGTCCAACAGTAACGTGAAAGCTTTTTGGGGCCTTATCGTCTGGGACTAGCAGCCGTCCAAATGGACTCGTTTTACTCAACCAAAAGGAAATGTGAAAATCATCCTAGTGAGATAACGTCACTGAGCAAGCGCGCATCCTTCTAGTCCATATCGCGTGATATCTGCATCCAGATGCTAACGCGTTGGCATGAAAATTAATTTAGCAAGAGACAGACCAGCGAATGAATTGGCCTTGGGTTTTCAAGGGAGCCCTTGAGGTGTGTAATTATTTTCGAGTGACGACTGCAAGCTTTTAATTCCCCTTTGGTTGTTAATGGAAACTTCGAGTGGCGAAGTATGTTGTGGCTTTTATACCTTTATGGAGATGTTCCCTCGGTTTTTATAATTAACGCGATCTGTACGCGCGCTTTCACGCGCGCTCATCTTTTTGTTGTGAAAATGAAGAAATCGAATTTATTAAACTTCATATACTCATAGATGTTTTATAAATATTGATAATGACTTAAAGAGAATTAAGAGAATGAAGAGAATGAAGAGTGAAACATCAATGAATAATTTTTAATTTTCGATTAATTCTTTTTTTTACTTTTTAAAATAATCTGATCAAAATCTGTAATTGTTGAAAAATGAGGGGAGGGTTATGAATTAATTTCCCAGAAAATTGAAAAAATTTCTTGAATTCTTCGGAAAATTCCAGTTTTCCAGATTAGAGACCGTAGAAACCGTAGCTCTTCAAAGATTTTTCTCGAATTATTTGGGAAAATGAAGAATTTTCATGAATTTTGTAGAGTTTAGAATTTATGTATGAAAATCTGAGAAGCAAGAATTGATCATTTGTGTGTATGATAAATATGAAAAAATTAAAATTTGGGAAGTGAAGAATAGTTTGTGTTAAAAAAATTTAGAAATACTATGTTTTTTTCTCATGATCAACAATTAGGCAATTTAGATGTTTTGATATAAAGATAAACTTCACACATGAAAAAATGAAAAATCTGACGCAGAAAAAAATGTTGCCATTTGAAGAATTTGAAAAGACCGGGGATTTTTTTCAGCGACTACTTCACGTGACTCATTGGCCAATCAAAATTGAGGATTAGCGGTCAGGCAGTTTCGAGATATAAAACAACTTCACGTTTCTTTCATCTTTAGTAAATAGGATTTGTTTGAGGAGTACTGTGTGAACCGTTGAGACTGCGACAATTTGTGGTTATATCGGGCATTTTGAAACTCCGTTCGTTGAAATTCTACTTTCTAAAAATGTCTTTTTTACTTTCTAAAAAATTAAATCCGTTCGATTTAATTTTCCGCGCGGATAACAAAGTAATATCATCTTTTTTCATTGCATTATAAAAATTTTATCTCTGTATTCTGAGAGTGTCTGCATGTACAGGTGTGAATATCTTTATTCTTTTTATGGATACTTGACAGACAATTCTAGTGAAAATTCATTATTAAGGATTTCTGGGGAATTGAAAGGATCAGCATCTCAAAGATTGAATTTAAAAATTTACAATGTTGTTGAAAAATAACCAAGATTGAAAAATCGAACACGATGTATTTTTTAGATGAGTGAAAATCAAATGATGTTTAAAAGATTGATGTTCATATTTTAAACATCATTTGAAGTATATTGTCTCGAAAACTATTCAATAAAAACTTTAAAGACATAATGTACATTAAATAAATGTTTTCTCTATTATTAATAACTATTTATTTCATGCACATAAATTCTTCATTAAGAATGAATGAAGATTTTTCTCAAAATAAAGACGATTTCTTTATTTGAATTGAATACATTTTTTCTTCGAACTAAATAAAAATTCATTTAGTACTAATAATTTATTATCCGCCTGGTATTGAAATTGAATTAAAAAAAATGAAAGACAACAAAGCAATAATTATTAGGGAAGAATGAAGAATTATTAGGGGGGTGAAGTGAAAAGGTTTTCATTTACATGGCACGTGAATAGGGTTGAAACATAGTTTCGAATTTTTTTCACAAAATACATAACAATAAGATTTTTTTTTCAATAAGAAAATTCTTTATTTAAAATGAATAAATTGTTTTATTGATTTTAAGAACAATTTCATTTAAAATTAATAAATTGTTCATTTGATATTATTTTTTATTGGATCAAGTAAAAATTTCAATAAATTCATTAATTCAAATTCCATAATGTCATATAAATTCACTCGAGTACTTTACAGCACAAAATTAGTTTAATTTAAATATTTTTTAAATTATTAGTAGTCAGAAAAATCAAGATAATTCAATTTGGTTCAATTGATTTGGATATCACGATTTCATTATAAATTTCAGTATTCAAATTCAAAATTTCATGGAAAAATCAACGGAAATTGTCAATTTCTGTTCAATTATTCCATGATGAATTGTCGGGCTTGCATCAATAGTCATGTGCCCGATATACCCTCGATAATATCAGCCTTCTGCGGTTTACCACGCAAAATTCACATATTGAGTTAACATAATGCCACCAGTAACATCGAGCCAATAATACCTCTCCAATTCATCAAGAGTTGAATTTAATTTCTACCACTTTCTAGAAATGACTAATTATCTATTCCAATTATGTCGTCGAAATAATTCAGTGTCAGTCTGGTTTTTCCCGCTCATCACCTTGATTAAATAAAATTAAAATAGCCAAAGCCTGCAATGAAACTCCAATTCTGATGAACTCGGGAGTCTATTCAAAGAATAAATAAAATTTAGTCCAATTAAAGCTGTGCAATAATAAACGAATTCTCTCTCAATCCGATTTACCAAGCTTTGTTCGGCATTCATGCGCTCAATTAAATTTAATTACATTTAATGCTCAAGATTGCATTTGCACAGTAAATAATTAAACAATTCCACGAGGAAATTTCGGATTAACGTCAGACACTAACAATGGCATCTCAGGCAATAGTTTATAATTGAACCTAGTATATTCAACCGGGTTAAATAAATTCCATTGAAACTATCGAACGCTTTTCATTCCGAGATATTTCGAGTCCTCGAGGAGAGGATATAATAAATTTGAATGTGAAACGAGACGACCGTATAACCCACTTTCTTCAACACCAGATATTCAGCCGGTGGAGATAGGCCCCTGGAGATAAGTAAGATCACTATTTGCCGACTCTCTGTGCCACCGGCAATGAATTGGCTTGGTCCAAAGTGGAATCCAGTTGGGAATACTCCTTTTTCCCTCTTTCGCTTTCATGTTCCACCTTCTTCCTGGAATCTTCTGTTTGAAGGGAGTCAGAAATGTCAATGGATTGCACTTCAATCACATTGAGACTCTCTCTTTCTCCCTCTCTCTCTGTGGAAAGATTCATTTCTAGAATTGAATGCTGCTGAAGTATTGATTTTTCTGCTGCTTCAATAAATCTGTGATATTGTGTTGAGAAGTATTTGGGACGGAAATTGCGAGGAAGTGGAGAGAAAAAAATTGTGGCTTCCGCACCTAGAAAAGTGGTTCATTTGAGTCAACTAGAAATCCTTGTTCCATTTTGAAACGGAATATTCAGCTTTGTTGCATTAAAATTCAGTAATTCTTCAAATCTATTATTTGAACTGATCAGTGGACAACAATTTTCATGAAAGTGCAACGTTTGAGAGTGATGGGCTGGCAAATTCTCCTACATGCGGCGTATTGTCCAGACCTTGCGCCTTCTATCTTCATTTTCGGGCGCTACACGGAGAGAAATATTCCTATTTACTAAAGATGAAAGAAACGTGAAGTTGTTTTATATCAAAATATCTCGAAACTGCTTGACCGCTAATCCTCAATTTTGATTGGTCAATGAGTCACGTGAAGTAGTCGCTGAATAAGCTCCCCGGGATTTTCAAATTCTTCAGATTCCAAAGAAATTTTCTGCATCACATTTTTCATTTTTTCATGTGTGAAGTTTGTCTTTATATCAAAACATATTTAAATTTTCTGATTGTTGATCATGAGAAAAAAACAGTATTTCTAAATTTTTTTAACTCGCAAAGTATTCTGCACTTCCCAAATTTCAATTTTTTCATATTTATCATACACAAAAATGATCAATTCTTGCTTCTCAGATTTTCATACTTAAATTCTAAACTCTACAAAATTCATGAAAATTCTTCGGTTTCCCAAATAATTCGAGAAAAAAAAGATTTACGGTTATCTAGAAAATTGTGAAATTTTCCGAAGAATTCAAGAACTTTTTTCAGTTTTCTAGGAAATCAATTTATAACCCTCCCCTCATTTTTTAACCATTACAAATTTAAATCAGATTATTTTAAAACTTAAAAATAGGAATTAATCGAAGATTAAAAATTATTCATTGATGTTTCACTCTTCCTTCTCTTAATTCTCTTCAAGTCATTATCAATACTTATAAAACATCTATGAGTATATGAAGTTTAATAAATACGATTTCTTCATTTTCACAACAAAAATATAAGCGCTCGCACAGATCTAGGCGGTAAAAATTACGGAAAATTTCACGGAATCCGCAATGGGGAATCGTTTTCCGGCAATTTTTATAGGAATGGAAGAGAAGAAATCTGAAATGTTCAGAGAATTTTCAAGTTCATCACCCAACAAAGTACGAAATTGTCACGTAATTTTTCCTGAAGAAGTAAAATCTTACAGAAACTTGCCGACTTATTACGACTCCGAAATCAAAAATTCTTGAACGTTCAACAATTTTTCTGAATCTGGTAAGTTATTTTTACGTTCCGTTCCGTAAAATTTCTCAATCGTCGGGGAAAAATTACGGAAAGACTTGTTGTCCCCACAGCGGTGAGTCATCAGACGGGTGGTTAATTTTTACGGAACAAATCGTAGAATTTACGTGGCGATTCATACAATTTCGGTTCCGACTCACACTTTTCATTGAATTTTATCTTTGCTCGCGGATTACGTTTCGAAATGTAATTTTTACGTTTTTTCTGGTAATTTTTATTGAATTTTTCTCTCTGTATACAACATCACCTGGTAGATACCCAGTTTCGATCTCCTGAAGAAGTCTGGCAGAGCACTGATGACTTCATCTTTTTTCCGAGCCGGAATCTGACAATTGCTCAATAGATGGAAGAAATGCGCGCAAAGTCAGCGGATTATTTTCAAAATTAGATCAGTAGTCATTTTTTAATAAATAAATGTAAAAATTGTCGCAAAAAGACCGAGAATTAATTTGTACACCTAATACAGTTGCTTACATTGAATCCCAGGAAATATTCAAATGTTAGTTTCATAAACATTATTGTTCATCGATCAGTTTGAACGATAGATTTAAAGAATCGCTGAATTTTAGTGGAATAAAGTTGAATATTCCGCTTTGAAACGGAACATCGTTCCTAGAAAGTGATTCAAGTTAAATTTGATTCTTGATGAATTGCAGATGGATATTATTGGAATTATGTCAACTCAAACCCTTATACATTATATAATTATACATTATAAACCGCAGGAGGTTCATAATATCCATGGTATCGTGCACATGCCTGTTGATACAAGCCCAGCAATTCATCGTGTAATTAACGCTGCGTTAATTTGTACCAAGTGGTTGGGCGTTAAACCTGCACGAGTGATCATTGTATTCGGGCACTTACCACGTACTCGTGCCCACCCCTCTTTGATGTTTGTCCAGGGACAACTATCATGCGCATCAATTCAGAGTAAACATTGAGGAGGTGTAGTCCGGTTGGGAGACTGCCGAAATTATGACTATGTAGGGGTATTAAATGATGCTCTTGATCAGTTTCGGGTGAAGTGTTGGACGCATTTTGTGAAGGAAATTCGAAATTATGATTCAACCATATTTGCGCGCCATGTGGAAAGAGACTGCTCTAGACAGAGAAAAAAGTTGGAGAAAAATTACCAAACAAGTCAAGTAATCATGGCTCAACCTGGATTTCCAGTACTTTTTCACTTTAAGGATGTTTAACCTATCAAGTGGACAAGTCAGTTGAAAAGAAAAATAAAATTGACTAAATAAATCATTCGTATTACAAATTATTTTTCTCATCAAATTAGAAGTGTTATGGGGTACTTTTCCGGTCTAAAAAACAATAATTAAAGAAAATGTTCATACACGGAGAGAAATATTCAATAAAAATTACCAGAAAAAAGACGTAAAAATTACGTTTCGAAACGTAATCTGGGAGCGAAGTAAAATTCCATAAAAAGTGTCAATCGTCACGTAAATTCTACGATAATGGAAGACTTGTGACTGCGGTGGTAACAGTCGAATTTTGATCGGGCAACATCGCACGCTCCAGCTAGTAGTGGTGTTGTAACAGTAAGATGAATGTGTGTGTTATATGTATCCATATGCTTCCAGCACTGAATCATCGTCACCGACTTTACCGACCTCGATCAGCTGTTGTGTGGTGTTGTCGCGTTGCGCGACTCGTAATGGCGGTCAAATTTTTTTCAGAGGAATTCGATAATCAATCGAAGATATCACGCCTATATGGCCCGGTCCCCTACTTGTTCTCGCCAGCGATAGATTTTCCATAGTCTAAAGTAAATGGTTTGTGGTTTTTTTCAATATCTTGAGTGTCTAACCGATGCAGCATCTCGATCAAAGTTCACACGGTCACGTTTCTTCCCTAAGCGTAATGTTACAAGAAGTGCTTTTCAGAAATTAATTTTTAATTCGGATGGCCCGATGAAATGATCGAGATTATTACTAACATGTAGCTCAAATATGAACCTGGCATATGAGACAATATCAAAATTATAGTGAATAATGTGGGCTTTGGCTGAATATCCTTAAATCGGAGAAAAAGTACGAGATTAAGTGAATTTTACACCGTTCGCCGGTAAAAATTTGGCCGTGACTATTCGCACCATTGCGTGAATCACTCCCGTACACTCCATACACTCCACGCATGCGTGAAGTTTGTGTGTTTCACGCAGCCGAATTTTCATACTGCTGTGTATTTCAGGCAGTTGAAGTTTCATACTACTGTGTGTTTCACGCAGTTGAAGTTTCATACTACTGTGTGTTTCACGCAGTTGAAGTTTTATACTACTGTGTGTTTCACGCAGTTGTATTTTTATACTACTGTGTGTTTCACGCAGTTGTATTTTTATACACCTGTGTGTTTCACGCAGTTGCATTTTTATACACCTGTGTGTTTCACGCAGTTGCATTTTTATACACCGGTGTATTTCACGCAGTTGTATTTTTATACATNCATAAAAAGTGTCAATCGTCACGTAAATTCTACGATAATGGAAGACTTGTGACTGCGGTGGTAACAGTCGAATTTTGATCGGGCAACATCGCACGCTCCAGCTAGTAGTGGTGTTGTAACAGTAAGATGAATGTGTGTGTTATATGTATCCATATGCTTCCAGCACTGAATCATCGTCACCGACTTTACCGACCTCGATCAGCTGTTGTGTGGTGTTGTCGCGTTGCGCGACTCGTAATGGCGGTCAAATTTTTTTCAGAGGAATTCGATAATCAATCGAAGATATCACGCCTATATGGCCCGGTCCCCTACTTGTTCTCGCCAGCGATAGATTTTCCATAGTCTAAAGTAAATGGTTTGTGGTTTTTTTCAATATCTTGAGTGTCTAACCGATGCAGCATCTCGATCAAAGTTCACACGGTCACGTTTCTTCCCTAAGCGTAATGTTACAAGAAGTGCTTTTCAGAAATTAATTTTTAATTCGGATGGCCCGATGAAATGATCGAGATTATTACTAACATGTAGCTCAAATATGAACCTGGCATATGAGACAATATCAAAATTATAGTGAATAATGTGGGCTTTGGCTGAATATCCTTAAATCGGAGAAAAAGTACGAGATTAAGTGAATTTTACACCGTTCGCCGGTAAAAATTTGGCCGTGACTATTCGCACCATTGCGTGAATCACTCCCGTACACTCCATACACTCCACGCATGCGTGAAGTTTGTGTGTTTCACGCAGCCGAATTTTCATACTGCTGTGTATTTCACGCAGTTGAAGTTTCATACTACTGTGTGTTTCACGCAGTTGAAGTTT